>NC_091297.1:65712358-66049858 GCF_038502225.1 Cherax quadricarinatus | reverse complement strand
CGCTACTAGGTCCTCTCTCTCTCCCTGCTTCCAGAGCTTTGTCATACCTCGTCTTAAAGCTATGTATGGTTCCTGCCTCCACTACATCACTTGCTAGGCTATTCCACTTACTGACGACTCTATGACTGAAGAAATACTTCCTAACAACCCTCTGATTCGTCTGAGTCTTCAGCTTCCAATTGTGACCCCTTGTTTCTGTGTTTCCCCTCTGGAGCAACCTGTCTCTGTCTACCTTATCTATTCCACACAGTATTTTGTATGTCGTTATCATGTCTCCCCTGACCCGCCTGTCCTCCAATGTCGCCAGTCCGATTTCCCTTAACCTTTCTTCGTAGGATATACCCCTGAGCTCCGGAACTAGCCTTGTTGCAAATTTTTGCACATTCTCTAATTTCTTGACGTGTTTAACCAGGTGTGGGTTCCAAACTGGTGCTGCATACTCCAGTATGGGCCTGATGTACAGTGTACAGTGTCTTGAACGATTCCTTACTAAGGTATCGGAATGCTATTCTCAGGTTTGTCAGGTGCTCGTATGCTGCAGCAGTGATCTGGTTGATGTGTGCCTCTGGAGACATGCTCGGTGTTATGGTCACCCCAAGATCTTTCTCTTTGAGCAAGGTTTGCAGTCCTTGGACACCTAGTCTATACTCTATCTGCAGTCTTCTTTGCCTTTCTCTGATCTTCATGACTTTGCATTTGGCAGGGTTGAATTTAAGAAGCCAGTTGCTGGACCACGTGTCCAGCCTGTCCAGGTCTCTTTGAAGTCCTGCCTGGTCTTCATCTGATTTAATTCTCCTCATTAACTTCACATCATCTGCAAACATGACACCTCTGAGTCTATTCCTTCCATCATGTCATTCACATATACCAGAAATAGCACTGGTCCTAGGACCGACCCCTGTGGGACCCCGCTCGTCACAGGTGCCCACTGTGATACCTCATCTTGTACCATGACTCGTTGTTGCCTCCCTGTCAGATATTCTCTGATCCATTGCAGTGCCCTTCCTGTTATATGTGCCTGATCCTTTAGTTTCTGCACTAGTCACTTGTGAGGAACTGTGTCGAAGGTCTTCTTGCAGTCCAGGAAAATGCAATCAACCCACCCCTCTCTCTCATGTCGTACTTCCGTATCTTTGTCATAGAACTCCAGAAGGTTCGTGACACAGGATTTGCCTTCCATGAATCCGTGCTGGTTATCGTTTATAATCTTGTTTCGTTCCAGGTGCTCCACCACTCTCCTCCTGATAATTATCTCCATGACTTTGCATACTATACAGGTCAGTGGCACTGGTCTGTAATTTAGTGCCTCTTTTCTGTCTCTTTTTTTTAAAAATGGGAACTACATTTGCGGTCTTCCATAACTCACGTAGTTGCCCAGTTTCAAGGGATGTGGTGAAGATTGTGGTTAAGGCACACACAGTATATCTGCTCCCTCCCTGAGGACCCACGGGGAGATGTCCAGTCCCATTGCCTTTAAGGTGTGAAGGTCGCTTAGCAGCTTCTTCACCTCCTCCTCAGTTGTGTGCATATCGTCCAGCATCTGTTGGTCTATTCCCTGTTGGTGTCTCCCTCTGTCCTGTCTTACCAGAGTCCTTCCTGTTTCCACTGTGAATACTTCCTTAAATCTCCTGTTGAGCTCCTACAATACCTCTTGATCGTTACTTGTGAGTTCCCACCTTCTTTCCTCAGCCTCATCACCTGGTTTTTGACTGTCGTCTTTCTCCTAATGTGGCTAAACAGCAGTTTCAGGTCAGACTTGACTTTTCAATGCTATGTGAATTTTGTACTGTCGCTGGGCCTCCGTCCTTATCTGTGCATATTCATTTCTGGCTCTTTGACTGATCTTGTTTTCCTGGGTTCTTTGCCTTCTATACCTCTTCCATTCTCTAATGCACTTAGTTTTTGCCTCCTTGCACCTTTGGGTAAACCAAGGACTCGCTTTGGTCTTCCCATTGTTTCTGTTGCCCATGGGAACAAACCTTTCCTCTGCCTCCTTGCATTTTGTTGCTACATACTCCATCATTTCATTTACCATCTTTCCTACCATTTCTCTGTCCCACTGCACCTCCCGCAGGAAGTTCCTCATACCTGTGTAGTCACCCCTTTTATAGTTTGGCTTTTCCCATTCGTCTCCTGTTACCCTCTCCACCTGTAACTCTACTATGTAATCAAAACTCAGAACTACATGGTCACTAGCTCCGAGGGGCCTCTCATATGTGATGTCATCAGTGTCTGAGCTACTCAGGGTGAACACAAGGTCCAGTCTTGCTGGTTCATCCTCCCCTCGCTCTCTGGTAGTGTCCCTGATGTGTTGACACATGAGGTTTTCCAGTACCACATTCATCATCTTGGCTCTCCATGTTCCTGGGCCCCCATGAGGCTCCAGGTTTTCCCAATCGATCTCCCTGTGGTTGAAATCACCCATAACCAGTAACTTTGCTCTACACGTTTGAGCCCTTCGTGCCATCTCAGCCTGTGTGTCCACCATCACTCTGTTGTTCTCATCATATTCCTCACTTGGCCTCCTGCAGTTCTGTAGTGGGTTATATACATCACAGCAATTACTACCTTATGTTCCCCAGACTGAATTGTGCCTGCTATGTAGTCCCTTTCTCCAATCTCGTTCATGCCCTCCATCTCCTCGAAACTCCATCGGTTTTTTATGAGCAGTGCAACCCCTCCTCCCCCTCTGCTCCTACTATCTTTCCTCAAGATCTGATATCCCGGTGGGAAGACTACGTCTGATATTGTCTCAGTGAATTTCGTTTCTGTGACTGCTATGATGTCCGGGGTTTCTCGTTGATTCTTTCGTGCCATTCCTCATATTTATTTGCTATTCCATCTGCATTTGTGTACCACACCTTCAGCTTCTTGTCTATCACGGTGGACCTGGGAGAATATTGGGGTTGGGGGGCGGGAGCCCTGGGGGCCTACGGGGGTTTGTGGTGTGGGTGGGATTTGTGGTGGGGGGTGAGGGCAGAGTGCTCGTAGGGAGCTGCTGTGGCAGTGGGGTTTGTGTTGAGGGGAAGGGGGCAGAGGGAACAGTGTGTGGGTGTTGGGTGAGATTGTTCAGCTGCGTTGGGGTTGTCACAGTGTGGGAGGGGTTTATGGTTGGGGTGTGGGAGCAGAGTGCCCAAAAGGGGCTGCTGTACAGATGGGGTTTGTGGTGGGGGGATGGGGCAGAGGGAACAGTGTGCGGGTTTTGGTTGAGGTTATTCAGTTGCTTCGTGGTTGTTGTGGTTGGAGTCCTTCTGTGTGTGTCTCTGTAGTATGTATGTGTGTGTGCGTGTGTGTGTGTGTGTGTGTGTGTGTGTACTCACCTAATTTTGGTTGCAGGGGTCGAGCTACAGCTCCTGGCTCCTCCTCTTCACTGGTTTCTACTAGGTCACTCTCTCTGCTCCATGAGCTTTATCATACTTCTTCTTAAAGCTATGTGTGGATCCTGCCTCCATTACATCTCTTTCCAGACTATTCCATTTCCTGACAACTCTGTGGCTGAAGAAATACTTCCTAACATCCCTGTGACTCATCTGAGTCTTCAACTTCCAATTGTGACCCGTTGTTGCTGTGTCCCATCTCTGGAACATCCTGTCCCTATCCATGTTGTCAGTTCCTTTCAGTATTTTATATGTCGGTATCATGTCTTCCCTGTCCCTCTCGTCCCGTGTTGTCAGGTCGATTACCCTTAACTTCTCCTCGTAGGACATGCCCCTTTGCTACGGAACTAGTCTCGTTGCAAGCCTTTGCACTTCCTCTAATTTTTTAACATGTTTCACCAGGTGTGCGTTCCTTAGCTAGTGCTGCATACTCGAATACGGGCCTTACATACACGGTGTACAGAGTCCTGAACGATTCTTTAGTGAGGTGTTGGAACGCTATTCTTAGGTTTGTTAGGTGCTCATATGCTGCAGCAGTTATGTAGTTGATGTGCACCCCAGGAGTTATGCTTGGTATTTTACTCAACTCAAGATCCCTTTCTTTCAAGGATGCTTGCAGTCTTTGACCCCTCTAGCCTGTACTCTGTCTGCGGTCATCTCTGCCCTTCCCAAATCTTCATGACTTTCCACTTGGTGTGGTTAAAATAAAATAATTTTCCAAGATTAACTACTCTAAATATTGGTAATGCTGTTCTCCCTAGTGAGATATTCAAACAGAAACACTTTCATGTTCCCTCTGATCAACATGATGACTTTGTTGCACATATTACAGACTGGTATAATTTCTATGAATAGTCCTCTGCTAAGACCTTTAACAATGACTTTGTAAGCAAGATTCAGAACTACTTAGAACTACCACAGAAACCTCCTGGTACTCCAAACTCAACTAACTTCCTTAATAATCATAGATCCTATAAAAATCATGCCTTCTACAAGGATCCTAATCTTCGAACAGTGAAACGTACTGCTGGCAGACTGGGCCTAACCTGTAGATAATGTCGTACCCCAGAAATACTGAAGCTCTTTCAAACTGCCCTTGCTGCTGCCAGAGAGCGTATGATGGAGCTGAGGCAGACTGGGAAGAATTTGTCAATGGTCTCAATGCCCACACCCCACTTAGCCAGGCATGGAGGAATATAAATAGAATTAAGGGTAACAGAACTGGTCAGGTCGCGCACCCTCATCCCTTACATAGGGCGAATGAGTTAGTCAGTGCTTGGGCTGCTACATCTAGCTATGACAGTCTTCCCAGTACCACACAGGCGAAATTAATGGACAAACATGATGCAAGGGAGAGACTAATTTGTTTTATTCTCAGCAAGGAAGATGCCTGTAACATTCCTTTCACAAACGTCGACCTTGAAGCAGCACTAAGGGCAGCTCCACGTCGCCTGAGGAGGATGGTATTACTTACAAAATACTCGGATTGCTATGTCGAGTTCCAAGTAATTGTTTACTTGAATTATGCAACATGAAGTATGTAACTAAATCTTGGATCAACAGCCTCATCATTCCCATTCCTAAAGCCCAATCAACAAAATTCATTTCGTCCAATATCTCTTACTAGCTGCTTGAGTAAAATAATTGAGAGGATGATTCTAAGCCGTCTCATGCACAGAATCAAGCAATTCCTATCTCCCCGTTTGTATAGTTTCAGGGGAGGCATAACGCGGATGGCGCACAAGCAAAAATCTAAATCGGAAAATTATGAAAATTGATTTTATGGTATAGAAAAATAGATTAACTCACTGGCAACGCAATGGTACAAAAATGATTGTTTTGCGACGTTCCTACGAGGAATTACAGTCTTTTATATCATGTATGGTGATACTGCCGCCACTAGGGCTCTGGTGGCCTGGTGGTTAACGCTCTCGCTTCACACGGTGAGGGCCTGGGTTCGATTCCCAGCCAGAGTAGAAACATTGGACGTGTTTCTTTCCACCTGTTGTCTATGTTCCCCATCAGTAAAATGGGTACCTGGGTGTTAGTCGACTGGTGTGGGTCGCATCCTGGGACACTGACCTAAGGAGGCCTGGTCACAGACCGGGCCGCGGGGGCGTTGACCCCCGGAACTCTCTCCAGGTAATCTCCAGGTAAAACCAACATGACTGTGCAACCTACATTTACAGAACCTTAAATTCCAACATTAACCCTGACCTAAAACACTTTCTTGATAGTTGTGACAGGACCGACAGGCATAACACCAGACACAAACATCTTTGACATTCCGTGTCCGACTAAACCTATACAAGAATTCAATGTACATAAAAGGGCTTAAATCTGGAACACCCTACCTGAAAACTCTAGAACTGCAGACACATTCATCACTTTCAAAACTACAGTTAGAAAACTACATGAAAACCGCCTATTCTCTTGTATCACACACATAAAAAAACAACCTAGACCTCCCCTCCATATCTGTGATTCCCCACAATTCACACCCACACTCACCGAATTGACTATAAACATAGAAATACGTAATACAACTATTACCTAATGAATCTTAACTAGTCATAAGTTTGCCTGAGATATTACAATATAGGAGCTTTTATAGAAACTTTGTATCGTGCTAAAACAAAACCATTCACATTGTTAAACTTAGGAACTGTAATGCAGTTACTTAACCTTAATTAATACCAATCAATGTATATAGTTTGAATTAATCTTACTCTGCCCGAAATGCCTAGTCATGCTAGGCATGATAGTGGACCTCTCTGTAATTAGTATTTTACAATATGTAAACCACATATTGTAACCAATATTCAATAATATGTAAACCCCGCACTGTAATCTTTATAGAGAATAAATTTTATTGATTCATTGATAATATAATAATTGGCGATTTGGCATCATATGAGAGTGGAGGGAGCTTATACGTAGATTACAGCCAATCAGGAACCATCTGGGAACATTTGCTTACGTTGCAGAATTCCCGCTCTTGGGAGGCAAGTAAGGAGTCATTTGACATAAAATTTTAAACGCGCACGCGCGTGTGTGTGTGTATGCACACCAAACTGTACTCACCTAATTGTGGTTGCAGGGGTCGAGACTCAGCTCCTGGCCCCGCCTCTTCACTGACCGCTACTGAGTCCTCCCTCCCCCTGCTCCATGAGATTTATCATACCTCGTCTTAAAACTATGTATGGTTCCTGCCTCCACTACATCGCTTGCCAAACTGTTCCACTTCCTAACAACTCTATGATTGAAGAAAAACAACTCTATGATTGAAGAAATACTTCTTAACATCCTTTTGACTCATCTGAGTCTTCAGCTTCCAATTGTGACCCCTTGTTTCTGTGTCCCATCTCTGGAACATCCTGTGTCTGTCCACCTTGTCTATTCCACACAGTATTTTGTACGTCGTTATCATGTCTCCCCTGACCCTCCTGTCCTCCAGTGTCGTCAGACCGATTTCCCTTAACCTTTCTTCATAGGACATTCCCCTTAGCTCTGGAACCAGCCTTGTTGCAAACCTTTGCACTTTCTCTAATTTCTTGATGTGTTTGATCAGATGTGGGTTCCAAACTGGTGCTGTGTACTCCAGTATGGGCCTGACGTACACAGTGTATAAAGTCTTGAACGATTCCTTACTGAGGTACCGGAACGCTATTCTCAGGTTTGCCAAGCGCCCATGTGCCGCAGCAGTTATCTGGTTAATATGTGCTTCTGGCGATTGTACTCGGTATTATACTCACTCCTGGATCTTTAACTCCTTGAGTGAGGTTTGCAGTCTTTGGCCACCTAGCCTATTCTCTGTCTGTGGTCTTCTTTGCCCTTCTCCGATCTTCATGACTTTGCATTTGGCGTGGTTAAATTCTACGAGCCAGTTGCTGGACCACACATCCAGCTTGTCCAGGTCTCTTTGTAGACCTGTCTGGTATGCATCTGATTTAAATCTCCTCATTAACTTCACATCAACTGCAAACAGGGACACTTCTGAGTCTATCCCTTCTGTCGTGTTCACATATACCAAGAATAGCACTGGTCCCAGGACTGATCCCTGTGGGACCCCGCTCGTCACCGGCGCCCACTGTGATACCACATCACGGACCATGACTCGTTGTTTCTTCCCTGTTAGGTATTCTCTGATCCATTGCAGTGCCCTTCCTGTTATATGTGCCTGTTCCTCTAGCTTCTGTACTAATCTCTTGTGAGGAACTGTGTCGAAGGCTTTCTTGCAGTTCAAGAAACTGCAATCAACCCACCCCTCCCTCTCATTTCTTATTTCAGTTTCCTTGTCATAAAACTCTAGTAGGTTTGTGACACAGGATTTGCCTTCCATGAATCCATGCTGGCTGTCGTTTGTAATCTTGTTCCCCTCCAGGTGCTCCACCACTCTCCTCCTGATAATCTTCTCCATGACTTTGCATACTATACACATCAGTGACACTGGTCTATAATTTAGTGCTTCATTTCTGTCTCCTTTCTTAAAGATAGGGACTACATTTGCCTTCTTCCATACTTCAGGTAGTTGCCCAGTTTCAAGGGAAGTGTTGAAGATTTTGGTTAGTAGCACATGTAGTGTCTCTGCTCCCTCTCTAAGGACCCACGGAGAGATGTCCTGTCCCAATGCCTTTGAGGTATCAAGGTCATTTAGGCGCTTCTCCACCTCCTCCTCAGTTGTGTGTAATTCATCCAACACTTGTTGGTATATCCCTTGTTGAAGTACCCCACTGTTTTGTTTTCCCAGTGTCCCTTCAGCCTCCACTGTAAATACCTCCTGAAATCCCATGTTGAGCTTCTCACATACTTCTTAATCGTTTCTTGTGAGCCCCCCACCTTCTTTCCTCAGCCCGATTACCTGGTCCTTGACTGCTGTCTTCCTCCTGATGTGGCTGTAAAGTAGTTTTGGGTCAGACTTGGCTTTTGATGCTATGTCATTTTCATACTGCCCCTGCACCTCCCTCCTTATCTGTGCATACTCGTTTCTGGCTCGTCGACAAATCTCTTTATTTTCCAGAGTCCTTTGCCTTCTGTACTTTTATAATACTTATATGATACATTTCCATAAATAACTGATGTTGCAAGAATTCCAGTCTTCACGCACGAATAGAGGACTAACTAACTTGGTGTTGGAGAATATATCACCCTGTCTTCCAACCTCCCTAAGCCTTAGCTCCTCTGGACATTCCCCTTCAAGTCACC
The DNA here is from genome assembly GCF_038502225.1 of Cherax quadricarinatus. Classification (NCBI taxonomy): domain Eukaryota; kingdom Metazoa; phylum Arthropoda; class Malacostraca; order Decapoda; family Parastacidae; genus Cherax; species Cherax quadricarinatus. Next base: position 66,041,276 of record NC_091297.1, on the reverse strand, counting down.
ACGTGCAGTCGGGAACTTAATTCCTTCAATATTCAGTCGGTATTAGTGACCTGCCTGCACCTTAGAAATTCCTGATTCAAAAGGGGTGTGTATCCCCAAGTATAACTAAGCAGGAAGTGACACTAGCTTCTAAGCTTGTACTTAAAGAGGGGACGGCGGTACGTACTGGTCTACGGGCGTTCGACTGCACAAAGATGCACAGTTCAACTCACGTTTCCTCTGAGACTGGCTAGAACTGAGAAAAAAGCAAGGTCTTGTCCTACTGTAATGGACCTGATGGAGGAGGGCATCTACAGTGCTTCGAGGTGCCTCCACCAGATTTACCCAGGTCTGTGTAGACACATGGGGGTGCCATCCAACTGTTCACAGCACTTGTTATTCCAATGGTGTCTGATCTTAGAAGAGAGAGCAAGCGTCTCAAAAACCCACGCTATATGTTCAAGCTCGAGGCTGCTATATTAAAGGTCTATTCCTACCTATGTTAGGTCTACAATATTAATATCTGCAGTTGCTTCAATAATCCTATTATTAGTTTACTAGCAATCTAAACTACCTGCACCTTCCTTAAAGGGTAAATCTATTAATTAAGATGTACCTTTCAACCACCTTTGCCAACCCTGCTGTGTGTGTTATTTTGAGTAGATGTGAGGCCCGCAAAACTCAAATGGTTTATTTGTGAAAATTAGAGTTCCACCCTGTGGAACTCTAGGACCGAATAAGCTACCACATCTTCTCACCGGCAAAGGTAGCCACTAAGTCTAGATCAAGTCTGCCTCTTGCAGGCCCTCCCATCGAGCCCTGGACTTGAGCGCTGTTTGATGGGTCGTCCGGCTGCTCTGGTAGAGCAGACTCTGATCTAATTTCTCCCCTCCAGGTTCCACCGTGTGAACCTCGAGAGGCAAAAGCTTGTTGATGGGCCTTATGGCCTCGACACCATTTATTCTCACCTTCACCATCCTCAACCGTCCAGCCTTATCTGGGTGGGTCTACACCACTAGGCCTAGAGGCCAATATGCCTTGGGTGCCTCAGCTTTTACTAGCACCAGGACCCCTTGACTCAGCGCCACCTTGTTTCCCTCGGGGTCAGCCCCATAGAAATGTTCTTGTAGAGCTATCAAATAATCATTGTGTCACACCTGGCTCCATTTGTCCAGAACGTTCACCAGTCTATTGTGACTGGCCCATAATAGTCCTGCTCTTTGGAAGACTGGTTCAAGATTGCAGCGAAGGGTTCAGTCCTCCTCCCAAATAGCTTGTGATTGGGGGTGAGAGCTTCCTGCTTGTCAATCCCATCTTGCACTTAGGTCAGGGGCCTGTTATTGACTCTCGCCTCTATCTCGGCTAACACTGTCAGCAACTCATCAGTGTTCACCCTCTTACATGCAAGATCTTGCAAATGCATCTTTTAACCATGCCCACCATGCATTCATAGAATCCCCCTTGCCAAGGCGCTCTGGGAACTATGAACTTTACTCGCACTCTATCCTCTTCACATATTCTCGCACTTCTCCATTGTCCAAAAGATTCCTAAAAACTTTGCTGGCCACTTTGAAGCTTGTGCCATTGTCTGTGATAACTAATCGTGGGCAAGAGAACCTAGCTGTAAACCTCCTGAACAACTTCACAAAAGTCTTGGTTGGCATATCTTCTGGCAAATCCAAATGCACGGTTCGAGTAGTTGCACAAGTAAACAGGCAGACATATACCTTTTGTCGGGTTTCCCCACAGACTGCATTATGCTGCTGGTTGTCTCCCCAAAATTCTGCTCTGGCCAGCACTCCTTTGCTGGTAACCAGTCTGGGCCTTTGGACTAAATCTCGCTTTTACTCAGCTTTTTGTGTGTCACCCCTCTGCTTATCAGGTCAGCCGGGTTTTGATCTGTAGGCACATGCAGAATTGTAGATGCTGACTGTAGCTTCCATATCTCTTTCACCCGATTCCTGACATAGGTGAGCTTGGACTTTCCCAATCTTGCTCACAGCAACATCGCTGTGAGCGCTAGCTTTGGGATTGAACACTGTTTTAGGGATGTCACTTATGCGCAGCTGGTGGCCAGATTGACCTGGTCCCCAGCAACTAATTGTGCCACAGCCCCATATACCCGGGAGGAGACATCACAGAAGACATGCAAGTCATAGTCTCGCCCGGTGCACCCGAGGGACCTAGAAAATGTGAATTTGTGCAACTCTGCTAAATCTTTGCTAGCCAGATCCCACTCCTGATAGACGGTTTCTGGCAGTGCGTCGTCTCAACCTAGGTTCAGCTCCCAGATCTGTTGTACTAGCATTCTCCCTCGAATGGTAATGGGGGTCAACATACCCAAGGGGTCGAAGGCAGTCTGCACTTTACTCAACAAGGACCTCCTGGTCAGCTTCCCCTTTTTCTTAAGTCTGTGTTCCTCGACTTTCCATTCCAGTCCCAACACCAATGTTACCTCAGGCACTGTGTAGCCCACATAATCACACTCCACCATGTCTCGCAACCTGGGGTTGTTCATTACCCATTCTCTCAGTGGCATGTTGGCTGAGAGAATCTCCTGATTAGACTCTCGGTAAATGTCCATCAACAATCCTCATCTGAGGGATTGTTGTTTACATAAAATAGGGTCTTCAGCAATTCTTGAAGAGGACTGTTATAATTCACTAGGTGGTAGTCTATGGTTGCCTGCAAAAAGAACGGTGAACTAGTAGTGCCAAATAGCACAGCCTTAAACCTATAGGTTTCGTACCCCTGCTCAGGCACCTTACTGTTAGCCAACCACAGGAACCTCGTGTAATCCCTATCTTGGGACTGCAACCCAATATGCAGGAAGGCTTTACTGATTGCTGCATAGGCATACTGCTCTGTACTAAACTTCAGTAACACATCTGCCAATTTCTGTGTCAGAGAGGGTCCTGTGAACAGGCAATCGTTCAATTAGGGCTCTTGGAGACTAGACTGTGAACTACAGTTGAAGACCACTCTGATGTGGGTGGTCACTGTCTTCTCGGTGACTGCCATATGCAGGAGATAATGTGTATTTTTCTCAGGACTGGCCAACTGCTCCTTAATGATGTCATCGTATTTCCCTATAAGACCCTTCTTGGTCAGGCTGTTCACCAGTGAGTTCAACTGTCACATGAACACACCCTCATTGAAAGGCTATCTCCCCAACCAGCGAACCAGTACTAGGGTCGAATGATGGGGCCCCATCGTTTGATCAGTACCCAGGTTCAGCCAATGAGAAGGTGGGTCTGACAATCATGGAGGTGTTGTGGTCACCACCCACCTATCCACCCTTGTCATTTCCATACTAGAGCTGGTTGAGCACAATTGTCGATTCTGTCTCTAGGCTGTGTCTTGGCCTTGCCTAAACCGTGTTGTACACATACATTTCCAACTGTATATAGTGTACATACATGCAAATAATCACTATTGCTCTTGGTGAAGGAAAATATATTTCAAAGTCATTCAGCTGTGTTTATTTTGCGCCTTGCTCCCCTTTACACCCAAGATAACAGGCCTTATTGTCCCTGGGTTGTAATATGAGGGCCTGTCCACGAGCTGAATCCGGGACCTCTCGCACATTGTGCCCAAAGATCAGTTCAAAAGGGCTATACCCGGTAGACTCCTACACAGTTTTCCTAATTGAAAACAGCAACAAAAGTAGTGATTCATCTCAATCTGTTGGAAAATGCATACAAAAAGCTCTCATCATGGTTTTTAACGTCTGATGGAAACTTTCCAAGGCGCTTTGGGACTGAGGATGATAGACAGTGGAAAAGTTGTGGATTTTTCCTAGCCTAGTCAATGCTTCCCTAAATGCTTTGGCAGTGAAGTTAGTACCTTGATCACTTTGAATAGATTAAGGAATGCCAAAAAAGAGATAAATTTGGTTAAAGCTTTGAGAATGGCTTTAATATTAATATTGTACATTGGAATTGCTTGTGGGTATCTAGTTACTCTATCCATAATGGTAAATAAGTACTGATTTCCAGATTTGGACTTAGGTAGTGAACCTACACAATCTATAATTAATTCTGCAAATGGTTCTCCATCAGCAGGTATAGGCTGGAGAGGTGCAGGTTTAATGGAATCTCCAGGTTTCCCTATTTGCTGACATTCTCGGCAACAGTGGATTTGATTCTTCACATCCTGCCTTAATTTTGGCCAATAGAATTCTTTTGTGGTTCTATATAATGTTTTAGTAATTCCTAGGTGACCTCCTAATGAAGTATTATGAGCTATATTAAATATTTGAGGTCTAAACTTTGTTGGAACCACTAACCTGTCCGACAGTTGCCTACCCTCTATCTCCTTACCAGTCTCAGTGCAGATCAAATAGTCATTTTTAATTTTATATTTGACCGAGTGATTTGAAAAGGATTTACCCATGGCTGCCTGAAAAGCGAAATTTAATGAAGGGTTTTTTCATTGTTCCTCTTGAAAGAACAGTCCCTTGGGCATGGAAACAGAGATACCTGGCAATCCTGCAACTCTGGAGTAGGAAGGCTTGATCTGGGTCTGTTCACTAAATTTACGAGGCTCTGGCCAGTTTTCTTCATAAAACAAATTGGCTATTCTGAGATCAGAGTCGTCCAAGGATAGGTCAGTATTCTCGCCAGACACCCCTTGGGATGTTGCCCGAGTTATGGCCAACACCAGAGAAGAATTAATCATTATTGGTTCAGGACATACATTAGAAGTGGTAATGTTATTACCCAGTAATAACATGGCATCTTTCATAGGAAATCATCAAGATACACCTATAGTCAAATATCCAGTGTAATATCTGCACTGTATATAAATTCTATGCAAGGGGACAAAAAAGATTGCTCCTCCGAAGGCTTCAAGCAAAACAGAGGATTGTAATGAAGTGTGTTCAGAAAGGGGAAGTACCGCCCTCTCCTATTAGCGAGCAATATACTCCAGTATCCCTAAAGGTTCTGACTTCAGTTTTCTTTGAGTCTTCCTGAAGGGAAATATGACTCTGGCAATAATAAGGGGCCATCCCTTTCTCTACCTCTTTCAAGGTCATGTTACTAGGGACATTATAGATTTCCCTAATGGTTGGGGTTTATTTGGGCAAATGTGACCTGCCTTATTGCAAGAAAATCAGATGACAGGTTTGACCTTGGCTCCCTGCTGACGTTGTAACTGGTGTCGCTCTGGATACTGTTGTCGAGATACACCATGTTGAGTGGTTTGTCGTTCACCAGGTTGACCATAAATTGAGTAACATGGCTCACCAGGTGACTTAGCTGTCATAGACGTTCTTCTTCCTGCTGGCACTTCATCCTCCAATGTTGACAATCTCTGCTCATGCCGGGCTATTGAAAAGAGAGATGGGACCACTCGGACAAGGAACGGTTGGTTTTGAAGGTATCAGCCAACCTGGCGGCCTCCAATGCAGTAGTTAAGACACGATCCTGCAGAAAGACTCTAACCCCTGGTCCCACAGATTCCAACAGGTTATCTACTAAGATGAGCTGAACTAGCTCATTGAAAGATGTGACACCACTTGCTTTATACCAGCTAGTAAAAGCTTTGATCTGCTGTCTCACAAAATCCACCAGGCATTGACCAAGCTATCGTCTGCCTAACTAGAATGACTTCCTATACTTAGCAGGAATACATTGATATGCTCCAAGGACTGTGGTCTTCACCATTTGGTAATTACAAAATTCAGTGTCATTTAACACTGATGTAAATTCCTGTGCCTTACCAAAAAAAAGCTGTATACACCAAAGATGCCCAATGCTGTTCTGGCCACCTCAAGGCTCGAGTCTGATTGACGAAAGTTTCGAAAAATTGTTCAGGTACTGCCTCAATGAACTGGGGAACCAGCTGTGCTGCTTTTTGCAGACTAAAGTCATTCACAATTTGAGAAAACTGCCTTCATTCTTTTTCCATATCAAATTCTTCCTTGGCATATGCCCTTTGCTCCCTAGTCTGCTCAAGATTGATTTTTGCCAACTCAAGTGCTAATGCAGCAGATTCACCTTCAGACAACCCTGTCGCATGAGACTGACGATTTTGCTCAATTGATATATCATTTTCCTCCGGCAAGAATATTGGAGTTTTACTCCTGGCTCCCGTAAAGGGAGGAGTTTGATGTGCTATCTCCTCTTATCAAAGTCTGATACTTACAAGAGTACGATGCTGTGCTGCTGCGAGAGTGTGTTTATAATCAATGCCAATGAAACAAGCAATTTGCCAACAACGCTGTAGAGAAAATTTAGACAAGTTTAATGCAGTGTATTCAGACACTAGACGTCTGACTCGTCTAGGTGGCATACCCCAACATAACATGCTATTTGTAATACACACTTAGCTATGCACAGTATGACTGCAGAATACGCACATACAATAGCAAGGCTGAACGCAATAGGAAAGTTGACTGCAAAATATTCACACAACAGCAAGATTGACCATAGCGAAGTGAGCACAATGAACAAGCCAATAGCAAGCTGTCAATGATCATACAATAGCAGGCTGCCCTTAACCCGTAAACGGTCCAAATGTATATATACGCTTTTTCAACATTCGAAAGTATGTAAAAAAAGTAGATCTTCTTTTTGTTTTTTTTTACATTTGAAAATGTGTAAAAAAAAACTTTGATCTATTTTTTTTTTTGTTATATTTGAAAATATGTAAAAAAACGTAGATCTACTTTTGTAGCACTACACATGTGAACGTAGATCTGCTTGGACCGTTTACAGGTTAAAACGCAAGGCTGACATGCAAAGTTTTGTAAACCATTGGCAAAGCTAACGCAATGCCAGACAGCAAGCTATACAATGTTCCTGCTTCAGCTTCACCCTAGGCTCAACTCCTGTGCTAAGTCCAGCTCCAGCTCCCGGACAGGCCCCCATATTACAACCCAGGAACAATAAGGCCTGTTATCCTGGGTATAAAGGGGAGCAAGGAGCAGAACAAACACAGCTGAATGATTTTGAAATATTTTTTCCTTCACCATGAGCAATAGTGATTATTTACACTTTTTTTTAACAAGTCGGCGGTCTCCCACCGAGGCAGGGTGACCCAAAAAGAAAGAAAATCCCTCCCAAAAAAATACTTTCATCACCATTCAGCACTTTCACCACACTCACACATAATCACTGTTTTTGCAGAGGTGCTCAGAATACAACTGTTTAGAAGTATATATGTATAAAGATACACAACATATCCCTCCAAACTGCCAATATCCCAAACCCTTCCTTTAAAGTGCAGGCATTGTACTTCCCATTTTCAGGACTCAAGTCCGACTATATGAAAATAACCGGTTTCCCTGAATCCCTTCACTAAATATTACCTTGCTCACACTCCAACAGCTCTTCAGTTCCCAAATACCATTCGTCTCCATTCACTCATATCTAACATGCTCATGCACGCTTGCTGGAAGTCCAAGCCCCTCGCCCACAAACCCTCGCCCACAAAACCTCCTTTACTCCCTCCCTCCAACCCTTTCGAGGATGACCCCTACCCCGCCTTCTTTCCCCTACAGATTTATATGCTCTCCATGTCATTCAACTTTGGTCCATTCTCTCTAAATGACCAAACCACCTCAACAACCCCTCTTCAGCCCTCTGACTAATACTTTTATTAACCCCACACCTTCTCCTAATTTCCACTCTCCTCGCTGCATCATTTACAACCCAAGCTTCACACCCATATAAGAGTGTTGGTACTACTATACTTTCATACATTCCCTTCTTTGCCTCCACAGATAACATTTTTTGTCTCCACATATACCTCAATGCACCACTCACCTTTCTTCCCTCATCAATTCTATAATTAACCTCATCCTTCATAAATCCATCCACTGATACGTCTACTCCCAAATATTTGAAAACATTCACTTCTTCCATACTCCTCCTCCCCAATTTGATATCCAATTTTTCTTTATCTAAATCATTTGATACCCTCATCACGTTACTCTTTTCTACCTTTATACACACATCCAAATTCGTCCACTAACCTGTGCAATTTTTCTTTAGAATTACCCATAAGCACAGTATCATCAGCAAAAAGTAACTGCATCGCTTCCCATTTTGTATTTGATTCCCCATAATTTAATCCCACCCCTATCCTGAACACCCTAGCATTTACTTCTTTTACAACCCCATCTAAAAATATATTAAACCTACTTTTACTGGGAAGCAGTCTCCGTCTCTTCTACACACCCTAACCTGAGCCTCACTATCCTCATAAAAACTCTTTACAGCATTAAGTAACTTACCCCCTATTCCATATACCGCAACATCTGCCACATTGCTCCCCTATCCACTCTATCATATGCCTTTTCTAAATCCATAAATGCAATAAAAACTTCCCTACCTTTATCTAAATACTGCTCACATATATGCTTCAATGTAAATACCTGATCTACACATCCGCTACCCACTCTAAAACCTCCTTGCTCTTCTGCAATCCTACATTCTGTCTTACCTCTAATTCTTTCAGTAGTAACCCTACCGTACACTTTTCCTGGTATACTCAGTAAACTAGTTTCTCTATAATTTTTATAAACTCTTTTGTCCCCCTTTCCTTTTTATATAGGGATTATAGATGCTCTCCGCCAATCCTTAGGTACCTTCTCCTTATTCATACATTTATTAAACAAAGATACCAACCACTCCAACACTATATCCCCCCCTGCTTTTAACATTTCTGTCATGATCCCATCAGTTCCAGCTGCATTACCCCCTTTCATTCTACATAATGCCTCATGTACCTCCCCCACACTTACATCCTGCTCTTCTTCACTCCTAAAAGATGGTATACCTTCCTGGCCAGTGCATGAAATTACCGCCTCCCTTTCTTCATCGACATTTAAAAGTTCCTGAAAGTATTCTCGCCATCTGCCCAATACCTCCATCTCCCCATCTACTAACTCTCCTACTCTGTTTTTAACTGACAAATCCATTTGTTCCCTAGGCTTTCTTAACTTGTTTAACTCACTCCAAATTTTTTTCTTATTTTCATTAAAATTTCTTGACAGTGCCTCTCCCACTCTATCGTCTGCTCTCCTTTTACACTCTCTCACCACTCTCTTCACCTTTCTTTTACTCTCCATATACTCTACTCTTCTTATAACACTTCTGCTTTGTAAAAACCTCTCATAAGGTACCTTTTTCTCTTCTATCACACCCTTTACTTCATCATTCCACCAATCACTCCTTTTTCCTCCTGCACCCACCCTTCTATAACCACAAACTTTTGCCCCACATTCTACTGCATTTTTAAAACTATTCCAACCCTCATCAACCCCCCACTACTCACACTTGCACCAGCCCAGCTTTCTGCCAATAGTTGCTTATATCTCACCTATATACAGTTGGAAATGTATGTGTAAAACATGGTTTAGGCAAGGCCAAGACACAGCTTGGAGACAGAATGGACAACTGTGCTCAACCAGCTCTAGCATGGAAATGACAAGGGTGGACAGGTGGGTGGTGACCACAACACCTCCACGACTGTCATACCCACCTTCTCATTGGCTGAACCTGGGTACTGATCGAACGATGGGGCCTCATCATTCGACCCTAGTACTGTTTCACTGTTTCAATAAGAGTATGTACTTGCACTGAATAAAAGTTATGTACTCTTTGCATGCCACACGACATGCCTTCTCTCCGTGTCACATGACACTCTGTTCTCTGCGTCATAACATGCTTCCTCTGTGTCACTCGACACCCTGTTCTCTGTGTCATGATACTCCTTCTCTGTGTCACAAACACACTACCTTTTATACCTTTTGGGTTGTAATATCAACTGACCCTGTGCCTTCTTAAAATTAGTGGGCAGAGTTAGATGCACTGGTTTCCAAGGTAGTCACACCCAGTACTGGCTGTCTTGGAACTGTACATGGTTCAAATAATTCTGATAAGTCTCTTCATGTTCAGGAGGCGATTGATCACCCTTAATCCCTACTACATCCAGATCCCATAGTTTATGGATTGGCTTACTGTCGGCTATGCCGACTTGCATTTCGGATAGATCTTCACGCAGACTGATTTGCATCACTAGCACGGCCTCAGTTGCTGTAGTGCTGGAGCCCCCATTCCTTGGCATCGCAGGGAAATAAGCCAGTATCCTGCCTCCTATGATATACCCCGTTGGAGTTCTGTACAGGCCAATACCCTCCTTGATAACCCTTCTCATAGACATGAATTCATCTAGGTAATCTTCCCCTACCAAAATTCCTACATCACTGATGTTATCTGTGGTAATATCTGGCTTACCCAGCTTCATGCCTACCTCCCTCAAATGCTTGGCTGCCACGGCCAGGCCCTGAAATCTTCCCGCGATGCCTGCCTAATCTAACTGCAACATCTACAACGGAATAAGACCTGTGTGGTACCTGACCACAAAACCCTTCCACTTTCATATCAACCTTACCATCTGACTTCAACTTCAACTTAGCTGCTAGAGTCTCTGTTATGAAAGATATTTGGGTCCCAGTGCCAAAAAACAAACGGTTGTTTTGGACTTCTTCCCATTCGCAACCATTGCCATTACTGTGGGCAGGGCCACCGAACCTTGAAACTGTTCACCAGAACTAATCCCCTGTGTCGTACTCACCACATTCGCCACTACTTCGAGCTCATCTTTGCCCTCCGTCCTTTCCTGAGGCTTGCTCTCCTTAGCCTGGGCTGATCTGCTATCATTAGGACAGAGTGCACTCTGGTGCTTACCTGTCTGACAGCCTCGACACAACACTTGAAACAAAGTCTCAACTCCCTTAGTTGTTCCCCCCTTTTGTTATAGGTGGTGAAGTTCGAGCACCCTGAACTAGTGTACTCTCCTTCACAGAACACACACGGTCTCATATTGGCCGTTTTAGTGGCTTCTCCCTTGGCCCACTTGGTTGAGGACTTGTCCTGGGCATAATATGTGCCAACCCTAGTAGGGGTGTTCTAGCTGTATCTCTCGAGTGTCTGCAGAAGTCGACCGATTTCACCTTGTTGGTCAACTTTCCCCCCTGACCTATACTTAGGTGAAACACGAGATCTCCCAGCCGCTCAACAAACTGATGTGTCGTGAACTGGTTTGTCCGATATTTCAAATGTAACTTGTGTATTGTAGTGCTAGCCAGTCTTTGAAACTATTTGTCAAACTAATAACTTCAATGTGGAACTTCTCCAAGCTCTGACGGTCATGATAGCAAGCCTCTAGATCCAACAACCGATAAAGTATAGCCACCTTTATCTCCTCAGTGTTGCCAAACATGTCCTTTAACTGGTCTTTGGCATGTTGGTAATTAGTGTCAGTGATTTGGTAGTGTCGGACCAAGTCTAAGGCTTTACCTTTGAGCTGTTAGCATAAATACTGTAATTTGATGGCAGCTGACAAATCGTTTCTGTCGTGTGTGTAAATAGCTTGGCCTACTGTGCCTAGCTTATTTAATTCAGTGTGGTTACCTGGATAAGATAAATCCTATCTAACTTTCTATAGCTGTTGAAATTAGTGTTCAACTATAGCCTAAATCTGGCTTTAGAATTCACTGTAAATGATAACTAGGTTAAATCTGACCTAGCTGCTATAACTGTTGTAAATACTGCAGAGGCCCAACCTAACTGTGGCTACCTCGCAGGTCTACTGTAAGTAACTAAATATGCAAGTTTCCTACCCTGGCTTACTTGTAATCACTATAAATAATTAAATTCACAAGCTTAACTAGCCTACCTGCCTGCCTGCCTGTAAATTACTATCAATAGTAAACTTCTGTGAATAGTCAGCTTGGGCTAGGTGTGCTGACTTAACCTAACTTTGTTAATCTCTGGTATCTAACTGTGGCCTAGCGATGTTAACTTAACCTAGCTGTTCCACATCAAGGTTGTGAAGGACCATTTTGGAAATTTGTCTGGACTGCCTCCTTGTGAGCTATCTACCCTAGCAAGCTCTGTTGATGCGGAGCTCTGAGGATGGTGTTTCAACCTCACAAATGGCTTATATGACACCTTTCCATAAATAACTGATGTTGCAAGAATATATCACCCTGTCTTCCAACCTCTCTAAGCCTTAGCCCTTCTGGACATTCCCCTTCAAGTCACCACATGCAGTCGGGAACTTAATTCCTGCAATTTCAGTCGGTATTAGTGACCTGCCTGCACCTTAGAAATTCCTGATTCCAAGGGGGTGTGTATCCCCTAGTATAACTAAGCTTGTACTTAAAGAGGGGACACTGGTACGTACTGGTCTACGGGCATCCGACTGCACAAAGACGCACAATTCAACTCACTCACATTTCCTCCGAGACTGGCCAGAACTGAGAAAAAAGCAAGGTCTTGTCATACTGTAATGGGCCTGATGGAGGAGGGCATCTACGGTGATTCGAGGTGCCTCCACCAGATTTTCCCAGGTCTAGTATGTGTAGACACATGGGGGCGCCGCCCTGCTGTGTCTGATCTTATAAAAAGAACTAGCATCTCAAAGACCCATGCTATACATTCAAACTCAGGGCTGCCAGTTCTCCCTAGCTAATATAACCTAGTGTTTGCCTATATTAAAGGCCTATTCCTACCTACGTTGTCTTAGGTCTACATTATTAATATCTGCAGTTGCTTCAACAATCCTAATATTAGTTTACTAACAATCTAAACTACCTACACCTTACTTGAAGGGTAAATTTATCAATTAAGATGTACTTTCCAACCACCTTCGCCACCCGGCTGTGTGTTGTTTTGGGTAGATGTGAGGCCCGCAAAACTCAGACGGTCTATCTGTGGAAATTAGGGGCTTCACATGGCTTATTTACCCTGTGGAACTTTAGGACCGAATAAGTTCCCACAATTGTTTTATGAGGACCAATTTCCAAAACCATCTTTTGTTGTGCCATTAATTACTCGGTTCTCGCCAAATGTATTTTTCAGTAATATTTTTTTTCAGTTTTTTTTGGGCTATCTTATAGAAACTTGCAGAGAATAAGTTTCATGAACACGTCTTCACATACACCAAAACATGAAACCAATCGGACGAGAGAAAAAACTGTCTGTCCAAACTGGTTACACCTCCCCTTCATGCATTTAAGAAGAATGCATCATTGCATAACCACTTTCTCACCCTGCACACTGACAGCTCATACACTACATTCCATGACCTTAAATCTGCTTTTGATGCAGCCAACCGACATGTAATCATATGTGAACTTGCCAGAATAGATGTAGGAGGATGGCTTCTCTGCTGGAATAAACGCTACCTGTCCAACAGAAAGTCTTCTGTGTTGTTCCAGGGACATAAAAGTATAATTACAGACTTTGAATTAGGAACCCCACAGGGAAGTGTGCTCAGTCCCACCTTATTCAATATTCTAATAAATGCTTTAATGCTATGCCTAGCCAGCCCCATCATTATTTGATTAGTTTTGCTGATGATATAATGATTCACACCACCTGATAGGCCAGCCCTTTGCTCTGAGCGCGCCACCATCGATTGGAATGCTCTTCTCCAAGGGGATGCTGACAACCAAGTGAAAGCCTTCACTGGACACATCCTTAATCTACAACAACACATCCCTCACCGGCAATATGTGACGAAGCCTACAGATCAGCCTTGCTTTGGCTTTCGTTGTAGAGAGGCTGCTACTGCTAAATACAAGGCATGGCAAAGGTATAAGAGACATCCTACCACCTATAACAGGAACTTTCACAGACAAGCCTATAGACATATGGGTGATGTTCAAAAGTGGGCCATTGCTAAATGGGAGGTGGACACAAAAAGAAAGCTAGCATCAGGTAGGGTAGGCTCCAAAACCTGGTGGTCCCTGGTCAAGGACAGACAATTTATCTGCCTGAAGAACTCATTCCACCTGTAAATCGACATGATGGGACCACCTCTGCTAGTAGTCAGGGGAAAGCGGACCTCTTTGCCGAACACTTTGCTACCAAAATGCAAGTTTCTGATCCAGCAAGGGACCCTCCTTGGCTAGCTGCAAGAACTGTGTCAAAACTGTCAGTGGTGACAATAAGGCAGGAGGAGGTGCATTTCCTTCTTAAATCGCTTGACCAAGAAGAGGTTGTGGGCCCAGATAAGTTGAGCCCAAGATTGCTGAGAAGATGTGCAGACCAGCTAGCAACACCTCTAACTTGCAACTTTCAGCACTGCCTAGTACAGTGTAATTGGCCTTCTCTGTGGAAAGAGGCAAATGTAGTCCCTGTTCACAAAAAGTAGACCAGAGCAGAAATCAGCAACTACAGACCAGTGTCACTGCTGTCAATCACTGGCCAGATCCTTGAGACAATAATCTCAAGAAAATGACAGAGTTTTTTGACTACCACTCACTACTTTGTGACCGTCAATTTGGCTTCAGGAAAGGCTACTCTATTGCTGATCTGTTGTTAAACCTCTCCACTAAGTGGCACCAGTCACTGGATGAATCCAAAGTCAGCTGTGAGGTAGCACTAGACATTGCTGGTGCTTTCGACCGGGTGTGGCACCAGGGCCTCTTAGCAAAACTGCAATCTCTGGGAATTGCAAGCTCTATGCTATGTCTCTTCAGTGACTACCTTCATGGTAGATCTCTAAGTGTAGTTCTCAATAGAACGGAATCAGCAAGACATCCTATTGGGGCAAGTGTTTCACAAGGAAGTGTGCTAGGACCATTGTTATGGAATGTCCACTGCAATGACCTTCTTCATCTCATCCCAAAATCCCATGCATTTGCAGACGACTGTACACTGACATTCACTTATCCAAGAGAAGAAATGCCAGCTGCTCTAAGCTACATCAGTCACCAGCTATGAGCTATATCAGCATGGGGAAATAGATAGTAAGTAACATTTGCACCTGAGAAAACACAAATGATGATCGTCTCTAGGCACCATGATGGCAATGCCGGTGCAGTAGTACGGATGAAAGGGAGGGTGTTGGCACCTGGGGAAGAAGTTGATATCCTTGGGGTGAAATTTGACTCCAAACTGACCATGAGGAACCACGTTGTAAATCTTGCAAACAAAGCAGCCAGGAAGCTTACAGCACTTCGCCGTATCTCGCATCTGCGTGACAGTAGGGGTTGCAAGATTCTGTACTAGGCAAAAGTACGCTCACAACTTGAGTATGCTCCACTTACTTGGTTTGCCTCCCCCCCACCGTCATCTGCGACTGCTCGACAAAGTAGAGAACAGAGCAAGACGTCTCTTCTCTCGCCTGGACCCATCCTTGATAGATCTGATATTTCAGCAGAGTCTTCAACACAGGAGGGATGTGGGTGGCCTTACTGCTATGTACAAGGCCAATATTGTCAAAGTACCACACTTGGATCCACTTCGAAGACAGCGTGACGCAAGCTTCTATACCACAAGACGGGCAGAAAGCAGCAACTTCACTCTGGCTGTACCCTTTATGTCAACGAGATGAAGTCAGTTGATCATATGAAAATGCTGGCCCACAGATTGCTCCAATTTCATCCTGTTCTCTACTTGTATGTCTCATGACAATGAAAATGCTTTCAAATGAACTGATGTAGGTAACAGCTCTTAACTTGTCAATAAAGTTATGAATCCTTAACCTGTAAATAGCTTGTCAATAAAGCTAGGGATCCTTAACCTTGTCAAACCCTGTTAAAAAAGAAAAGCGTCTATTTATCTAAGGTTGATAGTTTAATTGTAACTGATTTTCACCCATAAATGCTCTCAACTCATTCAGTATGAATTGTGGCATGCTTGTGTCAGAAGCCAGACAGGAATGGTACGATTGTGGACAGTGGAGTCAGAGTGCACATGCTGGGAACTAAATCTCACGCTGGTCTTCAGATGCATGATAGAACTGATGAACTGGCTAAGTTATATGCTTTCGAAGAGGGAGTAGATTACAATCTTGTCCTATCAGTCAACAGTTTGAGAACAATAAAGATAAAGATAAGATAAATATTTTATTTCTTTGCAGGATGACAATGTGTATTTACAATTTTGATTCGATAAGTACAAAGATAGTCACTATCACGTCGGGGCATTTCGGGCAGACTTAATACATAATAACTACTTAAGTCTCATGTATTTAGTAGATTCAGGCTTTTGTAAAGTGGTGGGGTGTGCTGTCTAGCACAGGAGTTGGTATCATCCGCACAGCAGCTTTTTGTTGGGTTATTAAAGGTTTAGGGTGGTTGGCTGTTGTTGATCCCCAGGTACAAATACCATTAGGTAGGGATATATTAAAGAGTGTTATAGGGAAAGGAGTGTTGTTTGGGGGCACATAGTATCGTATCTTGGAAGGGATGCCTACCGATTTGGATATTTTCTTGGATATATGCTGGATATGGGAATGAAATTTAAGATTACAGTCAAGGAGAAGACCCAGAAATTTACCCTCAGTGTGTCTTGTAATAGGGGAACTGTTTGTCAATATGTTAAGCTGGATATTTAAACAATTGTATTCGCAGACGACACTACTTATGTCTACTCCCACTCAAACCCAGCTATACTTAAAGACACTGTACACAACGAACTGCTAAAAATATTTGCTTGGATGATGACCAACGAACTCACTCTCAACATAGACAAAACATACTTCATGCTATTTGGAAACAGAGCCTTAAGGAGTTGAGATGCACTGGGGAGATCATTGATGTAGATGAGAAACAGGAGCTGGCCTTGGGGCACTCCAACAGCTACAGGCTGGATAGTGGAGTTGACTCCATTTGCGTATACATACCAGTGTCCCTCGTTAAGATAAGATTTTAGGTAATCGAGGGAATATTCTCTGACGCCGTAATGATTTAGTTTTAGGTGCAAGACACTGTGATCCACTCTGTCAAACGCTTTCCGTAGGTCAATGAAGTGATCGAGTGGAAATTCATTTTTATCGACGACATTTGTATAATCGCATCATTCGTATATTTTTTTTTTTTTGGTCTAAACTCAAACTGGCAAGGGTTAAATATGCTGTTGGATATAAGGTAGGAGTAAAGTCGTTTGCGTATTATTTTTTCGAATATTTTAGAAAGGGCAAGTTTGAAATAGGTGTATAGTTGTTCAGATGAGTTAGATCACCTCCTTTAAGGCTCGGGATAACACTGCTGTCTTGAGTGTGGATGGAAGGTTGACGACTCAACACATTTGTTAAACAGTGTTGCAATAATTGGTAACAGCACATGAGTTTTTTTTTTTATATATGAATGGCTAATACGAAAAGAACTTCAACTGAATTTTATTGACTTAAGACTCAGGGAGACTGACACCAGTGAGTCCATCTGTCATCATTCTATCATGCAGGAGGAGCCACATGTCTATGGTGCATCCAACAAAATAAGCAGACTCTTGGATGTCACTACCGCCCGGCTCCGGCTGGGTTACAAGTATCTTTGGCAGGTTAAATCACCACCACCAGATGTAGACCAAACGAAATGTAAACTTTGCCAGATGGACTATTGTCACACCCTGCGTCATTATGTACTGGAGTGTGATAAAATTAATGAATTTAGAGACAACTCACTCAGAAATGTTCAAGATATGTCTAAGTATTTTATCCACAGTGGTATATTACAGACCATTCTGGAAAAATACCCTGACTTTGCTCACTGTAAATAAAGCATTACAACTCTCTGTGTGAAGATAAGATAAGATTTCGTTCGGATTTTTAACCCAGGAAGGTTAGCCACCCTGATCAGCACAGTTATGAGGGTACCTTCACCAAATTCAACTTCAACAACAAGAACATCATCTGGGATCAGGTAAACTATGCCCTAAATGAAACATGCTGGGAGGATATCTTAAATTACATAGACCCGAACCAATGCCTCGAAAAGATCACCCTCCTGGTAGCTGAAGTATGTTCAAGATATATTCCTATAATACAAAAGAAAAGAAGAAGTAAACTGGAGAGAGAGAGACGCTCCCTCTACAGGAGAAGACGAAGAATCATTGAGCTCCTCAAGAATGCCAGATTATCTGATACACGGAAGGTAGTGCTAACCAGGGAAGTGGAAAATATTGAGCTGAAGTTAAAGGACTCATACAGGATCCAGGAGAGACAAGAGGAGCTAAAAGCGATTAATGAAATTGAAAGAAATTCGAAATATTTCTTTTCATACGCCAAAAACAAGTCAACAACCACTTCTAGTATAGGGCCCCTGCTCAGACAAGATGGATCCTACACTGACGACAACAAAGAAATGAGCGAGATACTGAAATTGCAGTATGACTCAGTGTTCAGTGAGCCACTAACCAGTGGCTCACTGAACCCTGCCAATGTAGGCCAGTTTTATGACATAACTAACTCCACTAGACTTTGAGAAAGCCATCGACGACATGCCCATGCACTCAGCCCCAGGCCCAGACTCGTGGAACTCGGTGTTCATTAAAAACTGCAAGAAACCCCTCTCACGGGCCCTAAGTATGCTATGGAGAAGGAGCTTAGACACAGGCGAGATTCCACAGTCACTAAAAACAACAGATATAGCCCCACTCCATAAAGGTGGCAGCAAAGCAGTAGCTAAGAACTGTAGACCAATAGCTTTAACGTCCCACATCATAAAAATCTTTGAAAGAGTTCTAAGAAGCAGGATAGCAAACCACCTGGACTCCCAAAAATTGCACAACCCAGGGCAACATGGTTTCAGAGCAGGTCGCTCCTGCCTTTCGCAACTGCTTGACCACTATGATATGGTCCTAGATGCGCTGGAAAACAAACAATGCGGATGTAGTATACACAGACTTTGCAAAAGCCTTTGACAAGTGCGACCATGGTGTAATAGCACACAAAATGCGTGCTAAAGGGATAACCGGCAAAGTAGGCAGATGGATCTTCAACTTTCTAACCAATCGCACACAAAGAGTAGTGGTAAACAGAGTTAAATCAGATGCTGCCATAGTGAAGAGCTCTGTCCCACAAGGCACAGTACTCGCACCTATCCTGTTCCTTATTCTCATATCAGACATAGACAGAGATGTAAACCACAGCGCTGTATCATCTTTTGCAGACGATACTAGGATCTGCATGAGAGTGTCATCCATTGAGGACACTGTTAACCTCCAAGAAGATATAAACCAAGTTTTCCAATGGGCAACGGAGAAAAATATGATGTTCAATGAAGACAAATTCCAACTACTCCGTTATGGAAAACTGGAGGAAATAATAACTAGAACTGAGTATACTACAAACTCCAATCACACAATAGAGAGGAAAAGTAATGTGAGAGACCTGGGAGTGGTAATGTCAGAGGATCTCACCTTCAAGGATCACAACAATGCCACTATCACATCTGCTAGGAAACTGATAGGATGGATAATGAGAGCATTCAAGACAAGAGATGCTAAGCCAATGATGATCCTTTTTAAATCACTTATTCTTTCTAGGCTGGAATACTGCTGTACATTAACATCCCCATTCAAGGCAGGTGAAATTGCAGAGCTAGAGAATGTACAGAGAACCTTTACTGCACGTATAAGTTCCATCAAACACCTTAACTACTGGGAGAGCCTGGAAGCACTTGACTTGTACTCACTAGAGCGCAGGCGAGAGAGATATATCATAATCTACACCTGGAAGATTCTGGAGGGACTGGTCCCTAATATGCACACAGCAATCACTCCATACGAAAGCAAAAGACTTGGCAGGCGATGCAACATACCCCCAGTGAAAAGTAGGGGCGTCACTGGTACACTAAGAGAAAACACAATAAGTGTCCGGGGCCCAAGACTGTTCAACAGCCTCCCACCAGCAATAAGGGGCATTACGGGAAGACCCCTGGTTGTCTTCAAGAGGGAGCTGGACAGATACCTAAAGACGGTGCCGGATCAGCCGGGCTGTGGTTCGTACGTTGGATTATGTGCGGCCAGCAGTAACAGCCTCGTTGATCAGGCCCTGATCCACCGGGAGGCCTGGTCGTGGACCGGGCCGCGGGGACGTTGATCCCCGGAATTCCCTCCAGGTAGACTCCAGGTAGATCCAGGATAACCCAAAAAAGGCAGTGCGTCATCGAGGACTGTCTGTCTTATTTCCATTGGGGTCCTCAATTTTGTCCCCCAGGATGCGACCCACAGCAATCGGCTAACACCCAGGTACCTATTTGCTTCTAGGTGAACAGGACATCAGTTGTAAGGAAACGCGTCGAAATGTGTCCACCCCGCCGCGAATCGAACCGTGGCTCTCCGCGTGTGAAGTGAGAGCTTTGCCAGCCAGGCCACGGGGCCTGTGTGTGTGTACTCACCTAATTGTACTCACTAAATTGTGGTTGCAGGAGTCGAGACTCTGCTCCTGGCCCTGCCTCTTCACTGAGTACTACTGGGTCCTCTCTCTCCCTGCTCCATGAGCTTTATCATACCTCATCTTAAATTTATGTATGGCTCCTGCCTCCACTACCTCACCTGCTAGGCTATTCCACTTCCTGACTACTCTATGACTGAAGAAATACTTCCTAACATCCATTTGACTCTTCTGGGTCTTCAACTTCAGATTGTGACCCTTGTTTCACTGGTTCTCACTCGCTGAGTGAGAGCAATTAGGTTATTTGAGGGAGTTTGAGTCTCAGATATTGTAGCATTGACTCTCCCCCAGGATGCGACCCACAACAGTCGACTAACACCCAGGTACCTATTTACTGCTAGGTGAACAGAGGCAACGGGTGTAAGGAGACTTGCTCATACGTCTCTCCCTGCCCGGGATACGAACCCGGGACCAATCGGTTGTGAGCCGGCTGCGCTGACCACTGCGCTGACCACTGCGCTACAGGTGTGTGTATGTGTGTGTGTGTGTGTGTGTGTGTGTGTGTGTGTGTGTGTGTGTGTGTGTGTGTGTGTGTGTGTGTGTGTACTCACCTAGTTGTACTCACCTAGTTGAGGTTGCAGGGGTCGAGTCCGAGCTCTTGGCCCCTGCCTCTTCACTGGTGTGTGTGTGTGTGTGTGTGTGTGTGTGTGTGTGTGTGTGTGTGTGTGACTCGGTTGGTAGACAGCAACCACCCAGGGAGGTACTACCGTCCTACCCAATGATTGTGAAACATAAGCCTGTAATTGTTTTACATGATGGTAGGATTGCTGGTGTCTTTTTCTGTCCCATAAATTCACAAGGTTGCAGGTACGTCTTGCTACTGCTACTTACACTTAGGTCACACTATACATGCATGTACAAGCATATATATACACACCCCTTTGGGTTTTCTTCTATTTTCTTCCTAGTTCTTGTTCTTGTTTATTTCTGCTTATCTCCATGGGAAAGTGGAACAGAATTCTTCCTCCGTAAGCCATGCGTGTCGTAGGAGGCCACTAGATGCCGGGAGCAATGGGCTAGTAACCCCTTCTCCTATATAAATTACTAAAAAGAAGAAAAAGAAGAACTTTATAAAACAGAATGTTTGAATGTGCGTGGATGTAGTGCGGATGATAAGAAAGAAGATATTGCAAAGGTTATGAATGAAAGGATGTTGGATGTTCTGCTCTAAGGAAAACAAGCTGAAGGGAGTAGGTGAGTTTCAGAGAGGAGAAATAAATGGGATTAAGTCAGGAGTATCTGAGAGAGTTAGAGCTAAGGAAGGGCTAGCAATAATGTTGAAGGGTCAGTTATGGAGGGAAAAGAGGGAATATAAATGGATAAATTCAAGGATTATGTGGATTAAAATAAGGGTCGGATGTGAAAAGCGGGTCATAATAAGTGTGTATGCACCTGGAGAAAAGAGG
This sequence comes from Cherax quadricarinatus, assembly GCF_038502225.1. Classification (NCBI taxonomy): domain Eukaryota; kingdom Metazoa; phylum Arthropoda; class Malacostraca; order Decapoda; family Parastacidae; genus Cherax; species Cherax quadricarinatus. The sequence goes on along the minus strand of NC_091297.1, from coordinate 66,019,686 downwards.
AGTGTAGAGGAGAGAGAGAGATTTTTGATAGATGTTAATTAAGCGAGTGTGTAGAAACTTTTGAACCAAGTGAAAGAGTAATTGTGGTAGGGGACCTGAATGCTAAAGTAGGAGAAGCATTTAGAGAGGGTGTGGTAGGTAAGTTTGGGGTGCCAGGTGTAAATGATGATGGGGAGCATTTGATTGAACTTTGTATAGAAAGGGGTTTGGTTATAGGTAACACATATTTAAAAAAAAGAGGATAAATAAGTATACAAGATATGATGTAGGGCGAAATGACAGTAGTTTGTTGGACTGCGTATTGGTAGATAAAAGATTGTTGGGTAGACTTCAGGATGTACATGTTTATAGAGGGGCCACAGATATATCAGATCACCTTTTAGTTGTAGCTACAGTGAGAGTAAAAGGTAGCTGGGATACAACGAAAATAGAAGCAGCAAGTAAGAGAGAAGTGAAGGTTTATAAACTAAAGTAGGAGACAGTTAGGGTAAAATATAAACAACTGTTGGAGGATAGATGGGCTAGTGAGAATACAGGCAATAGGGTAGATGTATGGTGTAAGTGTAAGAAAATAGTGTTAAAATGTTCAGCAGAAGTTTGTGGTTACAGGAAAGTGGGTGTGGGAGCCAAGAAGAGCGATTGGTGGAAGGATGATGTAAAGAGAGTAGTAAGAGAGAAAAATTTAGCATATGAGAAGTTTTTACAAAGTAGAAGTGATGCAAGGAGGGAAGAGTATGTGGAGAGAGAAAGAGAGGCTAAAAGAGTGGTGAAGGAATGTAAAAAGAGAACAAATGAGAGAGTGGGTGAGATGTTATCAACAAATTATGTTGAAAATAAGAAAAAGTTTTGGAGTGAGACTAATACGTCGAGAAAACCTAGGGAAAGAATGGATTTGATAGTTAAAAATAGGAGAAAATAGTTATTAAATGCAGAATTAGAGATATCGGGAAGATGGAGGGAATATTTTGAGGAATTGTTAAATGTTGATGAAGATAGGGAAGCTGTGATTTCGTGTATAGGGCAAGGAGGAACAACATCTTGTAGGAGTGAGGAAGAGCCAGTTGTGAGTGTGGGGAAAGTGCGTGGGGCAGTGAGTAGAATGAAAGGGGGAAGAGCAGCTGGGATTGATGAGGTAAATATAGAAATGTTAAAAGCAGGTGGAGATATAGTTATGGAGTGGTTAGTGTTTTCTTTTTTTTAAATAAATGTATGGAAGAGGGAAAGGTACCTAGGGATTGGCAGATAGCATGCATAGTTCCTTTGTATAAAGGCAAAGGGGACGAAAGTGAGTGTAAAAATTATAGTGGAATAAGTCTGTTGAGTAGACCTTGGAAAGTGTATGGTAGAGTTATTATTGATAGAACTGAGAGTAAGACGGAGACCAGAATAACAGATGAACAAGGAAGCTTTAGGAAAGGTATCGGGTGTGTAGACCAAGTGTTTACAGTGAAACATATAGGCGAACAGTATTTGGGTAAGGGTAAAGAGGTTTATGTGGCATTTGTGGATTTGGAAAAGGTGGATAGGGGGGCAATGTGGCAGATGTTACAAATGTATGGAATAGGAGGTAGGTTATTGAAAGCAGTGAAAAGTTTTTACGAGGATAGTGAGGCTCAGGCTGGAGTATGTAGGAGAAAGGTGGGATTATTTCCCAGTAAAAGTAGGCCTTAAACAGGGATGTGTGATGTCACCATGGTTGTTCAATATATTTATAGATGGAGTAATAAAAGAAGGGAATGTTCGGGTGTTGGCAAGAGGTGTGGGGTTAAAAGATAAAGAATCTAACTCAAAGTGGGAGTTGTCACAGTTGTTCTTTGCTGATGACACTGTGCTTTGGGAGATTCTGAAGAGAAGTTGCAGAGGTTGGTTGATGAGTTTGGTAGGTATGTAAAAAATGGAAGTTAAAAGTGAATATAGGAAAAAGTAAGGTGATGAGGATAACATAAAAATTAGGTAACAGAAGATTGGATATCAGATTGGAGGGAGAGAGTATGGAGGAGGTGAATGTGTTCAGATATTTTGGAGTGGACGTGTCAGCAGATGGGTCGATGAAGGATGAGGTGAATCATAGGACTGACGAGTGGAGAAAGATGAGTGGTTCACTGAGGAGTCTGTGGAGACAAAGAACTTTATCCATGAAAGCAAAGAGGGGAATGTATGAGAGTATAGTTATACCAATGGCCTTGTATAGGTGTGAGGTATGAGTTGTGAATATTGCAACAAGGAGAAGGCTGGAGGCAGTGGAGATGACATGTCTGAGGGCAATGTGTGGTGTGAATATAATGCAGAGAATTCGTAGTTTGGAGATTAGGAGGAGGTGTGGGATTGTTAAAATTATTATCCAGAGGGCTGAGAAGGGGTTATTAAGATGGTTTGGACATGTAGAGAGGATGGAACGAAATAGAATGACTTCGAGAGTATACAAATCTGTAGTGGAGGGAAGGCATGGTAGGGGTCGGCCTAGGAAAGGTTGGAGGGAGGGGGTAAAGGAGGTTTTGTGTGCTAGGGCAAAACCTGTAAGCGTGCGTGAGTGTGTTAGACAGGAGTAAATGGAGACAAATGGTTTTTAGGACTTGACGTGCTGTTGGAGTGTGAGCAAGGTAACATTTATGAAGGAATTCAGGGAAACCAGCAGGCCGGACTTGAGTCCTGGAGATGGGAAGTACAGTGCTCGCAATCTGAAGGTGTGGTGTTAATGTTCCAGTTTTATAGCTGTAGTGTAAGCATGCGTCTGGTAAGACAGTGATGGAGTGAATGATGAAAATTTTTCTTTTTCGGGCCACCCTATCTTGGTGGGAAACGATAAGTGTCTTAATAATCATAATAATAATATATCATTAAAACTGCGACCAGATATAAACATGTAAACTGTTCACTACTCTTGCAACTTGTTCACCTACCAAAACTTTGGGGTCCAGTCCCTGGACCCATTATGTATCTCTGTAATCGTTTGACTGCTGCCCACAAGATGGATATGGGGTGCATCATAAAGATATTAAACAAGCTTAAAATCCAGGAGCTAGTTGCTGGACCAGGCTTGCAGCATGTCTGGATCCCTTTGCAGTCTTGCCTGATCATCATCCGATTGAATTCTCCTCATTAGCTTCACATTGTCTGCAAACAGGGACACTTTTGAGCCTGTCCCTTCTGTCATGTCATTCACATATACCGGAAACAGCACCTATCCAAGGACTGATCTGTGTGAAACTCCACTCTTCACAGGCGCCCACTCTGACACCTCGTTACGTACCATGACTCGTTGTTGCCTTTCTGTCAAGTATTCTTTAATCCATTGCAGTGGCTTTCCAGTTATACCTGCCTGATCCTCTAGTCTTTGCACTCATCTCTTGTGGGGAACTGTGACGAAAGCCTTCTCTCAGTCCAAGAAAATGCAAATCTACCCACCCCTCTTTCTCTTGTCTTACCTCTGTCAACTTGTCGTACAACTCCAGTAGGTTTGTGACACAGGATTTCCCTTCACCTTCTCCTCGGCTGTGTATTATTGTTAGTTTACCTCATCATCCCGGCTTCCCGGAATCCTTTCTGTCCTCAATGAAAATACTTCCTTAAATCTCATGTTAAGCTCTTAACATACTACTCTGTCTTTTCCTGTGTGCTCCCCTCCTTCCTTCCCTAGCCTGATCACCTAGTCCTCGACTGCCGTATTCCTCCTGATGTGGCTGTACAACAGCATCAGATCAGACTTGGCTTTCGATGCTATTTCATTTTTGTGTTGCCGCTGGGCCTCTCTCCTTATCTGTGCATATTTATTTCTGGCTCTCCGACTAATCTCCGTATTTGTCTGGTCTTTTTGTCTTCTAAACATTTTCCATTCTCCAGCGCACTTAGTTTTGGCCTCTTTGCACCCTTGGGTGAACCAAGGATTCGTTCTGGTCTTCCCATTATTTCTGTTCCCTTGGAACCGAACCTCTCGTCTGCCTCCTTGCAGTTCGTTGTCACATGTTCCATCATTTCATTTACAGATTTTCCCAAGAATTCTCTTTCCCACTGAACCTCATGTAGGAAATTCCTCATGCCTGAGTAGTCCCTTCTTTTGTAGTTTGGCTTCTCCAATCCTACTCTTCCTTCTTCTCTCCCCAGTTGTAACTCTACTATGTATTCGAAGCTCAGGACCAAGGGGCCAAGCTCCAAGGGGCCTTTTGTATGTAATGTCCTCAGTGTCTGAACTACTCAAGGTAAATATGGGGTCCAGTCTTGTTGCTTAATCCTCCTCTCTCTCTCTCTCTCTCTCTCTCTCTCTCTCTCTCTCTCTCTCTCTCTCTTTACACAGGGTTTGACAAGGTTAAGGATCCCTAGCTTTATTGACAAGCTATTTACAGGTTAAGGATTCCTAACTTTATTGACAAGCTAAGAGCTGTTACCTACATCAGCTCATTTGAGAGCATTTTTATTGTTATGAGACAAACAAGTAGGGAACAGGATAAAGTTGGAGCCATCTGTGAGCCAGCATTTTTATTTGATCAACTGACTTTACCTCGTTGACATCATAATGTTGTACGAATGTGTTCCATACTCAAGTCATCCTGGGGCTAAATGATCTCAGATGAAGTGATGTTCTGGAGAAGTGTACAGCCAGAGTGAACTTGCTGCTTTCTGCCAGTCTTGTGGTATAGAAGCTTGCATCACGCTGTCCTCGAAGTGAATCCAAGTGTGGTACTTTGACAATATTGGTCTTGCATATAACAGTAAGGCCACTCACATCCCTCCTGTGTTGAAGGCTCTGCTGAAATGACAGATCTATCCAGGACTGGTCCAGACGAGAGATATGACGTCTTGCTCTGTTCTCTACTCTGTCAAACAGTCGCAGATGAGAGTGGGGGAGGGGAGGGCAGGCAAACCAAGAAAGTGGAGCATACTCTAGGTGTGAGCATACCTTTTCCTCGTACAGAATCTTGCAACCCCTACTGTCAAGCAGATGCGAGATACAGCGAAGTGCTGTAAGCTTCCTGGCTGCCTTCTTTGCAAGATTTACAACGTGGTTCTTCATGGTCAGTTTGGAGTCAAATTTCTCCCCAAGGACATCAACTTCTCCCCCATGTGCCAACACCCTTCCATTCATCCTTACTACTGCACCGGCATTACCATCATGGTGTCTAGAGAGCATCATCATTTGTGTTTTCTCAGGTGCAAATGTTACTTGTCATCTATTTCCCCATGCTGATATAGCTCTTAGCTGGTGACTGATGTAGCTCAGAGCATCTAGCATTTCTTCTCTTGGATAAGTGAATGCCAGTGTACAGTCATCTGCATATGCATGGGGTTCTGGAATGAGATGAAGAAGGTCATTGAAGTAGACATTCCATAACAATGGTCCCAGCACACTTCCTTGTGGAACACTTGTCCCAATAGGATGTCTAACTGATTCCGCTCAATTGAGAACGACCTTAGAGATCTACCATGAAGGTAATCACTGAGGAGACATAGTGTAGAGCCTGCAATTCCCAGAGCTTGCAGTTTTGCTAAGAGGCCCTGGTGCCACACCCAGTCGAAAGCACCAGCAATGTCCAGTGCTACTACACACAGCTGACTTTGGATTCATCCAGTGACTGGTGCCACTTAGTGGAGAGGTTTCACAACAGATCAGCAGCAGAGTAACCTTTCCTGATGTCATATTGACGGTCACAAAGTAGTGAGTGATAGTCAAAAAACTGTAATTTTCTTGAGATTATTGTCTCAAGGATCTGGCCAGTGATTGACAGCAGTGACACTGGTCTGTAGTTGCTGTTTTCTGCCCTGCTCTTCTTTTTGCAAACAGGGACTACATTTGCCTCTTTCCACAGAGAAGGACAATTACACTGTACTAGGCAGTGCTGAAAGATGCGAGTTAGAGGTACTGCCTGCTGGTCTGCACATTTTCTCAGCAATCTTGGGCTCAACTTGTCTGTCTGTCTCTCTCTCTCTCTCTCCCCTCCTCTCTCTCTCTCTCCCCTCCTCTCTCTCTCTCTCTCTCTCTCTCTCTCTCTCTCTCTCTCTTTCTAGTAGTGTCCCTAACATGTTGGTGCATGACATTTCCAGTACCACCTCCATCATCTTAGCCCTCCATGTTTCTGGACCCCTATGTGACTCCAGGTTTCTCCAGTTAATTTCCTTGTGATTAAAGTCACCCACTGTGGAAAATAATTTCCCAAAAATTATGCTGTGTAATTTTATAATGTAAATATACCTGATTAATACATTACTTTGCTCTAAAGTGTATTTTTAAAAGAAGAGAATCAAGAGGGAAGCTCTGCGCCTGCACTAAGGAGCAGGGGGGAGACGCCATTGTTTTAGAATGTGGTACAGGCACGCTAATGTAATGTGCATAATTTTCGTTGCTCTAGGGGTTTTAATTGGCATAAAACTTCTCAAATATTAGCCGAAATTGTTGGATGTGCAGCCCTGTATAATGTGAGCATTAAGCAGATGGACAGGACAGCTCCAGGAATCTCAGATTAGTTGTCTATGTTTATGTTTAGAATTCTGGCCAGTAATTTTTTTAAAAATTTAGACAGGGGGGTTCTGTACATGACACACAGTAATCTCCAGACTGGTGAGTGTTATGATTATAAATTCTTCTTCTGTTACATAAATGTGTATATGTAATCATTTATTAATTTTAACATACAATCCACAAATTTATAATAATGTTTACCATAATTCTTGGTAATGTATATTTCATTTGAAATTTATATAGGTCAAGAGTGACTTGTGGATATGACAGTTGTAGGTAACGAAGGGGGACATTTTTTACGACCTAGGTGTCCCAAAATTCCTACTTGTCTATGTAACTTTGATAAATAATAATTATCTTTGTTACCATTTACTGGTATGTACCTTATGAGTTACATCCAGGTAAATTTAATTTTCCACAATTAGTTGCCCATTGGTCCTTGATTGAACTGGATGTAATTAGTGAAGCCATTAATTAGTAAATTAATTAATAATTATATGTGAAATAACAGGAGGTGGATGTTAGGTCCACAAATTTGTAGACAGCCTGTACTGTCTGCACAGACAGCCCATGCTGTCTGCTAGCTTAGTTCATATTTCGCGCCACTCAAGTGTTGCCCTCTGTAGCCAGGCCTCTCGGTGGGCATGCCAGCCTGTCTGCCCCTGCCTCGCTCTCACTCACACAGCGGCCTAGCAGGAAGACAGAAGGCCTACTAGCTCTCTCTCTCATGGGATGGCCCTGCCCGGGCCATGGGCACAACACACAAGCCTGTGTACCCACCACAACTTAACAATAAAGTAAGAAGCCTCCGAAGACATATCATTTACACCCCGCTACCAGAACACCAAATAATCCTTTTTAAATTTAGTTAATGTGTAGTGGGTTATAATTATTACAATACTAAGTTTTGGTAAGCCAAGCCTGGCAAGGATTTATATTAGTGTATGTGTATAATATTAATTTTGCTAAGTCAAATTCTGGACAAGATTTATATTAGTGTATTTGTATAATAATTTTGCTAAACCAAGCCTGGCTAGGATTTTTATTAGTGTGTATAATATTAATTTTGCTAAGCCAAATTCTGGCAAAGATTTATATTAGTGTATTTGTATAATATTAATTTTGCTAAGCCAAATTCTGGCTAGGATTTATATTAGTGTATTTGTACAATATTAATTTTGCTAAGCCAAATTCTGGCTAGGATTTATATTAGTGTATTTGTACAATATTAATTTTGCTAAGCCAAATCTGAATCTGGCAAGGATAAGCCAAGTCTGGCTAAGATTATATTAATGTGTATTTAAAATTTATATTCTAATTTTCTTATGTGTGTAATTGCTAAGCTCAAGTGTAGCTAACATTTTAATGTATAATTAAAGTTTATATTATAATTTTCTTACATGTAATTGCTAAGCTCAAGTAACTAGGATTTATTCAAAGGTAAGTTGTAATATTTACCTTTATAAAGTGCATAATTAAGTACATAATCAGTGTTATTAATTAAGTTGAATTTAATACATTGCACCATGGGTGAAAATGAGGAAATTAATGTAGAGGACAAACACATGGAATTTAGAGCAAAAAAATCATCATTGCAGGCTAGAAAGGGTCATGTAACAAAGGCATACAATATATGTTTGGAATTAATGAATCAAGAAACTGTGAACACTGATGATTTAAAATTGTATTTAGATGCTTTAGGGAATAGACATGATTTATACAAATTATATTATAAAAAATATGAAGGAGATTTGTTAGTAAGCTGTGTAGATGAGGCTGAAGTAAATCTTATGATTAACCAGTATTATGAATTAGAAGAAAAGATTCTTGTAAAAGTCAGGCTTTTGAATAAATTAAAAGGTGTAAACCACGCATTTAATCAATCTATTCCAACAAATAATATGTCTTTGCCAAAACTCCCAGAATTATGTTTACCTGTATTTAATCCTGGAGAAAATTGAGATGAGTTTTGGTCTATTTTTAAAGCAGCTGTGCATGACAGGAGTGACCTAGCCTGTGTAACTAAATTATTTTACCTCAAAGGACAGATAAGAGGAGATGCTCACATACTCATACAAGTAGTATAACACTTGAATGAATCTCGAACAAGTATCACGAAGGTTATTTTGGTCTGGAGGAAATATAACTAGGTCTGCAAGAATTAATTGTTCAGTTGCAGACCAGCCAACTAACTCATTTTAAAGATGCAACACATAATAACTCCGAGGTATCTGTCAAGTTTCACAAAGGGAAAAATTATCCCAATGGTAATAATCAGAATTCATCTACTAATAAGAGTTGCATAGATGCATATCAAGTAGCAGGAATCAGAAATGATGATTCTTCACAAGGTAAGAAAAATAAGTACCCTCCTAAGAGTAGCCCAGTTAATAAGAAACCAGTCAAAGAAAAGAGAGATTGTCTTTTCTGCAAGGGTACTCATTTTTCTAAGAATTGCAATGCATACAATTCATGGAATGATAAAGTTGAAAGATTGGAGGAACTTGACAGATGTATCAGATGTCTAGATAATCACAATGTAAAGGATTGTCATGCGAAATTAAACAACTGTTATCAATGTCACAAAGGAAGACACCATATAGTCATGTGTAAGGGTCTATACGATAATGTTGACAATCCTGACACAACAGTGGCTAATGTAAAAATTGCTGCTAATGTTAATAATGATGGTTTTGCTGAAGTAGTCTTACCTGTGTTACAGGTAAAAATTGATGATAAAACGCATAAATCAGAAAATGTAAATGCAGTATTAGACCATGGATCCCAGCGTACTTTCATAAAACGTAAATGTCTTGATGGGATGAAAGTACAGATGGGAGATCCTACAACTCTAAAATTATCTGGTTTTCTCTCAGATAAAAGGGCTCAATTGTGTGACACTGTTTATGTAACTGTCAGTTTGGGCAATGATAAAAAACGTGTTAATGCAGTAATTGTAGATAGACTCCCAGAAAAAATATCTACAGTAGGGCTTAGTAAAGCTACAGAAAGACTTTCACATAATGTAAATTTAGCACCTTCTGGGGTAAGTGATGATTCTGTAGGCCCAATAAATATTTTGATAAGTAGTGACCATTATGCCTCCTTTGTAAAGGGTATGGTAAAGAAATGTGGTGTCACCCTTTTGAAGACTGCAGGAGGCCATGTAATGTATGGTAGGATTCCTCGTAATAATAATTCATGACTAGAGGAAACTACAAATACCATAACTGTGTGTCTTACTCATGAAATCGTACCCCAGTATAATTCTTCCATAGAGGATGGTGTTGAGCCAGTGCATAAATTGTGGGAATTAGACAGCATTGGAATAAATGTAAATGAAGAAAGTCCAGACGATTCTTTTACTCAGGAACAATACCTGAGAGATGTAAAATTTGAATCTGGACAATACTGGGTACGACTTCCGTGGAGACTGAACCATCCAGAATTGCCCACTAATTACAGAATGGCATATGGACAGTTAAAGGCTCAACTCCGTGAACTGAGTAAGACACCAGAATTGTTGACTGCCTAAAATGATATAATTACTGAACAATTAATTAATAAATTTATAGAAGAGGTACCTCCTGAGCAAGCCAAAATTTATGGTCACTATTTGCCACATCACGGAGTGAAGAAGGATTCTAAGACCACTCCTCTGAGGATTGTGTTTAATTGTAGTGCCAGGAGTAACAAAAATGTACCTAGTTTAAATGACTGATGACAGGTCCATCGTTGATCTATTCCTTGATCTATTCAATGCCTTTCCTGTAATTCCTGCCTGCACCTCTAGTGTGTTACTGTCTCAGAAGCCTTCTTACAGTCCGAGAAAATGCAATCTACCCACTCTTATCTCTCCTGTCTTACTTCTTGGTATCTTGCTGTAGATCTCCGATAGGCTTGTGACTCAAAATTTTCCTTCCTGAAGAAGAACGGTGAAGCCTCTAGAAAGATCTAGATTCTTCACCATTCTTCTTTTGATAATCTTCTTTACATACTATACATGTCAGTGACACTTGTCTGTAATTTAATACAGCCTGTCTGTCTCTGTTCGTAAAAAGTGGGACTACATTTGTTCTGGCAGTTGTCCTTTATCGATAGACTTGTTGAAGATTGTTACTAGAGGCACACACAGTGCCTCTGCTTAATCTCTCAGGGCCCACGGAAAGATATTATCTTGTCTCACCTCCTTCGAGGTATCTAATTCACATAGCAGTTTATTCACCTCCTTTCCAGTTGTGTATATTGTGTCTAGCAGTTACTGGTGCACTCTGCTGCCTCAGTTTGCTAGAAGCCTTTGTCTCCTGGAGTATACCTAAAGGGTGTTTCGGGGGTCAACGTCCCCTCGGCCAGGTCCATGACCATGCTTCACGGTGGATCAGGGCCTGATCAGCCTGGCTGTTATTGCTGGTCGCACACAGACCGACGTACGAACCACAGCCCGGCTGGTCAGGTACTGACTTTAGATGTCTGTCCAGTTTCCTCTTGAAGATAGCCAGAGATCTATTGGTAATCCTCCTAATGTATGCTGGGAAGCAGTTGAACAGTCTTGGTCCCCTGACGCTTATTGTGGTGTCTCTTAGCGTACTCGTGGTGCCCCAGCTTTTCATTGGGGAGGGATGTTGCACCACCTGCCGAGTCTTTTGCTTTCGTAGGAAGTGATTTCCCTGTGCAGATTTGAGACTAGTCCCTCTAAGATTTTCCAAGTGTATATTATAATGTATCTTTCTCACCTGCGTTCCATGGAGTACAGGTCCAGGGATTTCAACCGTTTCCAATAATTTAGATGCTTCATTGTACTTATACGCTCAGTGAAAGTTCTCTGTATATTCTCCAGGTCTGCAATTTCACTTGCCTTGAAAGGGATCGTTAATGCAATTCAATATTCCAGCCTGGACAGAACAAGTGATTTGAGGAGAATCATCTGTAGTTTTGAAGGTCTCATTATCCAACCTATCACGTTCTTAGCAATGTGGTAGAGATATTGTTGTGATTTTTGAAAGTGAGATACCCTGATATTACCACTCTCAGGTCCTTCACATTAGTTTTTTGCTCTATTGTGTGATTGGAATTTTGTTTTATACTCCGATCCAGTTTTTATTTCTTCGAGTTTTCCATAGCAGAGTAACTGATATTTGTCTTCATTACACTTCATATTGTTCTCTGAGGCCCATTTGAAGATAACACTGCCATGCAAATTCTGGTATCATCAGCGAAGGAGGACACGATGTTGTGGCTTACATCTCCGTCTCTATCAGATATGAGGATGAGGAAAAGAATGGGAGCGAGTACTGTGCCTTGTGGAACACTGGGAGCGAGTACTGTGCCTTGTGGAACACTGGGAGCGAGTACTGTGCCTTGTGGAACACTGGGAGCGAGTACTGTGCCTTGTGGAACACTGGGAGCGAGTACTGTGCCTTGTGGAACACTGGGAGCGAGTACTGTGCCTTGTGGAACACTGGGAGCGAGAACTGTGCCTTGTGGAACACTGGGAGCGAGTACTGTGCCTTGTGGAACACTGGGAGCGAGTACTGTGCCTTGTGGAACACTGGGAGCGAGTACTGTGCCTTGTGGAACACTGGGAGCGAGTACTGTGCCTTGTGGAACACTGGGAGCGAGTACTGTGCCTTGTGGAACACTGGGAGCGAGTACTGTGCCTTGTGGAACACTGGGAGCGAGTACTGTGCCTTGTGGAACACTGGGAGCGAGTACTGTGCCTTGTGGAACACTGGGAGCGAGTACTGTGCCTTGTGGAACACTGGGAGCGAGTACTGTGCCTTGTGGAACACTGGGAGCGAGTACTGTGCCTTGTGGAACACTGGGAGCGAGTACTGTGCCTTGTGGAACACTGGGAGCGAGTACTGTGCCTTGTGGAACACTGGGAGCGAGTACTGTGCCTTGTGGAACACTGGGAGCGAGTACTGTGCCTTGTGGAACACTGGGAGCGAGTACTGTGCCTTGTGGAACACTGGGAGCGAGTACTGTGCCTTGTGGAACACTGGGAGCGAGTACTGTGCCTTGTGGAACACTGGGAGCGAGTACTGTGCCTTGTGGAACACTGGGAGCGAGTACTGTGCCTTGTGGAACACTGGGAGCGAGTACTGTGCCTTGTGGAACACTGGGAGCGAGTACTGTGCCTTGTGGAACACTGGGAGCGAGTACTGTGCCTTGTGGAACACTGGGAGCGAGTACTGTGCCTTGTGGAACACTGGGAGCGAGTACTGTGCCTTGTGGAACACTGGGAGCGAGTACTGTGCCTCGTGGAACACTGGGAGCGAGTACTGTGCCTTGTGGAACACTGGGAGCGAGTACTGTGCCTCGTGGAACACTGGGAGCGAGTACTGTGCCTTGTGGAACACTGGGAGCGAGTACTGTGCCTTGTGGAACACTGGGAGCGAGTACTGTGCCTCGTGGAACACTGGGAGCGAGTACTGTGCCTTGTGGAACACTGGGAGCGAGTACTGTGCCTTGTGGAACACTGGGAGCGAGTACTGTGCCTTGTGGAACACTGGGAGCGAGTACTGTGCCTTGTGGAACACTGGGAGCGAGTACTGTGCCTTGTGGAACACTGGGAGCGAGTACTGTGCCTCGTGGAACACTGGGAGCGAGTACTGTGCCTCGTGGAACACTGGGAGCGAGTACTGTGCCTTGTGGAACACTGGGAGCGAGTACTGTGCCTTGTGGAACACTGGGAGCGAGTACTGTGCCTCGTGGAACACTGGGAGCGAGTACTGTGCCTCGTGGAACACTGGGAGCGAGTACTGTGCCTCGTGGAACACTGGGAGCGAGTACTGTGCCTCGTGGAACACTGGGAGCGAGTACTGTGCCTTGTGGAACACTGGGAGCGAGTACTGTGCCTTGTGGAACACTGGGAGCGAGTACTGTGCCTTGTGGAACACTGGGAGCGAGTACCGTGCCTTGTGGAACACTGGGAGCGAGTACTGTGCCTTGTGGAACACTGGGAGCGAGAACTGTGCCTCGTGGAACACTGGGAGCGAGTACTGCGCCTCGTGGAACACTGGGAGCGAGTACTGCGCCTCGTGGAACACTGGGAGCGAGTACTGCGCCTCGTGGAACACTGGGAGCGAGTACTGCGCCTCGTGGAACACTGGGAGCGAGTACTGCGCCTCGTGGAACACTGGGAGCGAGTACTGCGCCTCGTGGAACACTGGGAGCGAGTACTGTGCCTTGTGGAACACTGGGAGCGAGTACTGTGCCTTGTGGAACACTGGGAGCGAGTACTGTGCCTTGTGGAACACTGGGAGCGAGTACTGTGCCTTGTGGAACACTGGGAGCGAGAACTGTGCCTAGAGGAACACTGGGAGCGAGTACTGCGCCTCGTGGAACACTGGGAGCGAGTACTGTGCCTTGTGGAACACTGGGAGCGAGTACTGTGCCTCGTGGAACACTGGGAGCGAGTACTGTGCCTTGTGGAACACTGGGAGCGAGTACTGTGCCTCGTGGAACACTGGGAGCGAGTACTGTGCCTTGTGGAACACTGGGAGCGAGTACTGTGCCTTGTGGAACACTGGGAGCGAGTACTGTGCCTCGTGGAACACTGGGAGCGAGTACTGTGCCTTGTGGAACACTGGGAGCGAGTACTGTGCCTTGTGGAACACTGGGAGCGAGTACTGTGCCTTGTGGAACACTGGGAGCGAGTACTGTGCCTTGTGGAACACTGGGAGCGAGTACTGTGCCTCGTGGAACACTGGGAGCGAGTACTGCGCCTCGTGGAACACTGGGAGCGAGTACTGCGCCTCGTGGAACACTGGGAGCGAGTACTGCGCCTCGTGGAACACTGGGAGCGAGTACTGCGCCTCGTGGAACACTGGGAGCGAGTACTGTGCCTTGTGGAACACTGGGAGCGAGTACTGTGCCTTGTGGAACACTGGGAGCGAGTACTGTGCCTCGTGGAACACTGGGAGCGAGTACTGTGCCTAGTGGAACACTGGGAGCGAGTACTGTGCCTTGTGGAACACTGGGAGCGAGTACTGTGCCTCGTGGAACACTGGGAGCGAGTACTGTGCCTTGTGGAACACTGGGAGCGAGTACTGTGCCTTGTGGAACACTGGGAGCGAGTACTGTGCCTCGTGGAACACTGGGAGCGAGTACTGTGCCTTGTGGAACACTGGGAGCGAGTACTGTGCCTTGTGGAACACTGGGAGCGAGTACTGTGCCTTGTGGAACACTGGGAGCGAGTACTGTGCCTTGTGGAACACTGGGAGCGAGTACTGTGCCTCGTGGAACACTGGGAGCGAGTACTGTGCCTTGTGGAACACTGGGAGCGAGTACTGTGCCTTGTGGAACACTGGGAGCGAGTACTGTGCCTTGTGGAACACTGGGAGCGAGTACTGTGCCTTGTGGAACACTGGGAGCGAGTACTGTGCCTCGTGGAACACTGGGAGCGAGTACTGCGCCTCGTGGAACACTGGGAGCGAGTACTGCGCCTCGTGGAACACTGGGAGCGAGTACTGCGCCTCGTGGAACACTGGGAGCGAGTACTGTGCCTCGTGGAACACTGGGAGCGAGTACTGTGCCTTGTGGAACACTGGGAGCGAGTACTGTGCCTTGTGGAACACTGGGAGCGAGTACTGTGCCTCGTGGAACACTGGGAGCGAGTACTGTGCCTCGTGGAACACTGGGAGCGAGTACTGTGCCTTGTGGAACACTGGGAGCGAGTACTGTGCCTCGTGGAACACTGGGAGCGAGTACTGTGCCTTGTGGAACACTGGGAGCGAGTACTGTGCCTTGTGGAACACTGGGAGCGAGTACTGTGCCTCGTGGAACACTGGGAGCGAGTACTGTGCCTTGTGGAACACTGGGAGCGAGTACTGTGCCTTGTGGAACACTGGGAGCGAGTACTGTGCCTTGTGGAACACTGGGAGCGAGTACTGTGCCTTGTGGAACACTGGGAGCGAGTACTGTGCCTTGTGGAACACTGGGAGCGAGTACTGTGCCTTGTGGAACACTGGGAGCGAGTACTGTGCCTTGTGGAACACTGGGAGCGAGTACTGTGCCTTGTGGAACACTGGGAGCGAGTACTGTGCCTTGTGGAACACTGGGAGCGAGTACTGTGCCTTGTGGAACACTGGGAGCGAGTACTGTGCCTCGTGGAACACTGGGAGCGAGTACTGTGCCTTGTGGAACACTGGGAGCGAGTACTGTGCCTCGTGGAACACTGGGAGCGAGTACTGTGCCTTGTGGAACACTGGGAGCGAGTACTGTGCCTCGTGGAACACTGGGAGCGAGTACTGTGCCTTGTGGAACACTGGGAGCGAGTACTGTGCCTCGTGGAACACTGGGAGCGAGTACTGTGCCTCGTGGAACACTGGGAGCGAGTACTGTGCCTTGTGGAACACTGGGAGCGAGTACTGTGCCTCGTGGAACACTGGGAGCGAGTACTGTGCCTTGTGGAACACTGGGAGCGAGTACTGTGCCTCGTGGAACACTGGGAGCGAGTACTGTGCCTCGTGGAACACTGGGAGCGAGTACTGTGCCTCGTGGAACACTGGGAGCGAGTACTGTGCCTTGTGGAACACTGGGAGCGAGTACTGTGCCTTGTGGAACACTGGGAGCGAGTACTGTGCCTCGTGGAACACTGGGAGCGAGTACTGTGCCTCGTGGAACACTGGGAGCGAGTACTGTGCCTTGTGGAACACTGGGAGCGAGTACTGTGCCTCGTGGAACACTGGGAGCGAGTACTGTGCCTTGTGGAACACTGGGAGCGAGTACTGTGCCTCGTGGAACACTGGGAGCGAGTACTGTGCCTTGTGGAACACTGGGAGCGAGTACTGTGCCTTGTGGAACACTGGGAGCGAGTACTGTGCCTTGTGGAACACTGGGAGCGAGTACTGTGCCTTGTGGAACACTGGGAGCGAGTACTGTGCCTTGTGGAACACTGGGAGCGAGTACTGTGCCTTGTGGAACACTGGGAGCGAGTACTGTGCCTCGTGGAACACTGGGAGCGAGTACTGTGCCTTGTGGAACACTGGGAGCGAGTACTGTGCCTCGTGGAACACTGGGAGCGAGTACTGTGCCTCGTGGAACACTGGGAGCGAGTACTGTGCCTCGTGGAACACTGGGAGCGAGTACTGTGCCTTGTGGAACACTGGGAGCGAGTACTGTGCCTCGTGGAACACTGGGAGCGAGTACTGTGCCTCGTGGAACACTGGGAGCGAGTACTGTGCCTCGTGGAACACTGGGAGCGAGTACTGTGCCTCGTGGAACACTGGGAGCGAGTACTGTGCCTTGTGGAACACTGGGAGCGAGTACTGTGCCTTGTGGAACAGCTTTTCACTGATAAATTAGACACATGTGCAACACTTGGATATCTTTACTGAGGAAACGTTTCTCCACACAGTGGTTTCATCAGTCCTATACAAAGCAGAATGAAGATCAGAAGTTTGAGGCAATCAGTCCTTTAGCTATACGTGCGAAGAAGTGACTTATGTACCATAGACAGGTGAGATGAAACAGTCGTAGCCGATATCATATTGGACAAATCCACAGCTGGAAGTAGGTCATACCTATAAGTTAGGCAAGTGAAGAATTTCCTGTATCAAGATCCCAGGATGTTGCTGTATCTGATCTTCACCATTCTCCTTATATGGACTGATGAAGCCACTATGTGGCGAAACGTTTCCTCAATAAAGATACCGAAGTGTTGCACATGTGTCTAATTTATCAACTTGTCGATTCTCAGAACCATTTATCTACAGAGCTTCTCACTGTAGCCGTCACTAATTTTGCTGTTTACTATTACCCTCTGTGTTGTTTATATTAGGAAATTATAGACCCGTCTACCCACTTTCCTGTTATTCCTTTATCACACATTTTGTTTATTATTACACCAGGATCGCACTTGTCGAAGACTTTCGCAAAGTCTGTGTATACCACATGTAAATTTTGCTTGTCTACCAGGGCATTCAAGACCATACCTCCTTAACTCTCATGCTGAGCTCTTCCCATACTTCCTGTTCATTACTTGTCAGGAGCGAGGAGTTAACCAGTTAAAGACACAGTTTGACCTGGTTCTGCAATTCGGAAAATTCTGTGTTGCACTAAACAGAAACCTTAAAAAAGCACCTTTGACAGAAGGTTAACTTTCAATTATGAATATGTTGAATGTTGCAGTTAAGATGAGCAGCCAAGAAGGACTGGACGAGGTACTGACGAAGCTTGGTATCGGTCCCTGGAACTTCCTCTTCTTTACGGCCAACTTCCTTGGTGAGTCTCTCCAAGACGCTGCTGAATTCAACTCGGAGACATAAACTGCTACACAGATGTGTTTGGATGACGAGTGTGTGTGTGTTTACATTGAAAGTAGCACTTTTTTATCTTCTTTTATCATTCCTCCAGCTTCCTCAAAGTTTTTTTTTTTATTGTTTATTTTTATCTGTGTTGATTTGATTTACTAATGATTCTCTTCGGAACAATGTGTCTCCTATTGGATAGACCTCAACCAATATGTTTGTACTTAGGGGTTAAAGACTATCGGCTACACTAGGGTCATTAGGCTCTTCCAGTTTCACCACCAGACAAGAACATTTTAGTCCCCAAAGTAGGGACTAAAGTGAACTCTCAGCATATATACACTGAGAGAAATACCCTTCCGGTGTACATATCCTGTGTTTCCAAAGATCATTTCCTACTAAGACTACTAGATGTCATCTTAATAAATGCATCGCCTCCGCACAAACGGTGCAAGACGAGTACCTTTACTAAATAATGTTTTAAGATGCTATATATATGCACAATTCTTATTTTACAATAGTTATATTCAGTCTAATCAATTACATTTTTATCTTTATATGCAGAGCTAAACTTTGATAGCTATGTATTTTGTCCTCTCAGTAACGACCGTCCTACCAACGTTCCTGATCGGCTCCGAGTTCATGAACCCGATGCCTAACTTCACTTGTAATGTACCTAATAACACCCACACTGCCTCCTATAATGGGTGAGTAATGGGTCGCCTGATACATCAAGTGACTAATGGGCCAATTAATGTAAGAAGTGAGTGATGGGTTAATTTATACAGGAGATGAGTCAATAAATTAGTATTGGGCTGATTTATTTAATGAACAAATAATGACTCAAATCATATATTGAGTGTTCTATGGATTTATATATAATATAGGTGAGTAACAGGGCGCAGGGTAAGAGGATTTTACCAACATCGACAAAATTCCCTCTGGTGAGTTTAAATAGCGTTGCATGATTCCTGCACTTGTGCCAGAATAATGCTTGGGTTTTTATATCAGGTTCCTAATAGTAGTTGAATAGCTGGTAGATATTTTAGCCAGTTTTCTGTCAAACATTTTTAAAAAGTTAGTGGCAACGGAAAAGACACTTGTGTACAGTTCAGGACATTTATTAAAGGAAACGTTTCGCCACGAGTGGCTTCTTCAAAAATGTTTGACAGAAAATTGGCTAAAATATCCACCAGCTCTTCAACTACTATTAGGAACCTGATACAAAAACCCAAGCATTATTCTGGCACAAGTGCAGGAATTTACATTGTACCATGTGGGTGAGGGGTGTGACAAAGCATATGTTGGAGAAACAGCCAGATTTCTGGACATTAAGATCACCAAACACAAAAATGCTTGCAGAAATTATGACCGTAGAAAAGCGTGTGTTCAACGTAGGGACGATGTTGGGCACCTCATGAAATTCAGTGAGGCTAAACTAGCGATTAAAGAAGACGACTTAAGACGGAGAAAATGGATAGAAGCTTCCCTAATTGTTGTCAGTAACACTATAAAGCAAAAGTCCGGTAGTAACAGTATCTCAAAATTGCTAATCAACAGGATCTTACCCATTCTGGAAACTGCTGTTACATGATGTCAACAGGTCCCTCTGCAGCCATCCGTCTCACCAACTTACTTCCACTACTACTACTACCACCTCTACCCACGCGACACTTCACCTGACTCCTACCACTATATATACGCATTTTCGTAGTTTTCTTTGTATTAGGACTGAAGAAGCCACTCGTGGCGAAAAGTTTCCTTAACTAAAATGTCCTAAGTGTCTTCCATATACTGTAGGTATCACCATATACATCAGGAACGTGCACGGTAAGCTGTCCAATATACAAAAACAGTTAGAAACAGAAATACAAATAGCTAGAGCTTCATTTAAGGAGGTTATTAATAGAATATTCAAGAGGTTGCTAGTAGAATTGCAGTAAATCAACCATTCAAATCATTACGAAGCTGTGTGTAGTCTGTGGTCAGTCAAACAAACGGGCTTCCACATGGATAAATTGTCATTTGTGTGGAAATTGGTGTCACGCCCCTTGTGCAGATATCCAAGAACTAGCTACAAGCAGTGTTAAAACAGGGAAATGTTTTTGGGTATGCCCAAAAGAGATAAATCTGTGGACTAAAATCACAAGGGTATTAAAAGAGGACAATATCAAAGCTGCTTTCATAGACAACCTGGAAGCTTTCTACAACAGATGGGAACACAAAAAGTCTGGGCTGAATGGTACTGCCCTTGATACTGGCCATGTAGTCAGAAACTGTAAGGCTGGAGATGAAGTCCTGGTAGTCAGTAAATGTGGGGCTAATAGTGCTGTCCTGGGAGACAGTAATGGTGAAGCTGGAGGTGCTGTCCTGGGAGACAGTAATGGTGAAGCTGGAGGTGCTGTCCTGGGAGACAGTAATGGTGAAGCTGGAGGTGCTGTCCTGGGAGACAGTAATGGTGAAGCTGGAGATGCTGTCCTGGGAGACAGAAATGGTGAAGCTGGAGATTTTGTCCAGGTAGTCGGGAACTATACGCAGGAAGGAATACATATAAATGACCTCATAGGGGACAGGAGCCATAGTAGGGAAACAAGTGTAGTCAAAGATAAGATAAAACCAATATTGCAAACTAGAAATACCGCAGGAAATAGCAAACAAGAGGACTCCACTAGCAATAGTGAGGATATATTACCAAAAACAACTGGTGGAAGCTCCATTGTTGGTGCTAGGGAGGATAGAAGTAAGACAGGGAAACATGCACCAACAGGGAATACAGTCACAGAAACCCAAGGCAAACGGAAACCAAGCCTGTGCACATACTATGCACTTGGTATCTGCTGGCATGGGAAATCTGGAAAAACAGATGGGACGTGCAACTATGACCACCCTAGAAAATGCCATGCCCATATGACAACAGGAAAATGCAAACTCCCTTCCTGTAAGCTTTTTCACCCTGAACTGTGTACCTCTTCAGTACAGGAAAAACTGTGCTATAACTTAAATTGCCAGGCATACCATCTAAAGGGGACAAAAAGATACAAAACATCCAGGCCATGGGAAAACCTGGGTAGCCACAGCCACTCAAGAGGGAGAGGTTTTTTAGTGCCAGGAAGGAAAAAAAACTGGCAGCAAATGGCAGAAATCGTACACCAAATCCAGTCATTCCTGGAGTGGAACCACAGTCGATGGCCTCCACTCCAAACCAACAGATACAGATACTAATGCCGGAAAAAAAATCCCCCCCCCAGTACCAACAATACCACCAGTCCGATAACATTCTTCTTTGCAAATGTACAGGGTCTAAAGCCAGCAACAAACAACAAAATACCTTTCATCCGTGGACTGCTTGCAGAGGCAAAGGCAATGTTCGCGGCTTTCACTGAGACCCACATAAAGGATCACTTGGACAACGAAATATGGATCCCAGGTTACAACCTATACAGATGTGACAGAGTGAACAGGCAAAAGGGGGGGGGGGGTTGGCCTGTACATTGCAGAGTCACTTGTTTGCACAGAACTGATTAATGCCTCAAATGATGTAGTGGAAGTTTTAGCAGTAAAGGTCGAGAACCAAAACCTAGTCATTGTGGTAGTCTACAAGCCTCCGGATGCAACATCCCAGCAATTCCAGGAACAGCTGTTAAAAATTGACCACTGTTTGGAAAATCTTCCAGCTCCTGCCCCCAACATCTTGCTCCTGGGGGATTTCAACTTAAGGCACCTAAAATGGAGGAATATAGCAAATAATATTGTTGCAGTGACAACACCAGGAGGCAGCTCTGATGAAAACCCACACTCACACGAGCTTTTAAATCTCTGCACAAAATTCAATTTAAACCAGCAAATAATAGAGCCTACTAGACTGGAGAATACACTAGACCTCATCTTCACTAACAATGATGATCTGATAAGAAATGTCACCATATCAAAAAACAATATACTCAGATCACAACATAATTGAGGTTCAGACATGTATGCGTGGAGCCCCAGACCGACATAATGAGACTAGTCACGAGGGAGCATTCACCAAATTCAACTTCAATAACAAAAACATAAAGTGGGACCAAGTAAACCAATTCCTAACCGATATAAGCTGGGAAGATATACTAAGCAACACAGACCCAAACTTATGCCTAGAACAGATTAACTCGGTGGCACTCGATGTTTGCACAAGGCTTATTCCTTTAAGAAAAAGGAGGAGTAGATGTAAAATAGAAAGAGACAGGCGCTCCCTTTACAGGCGACGGAAAAGAATAACAGAGCGGCTAAAAGAGGTCAATATATCTGAAATGCGTAGGGAGACACTGGTCAGAGAAATAGCAAGCATCGAACTTAAGCTAAAAGAATCCTTTAGGAGTCAGGAATCGCGGGAAGAACTAAAAGCCATAAATGAAATCGAAAGAAACCCAAAGTATTTCTTCTCCTATGCCAAATCAAAATCGAGAACAACGTCCAGTATTGGGCCCCTACTTAAACAAGATGGGTCCTACACAGATGACAGCAAGGAAATGAGTGAGCTACTCAAGTCCCAATATGACTCAGTTTTTAGCAAGCCGCTAACCAGACTGAGAGTCGAAGATCAAAATGAATTTTTTATGAGCCACAAAATTTGATTAACACAAGCCTATCCGATGTTATCCTGACGCCAAATGACTTCGAACAGGCGATAAATGACATGCCCATGCACTCTGCCCCAGGGCCAGACTCATGGAACTCTGTGTTCATCAAGAACTGCAAGAAGCCCCTATCACGAGCCTTTTCCATCCTATGGAGAGGGAGCATGGACACGGGGGTCGTCCCACAGTTACTAAAAACAACAGACATAGCCCCACTCCACAAAGGGGGCAGTAAAGCAACAGCAAAGAACTACAGACCAATAACACTAACATCCCATATCATAAAAATCTTTGAAAGGGTCCTAAGAAGCAAGATCACCACCCATCTAGAAACCCATCAGTTACACAACCCAGGGCAACATGGGTTTAGAACAGGTCGCTCCTGTCTGTCTCAACTATTGGATCACTACGACAAGGTCCTAAATGCACTAGAAGACAAAAAGAATGCAGATGTAATATATACAGACTTTGCAAAAGCCTTCGGCAAGTGTGACCATGGCGTCATAGTGCACAAAATGCGTGCTAAAGGAATAACAGGAAAAGTCGGTCGATGGATCTATAATTTCCTCACTAACAGAACACAGAGAGTAGTCGTCAACAGAGTAAAGTCCGAGGCAGCTACGGTGAAAAGCTCTGTTCCACAAGGCACAGTACTCGCTCCCATCTTGTTCCTCATCCTCATATCCGACATAGACAAGGATGTCAGCCACAGCACCGTGTCTTCCTTTGCAGATGACACCCGAATCTGCATGACAGTGTCTTCCATTGCAGACACTGCAAGGCTCCAGGCGGACATCAACCAAATCTTTCAGTGGGCTGCAGAAAACAATATGAAGTTCAACGATGAGAAATTTCAATTACTCAGATATGGTAAACATGAGGAAATTAAATCTTCATCAGAGTACAAAACAAATTCTGGCCACAAAATAGAGCGAAACACCAACGTCAAAGACCTGGGAGTGATCATGTCGGAGGATCTCACCTTCAAGGACCATAACATTGTATCAATCGCATCTGCTAGAAAAATGACAGGATGGATAATGAGAACCTTCAAAACTAGGGAGGCCAAGCCCATGATGACACTCTTCAGGTCACTTGTTCTATCTAGGCTGGAATATTGCTGCACACTAACAGCACCTTTCAAGGCAGGTGAAATTGCCGACCTAGAAAATGTACAGAGAACTTTCACGGCACGCATAACGGAGATAAAACACCTCAATTACTGGGAGCGCTTGAGGTTCCTAAACCTGTATTCCCTGGAACGCAGGAGGGAGAGATACATGATTATATACACCTGGAAAATCCTAGAGGGACTAGTACCGAACTTGCACACGAAAATCACTCACTACGAAAGCAAAAGACTTGGCAGACGATGCAACATCCCCCCAATGAAAAGCAGGGGTGTCACTAGCACGTTAAGAGACCATACAATAAGTGTCAGGGGCCCGAGACTGTTCAACTGCCTCCCAGCACACATAAGGGGGATTACCAACAGACCCCTGGCAGTCTTCAAGCTGGCACTGGACAAGCACCTAAAGTCAGTTCCTGATCAGCCGGGCTGTGGCTCGTACGTTGGTTTGCGTGCAGCCAGCAGCAACAGCCTGGTTGATCAGGCTCTGATCCACCAGGAGGCCTGGTCACAGACCGGGCCGCGGGGGCGTTGACCCCCGGAACTCTCTCCAGGTAAACTCCAGGTAATACCATTTCCTCATTTCTTTATTAAACACTTCCCACTCAAACCCAACCCCTGTCACTCATGTATTTATCCAATCTAAATTTGAAACTATCCAAGGTTTTAGCTTCGATCACCCTACTAGACAGACTGTTCCACTCATCAGCTATCGTATTACCAAACCAACACTTTCCTATATTCTTTCTAAATCTAAACTTGTCTAATTTGAATCCATTATTGTGGGTTCTCTCTTGGAGGGTTATCGTCAAAACCTTATTTATATCCCCTTTGTTAATACCCATCTTCCACTTATACACTTCGATCATGTCTCCCCTCATTCTTCGTCTTACAAGTGAATGAAGTTTAAGGGTCTCCACTCTTTCTTCGTAAGGAAGATTTCTAATGTTACGTATTAATTTGGTCATTCTACGCTGAATGTTTTGTAATGAATTAATATCCATTTTGTAATATGGAGACCAGAACTGAGCTGCATAATCTAGGTGAGGCCTTACTAATGATGTATAAAGCTGTAATATAACAGCAGGACTTCTGTTGCTTACACTTCTTGATATAAATCCCAGTAATCTGTTTGCCTTTTATCACTTATTATGTAAACTTAGGCACTGATGTCTTGGTTTAAGGTTGCTGCTCACCATAACCCCAAGTCCTTTTCGCAGTCTGTATGGCTAAGTTCTACGTTATTTAGCTTACAGTTGCTAGAGTTATGGACTCTTCCGAGCTTCAGAACCTTGCATTTATTTACACTGAACTGCATCAGCCACTTTTCAGACCAGGAACTGAGTTTGTCTAAATCCTCCTGAAGTTCCATAACATCTACGTCTGAATCAATTATCCTACCTATCTTCGTGTCATCAGCGAATTTGCTCATATCACTAGTAATTCCCTCATCAAGGTCATTAATATATATTATAAACAACAACGGGCCCAAGACTGATTCCTGTGGAACGCCACTTGTTACAGATCCCCACTAGGGTTTAACTCCATTTATGGACACTCTCTGCGTCCTGTCTGTGAACCATGACTCGATCCACGAGAGCACTTTCCCCCCAGTGTTATGAGCTGCTACTTTCTTTAACAGTCTCTGGTGCGGTACTCTATCAAAAGCCTTACTAAAATCTAAATAAACAATATCGAATTCTTTATCGTGATCAACAGCCTCAAAAGCTTTACTAAAGAAGGTTAATAAATTAGTTAGACCCCTCATAAAACCATGCTGAGTATCTTTAATCAAATTATGCTAATCCAGATCTCTTCTTCTAATATCAGCTATAACTGACTAGTAATTTACCTGCAATTGAGGTCAGGCTTATTTGGCGGTAATTTGACGGTAACGACTTGTCCCCTGCTTTAAAAATAGGAATTACATTAGCCATCTTCCACATATCAGACACTACACCTGTTTGAAGAGATAAATTAAAAATATTAGTTAATGGTTCACAAAGTTCCATTTTGCATTTCTTAAGAACCCTTGAAAAATGCTCATCAGGATCGGGCGATTTATTTTGTTTCTGTCGGTCTACTTGTTTCATGACCACTTCGCTAGCGACTGTGATATTACATAATTTATCTTGGTGATGAAATTAACACATGTGCAACATCTGGGTATCTTTATTGTAGACGTTTCGCCATCCTGTGGTTTTATCAATACAAATTCCAGGACATAATTTTAAGACAGTAGCAATATATACAAAAAGTGAGGTAATCAGTCCATCAGCCTTTGAGCTGGTGCGAAGAGCACTGTAGTCGTGGAGGTTCTGGAGCAGAGGCAAGGAGCCTGGCACTTATATAATAACGTCAGGTGGAAAGGAGACGTGTAGCTGACAAGAGCATAATCACTAGTAGGCGGGATTCCCCAGTGGAAGTTGGTCCTACCCAAAGAGATGGGTTAGTTGTAGTAGTAGTTGTCGTAGCCGTGAAGGAGGTTATGTCTTCAGAATCGAGATTACATGATGTTGCAGTGTCTAACAAGTTGTAGAAGTATGGAATACAATACCGACAAGATGAAATTAAGACACACCTATGCTCCCGAGACAGGTCATCGCTCTGGTCTTGGCAAACATTATACATACATGCCTCTGCTACCGCACCACAGACACACTCAGTATCACTAGACAGGCACATGGCTTCTGTCGAAAAGAAGAGGCCACGATGCTCCACCACGGAGGACTCGGATTTGGAAATGTGGGGTGCAGTTCTAGCGAAGAACTTGCGAGACCACGCTATGTTATCAGAGGAAGAGGAAGAGCCAGCTCACATTGTAACAAATCTGGCTGTTCCAACCATGGAGCCAGAGAATATGGAAACAGGGGAGGAAATAAATACCCTACCCCCGAGAACCAAGAAGGACGGATCACTGTGGACAACAACAAGAAGCGCCGTCCGTCCAAGGATCAGGCAAACCAGCTCAACCCACCTGGCAAATTCAAGGTGAAGTCTTACGGGGAGCACAGAACCCACTATGGCGTTGTTTCATACCTGGAATCACGACACAACCTGACTCCTCTCAACAAGGAAATGTACACCACCTTGAAGAGAGTCATAAAGACAGACTGCTCCTTCACCCTGGAGGAATTGGACTCTCGGCAGATCACCAAGGGTGTAGTGATGCGATACCCGCTGATGATGCCCATCGAGGCAGTAGCAGCTCCCCCATGTGTGGTGTCAGCTCAATGTCTCAAGGCAAAGACGGCAGGCAATGCACCAACCCGACAGGTCCTCATACAACATGAAGGACTGCTGCCATCCCAGCTGGACCTCGGTTCTTGAGGCAGGTACGATGTCAGGGCCTTCACGGCAGAACCAGTTCGTTGTTTCAAATGCCAGCGTTACGGACACCTGGCTGCACTCTGTCCGAACAGTGTAATCTGGGGTGTTTGAAGCCAGCGCCACTCTACCGAGGAATGCATCACCAAGCTGAAAAATGCATCGCCACCCACTCCACAATGCCCGATCTGAAGGCAGAAACACCATGCCTGGAATCCTCGATGCCCATTGAGGCTCGCCAGAATTCAAGCAGCCTGGAAGACGCCAACAACTCGGCAGCAGGCTACGACAGATCATCACTCTCAGCAGACGAGGGGTGCAGAAAACCCTGCCATAACGCAGACCTATCATCAGGTCACCCAACTCAATACCCAGGAATTCCCAACCCTCGAAGCTTCAACTAGGCGTCATGGACAGGAGCCTCCTGCCCCCCTACCTCAACGAAGAAAGAAAAACAAAAGGAACAGGGTACATCTGGTCAATGCGATCAGCAGACGGCACTACACGAGCCCCCACCGGCCATAACACGACAACGCAGGCACTCCTTTCCCGGCACAGCCGCTTTGCAGGCTCTCCTGGCACCTCATCAGCAGATGCCGGCCACCCAACCTGGTATACAACAACAGACCACGGCACACAAAAAAAAAAGAAATCCAACCCTCAGCAGTTCCTACAGACCACAACAGCCCAGGTAATATCCACTGCTTCGAACCCATTGTCAACACAGACCCTTACCAGGGAGGATCTCGTAGCACTCATCAAGGCGTTCATCAGAGCGTATTCTGGCAGATGGTCAGCACGCTTCTGAGAGTGTGCTTACTAACCGAAGAGGAGACGGTGGATGCCATGAATTTGCAGGTTCTCAAAGTGGGCAGGGCTCAGTCCCCAGCTCAGGAAACAACAGCGATGGAATAACTTCTGTACCATATCACACCCTCAAGGTCTACAATGGAACATTCAGGGTCTGAGGGGCAAACAGCACCTCTTGCTGGAGGCAGTAATTCGGGATCGGGTTGACATCGTTTTGCTACAAGAAACTCTAACTGTCCCGATTGTGTTCAAGACTACCCGGTTTTGCTGGGTATTTTCGGCACATAGACGCTGGCGTTCACTGCAGAGGCACCGCTGTATTCGTATCCGATACAATACAACACGAGGTTACAGCCAACCCTGTGGACTGTGGGGAAGATGTCGAGATACAGGCCATCCTAGCACACATAGCTGGGGAGCCCATTACCATCTATAACATTTACAAAAACCAAGACACCCTCGACATTGCAGAGCTCCTCGCGCTAGCAAGCACTGAGTA
The DNA here is from genome assembly GCF_038502225.1 of Cherax quadricarinatus. Taxonomy (NCBI): domain Eukaryota; kingdom Metazoa; phylum Arthropoda; class Malacostraca; order Decapoda; family Parastacidae; genus Cherax; species Cherax quadricarinatus. The sequence continues at coordinate 65,991,602 of NC_091297.1, read as the reverse complement.
TTTTTTGTGGGTGGAGACTTGATCACACATCACCCAATGCTGCACTCTCACTCAGCAACTAATGCTGCTGGCAGACACATAACAATGCTCCTACACGATATTCCAGAGGAAAAGTTGCTAAACAATGGAGACCCCACACACCTGTTGGGTGACCGCCTCGACCTTACCTTCGGGAGCCACATGGAAAACTCATCCTAACCTTATCAATGACCACTCTGCAGTGATCACCACCTTCAACATCAACAGGCCTCCCACAGTTGTGGTGCCTCCTAGATGGGACGTAAAGAGGGCCAACTGGAAGGTGTTCCAGGATTATCTTCATGACTGGTGGTCCATACACACTCTACCCGAAGACTCTGACATGGCTGAACAGGAGCTAATTACTGTTCTCATCCAGGCAGCAGAGTGCGCAATTCCAAAGAAGTCCGCAGGATGCACTCACAAAAGAGACTGGTGGTTCTACAACGACGAAGTGCAGGAGCAGAACCACCTCATCACCTCTTTCAGGAAGCTATACAGGCGTAACACTACGGCAGAGAACAGGAATACTCTGAGAGCCATTGTGCAGCATCCCCGCAGAGTCTCTCTCAGAGTAAAAACTGAGAAATGGCTGGAGTGGTGTTCAACATTCGGACATCACACCACCTTATCTGAGATATGGGGCAAGCTTAACATCGCAACTGGCAAAAGCAAGCCGAGGCCACAAGCACACCTAAACTCATACCAGGAAGCTGAAAAACTAGTGAAGCTCTTCACTTCCAGGTGAACCTCCACTCAGCTCCCACAGGACATCTGGAATATGCAGACGGATCTTCTGCCACAACACCAGTTAACGATACAAGCTGCATGTGAGTCGGAAGATGTGACCGATGAAGACCTCACTGACTTGGAACTCCAACGCGCCATTAAGAACACAGGTGACACTGCCCCGTGCATCGATCGTGTCACGTGCTTCATGATTGCACGGGCTGGGCAGAGTGGATGGAGGGTCGGGACACTCCCAGCAGCTTGGAAGAAGACTACCATTGTACCAATTCCAAATCCCAAGGAGCCAGGCAGTATGAGACCCATATCGCAGACCAGCAGTTTAGCCAAGACTGCTGAGAAGATGGTTTAAACCGCCTTCATCATCACATATTTGGATCCCTTCATCATCACATATTTGGATCCCTTCATCATCACATATTTGGCTTCACCAAAGGAGTGGGTACTGCAGAGTGCATAACCACCCTACTAAGCCAGATTGCTGATAGTAACAAGAAACCTAGTATCGTCGTCTACCTCGACCTTGAGAAGGCATTTGAGCTAACCAGCCCCACAGCAATTCTAGAAATACTAGCTCGGAAGGGGATCAAAGGAAGCCTCCTGGCTTGGATAGAGTCCTTCCTTAGGGACAGGCAGGCCTGTGTCAGCTTTCAGGGATACTACTCTTCCTTTAAAACCCTGGAAAACGGCACACCACAAGGTATGCCCTTTTTAACGTCCTTATGCAGGAACTTGTGGGCCTTCCCTTTCATAGTGGTATGCAGCTCCTCAGCTATGCCGATGATCTTGCGCCCGTAGTGAATGGGAAAGGCAATTTGGAGCGACAGGCCCAGAGAGCTCTGGACCTAATTCCGCAGTCTTGCAAGGAACTAGGTCTCAAGATCTCCGCCGAGAAATCTCTTTCAATGATGTTCAAGGGACCAGATCCTGTGAATAGATTACGTATTCAGGATATAGAACATTAGTGGACAGGCTCCTACCTATACTTGGGAATGTACATTGATAAAAAGCTGACCTTTCAGAAACAGGTCGAGTATGTCAGGTCACGTGCTCTACTCAGACTTAACGCCATGAGCGCCATGACGAGGCACCGTGCAGGGGCGAGCAAAGATGTACTTTGCTTGCACTATATACAAGCTAAACACTCGCTCATTGACTACAGTGCACCGGCGTTAGCTCATCTCTTCCCACAGAGCAGGCAAAGGGTGGAGATCGTACAAAACCAGGCGATAAGAACTATGCTTGGGCCCCCATCTAGACCAACACAGTATGTCTCAGATCTGAGGCCCGGCTTCCTTCCCTGGCTGACAGAGTAAGATACATAAACGCCTGCAAAGTAACCACGATTCTACACCGGCAGCAATGTACCCCACTAAGAAGACTGATACTGACATCCATGACACAAGATCCCACACTCTTCACGGACTACTCCTGGATTCGTTCGTTTTGTGCTGCTGGGCGGAAGCTGCTGCCTATACAACTACTCCTTGAGAAGAGTTGTGACCTTCCTGTTGCTGGGTACTATCCACCACCTCCCTGGCGCCCAGACCCAGCCGATGTTTGCATCATGCAGCTACACATCTCTAAGCGTCTCTGCAGTCAAGACACCCATAGCAATCATGCTGAGACAAGCATGGTACTGGCAGAGGGAGGCACATGTGCAGTGTATTTCACAGATTGTTCTGTCGATCCTGACAGGAAGAGAGTAGCAGCTGGACTGTACCACAATGGTCACACACAAGGCTGGCGACTCCCTGACCACTGCACGATCCTTCAAGCTGAGTTGGTGGCGATTCAGCAGGCATTGTCACATGCCCTACGACATCGACTCCGACCTGTCATACATGTTGACTCCACTTCTCAAATCCCCAACCACAGGACAATGTTCACCTTATCACATCAGTCCTGAGCATAATAACAGCCTTAGAAGTTCAGGGTAACAGATCGACATTGAACTGGATCCCCAGCCATGCTGTCATCCGGGGAAATGAGGCGGCAGATGATGCAGCCAAGGCAGCCACAGATTATCCACATGTTAGGATTACTGTTCCCATCAGCCTACGCCAGATCAAACTGGTGGCTGCCAGAGCAATGAAACTTATGAGGGAGGTCCTAGGTGATACCCCATCTCAACAGTGGTACCGAGCAGCGACTCAGGGAGAACCCCGCCATACGATAGAAGCTAGTCCAGAGCGCAGTGTACCACCATCAACATTAATGAACAAAAATATATCTTTAAACGTATAAGAGGAAATTTTAGAAAGGACTTAATTTTAAATGAGTTCTTGCTAATTGACCAGTTTTACATATTCGGCACGACATATATATGTCGTGCCGAATAGGCAGAACTTGCAATCTTGGCTTAAATAGCAACGCTTGCCATATAGGACAAGTGAAAATTTGTGTATGCAATAATTTCGCCAAAATCATTCTGAACCTAACGAAAAGAATATATTTGATTGTGTTTGTTTAGTACTTAATTACTGCAAACGTATTTAAAATACATTTAGTTGGGTTAGGCTAAAATAAATTGCTCTTGTTATAATAAGGTTAGGTAAGTTTTCTAAGATTCTTTTGGTGCAAAATTAAATTTTTTTACATTAACATAATGAAAAGAATATATCTTTAAACGTATAAGAGAAAATTTCAGAAAGGACTTAATTTTAAATGAGTTCTTGCTAATTGACCAGTTTTACATATTCTGTACGAACCACAGCCCGGTTGGTCAAGTACTGACTTTAGGTGCCTGTCCAGTGCTTTCTTGAAGATAGCCAGGGGTCTATTGGCAATCCACCTTACGTATGCTGGAAGGTAGTTGAACAGTCTTGGGCCCCGGACACTTATTGTGTTGTCTCTTAGTGTACCTGTGGCGCCTCTTTTTTCATTCGGGGAATGTTGCATTTCCTGCCGAGTCTTTTGCTTTCGTAGGGAGTGATTTTCGTGTGCAAGTTTGGTACTAATCCCTCTAGGATTTTTCAAGTGTATATTATCATGTATTTCTCTCGTCTGCATTCCAGGGAATACAAATCAAGGGACTTCAACAGTTCTCAGTAATTTAGGTGCCTTATCATACTTACGTGTGCCGTGAAAGTTCTTTGTACACTCTCCAGGTCAGCAATTTCGCCTGCCATGATGGGGGCCGTTAGTGTACAGCAGTATTCCAGCCTAGAGAGAGCAGGCGATTTGAAGAGAATCATCATGGGCTTGTCATCCCTGGTTTTGAAGGTTCTCATTATTCATCCTATCATTTTCCTACCCGATGCGGTAGACACAATGTTGTGGTCTTTGAAGGCTACATCCTCTGACATTATCACTCCCAGGTCCTTCACATTACTTTCTCGCTCTATTGCATGGTTAGAATTTGTTGTATACCGTGATTCAGTTATAATTTCCTCAAGTTTTCCATATCAGTGTAGTTGAAATTTCTCTTCATTGAATTTCATATTGTTTTGAGTGGCCCATTTGAAAATTTGGTTGATGTCTGCTTGGAGTCTTGTGGTGTCTTCGATGGAGGTCACTGTCATGGTAATTCGGGTGTCATCCGCAAAGGAAGACACGGAGCTATGGCTTACATCTCTGTCTATGTCAGATATGAGGATAAGGAACAGGATGGGAGTGAATACTGTGCCTTGTGGAACAGAACTTTTCACCTAGTTGCCTCGGACTTTATTCTGTTTACTATTACTGTTTGTGTTCTATTTGTCAGGAAGTTATAGATCCATCTACCAACTTTTCCTGTTATTCCTGTATCACGTATTTTGTGTGCTATTACACCGTGGTAACACTTGTCGAAGGCTTTTGCAAAGTCTGTGTATACTACATCTGCATTTTGTTTATCCTCTATAGTATCTAGGACCTTGCGTTAGTGGTCCAGTAACTTTGACAGGCAGGAACAACTTGCTCTAAACCCGCACTGCATTGGGTTGTGTAACTGATGGGTATCTAGGTGGTTGGCGATCTTGCTTCTTTGAACCTTTTCAAATATTTTTATGGTATGGGATGTTAGTGCTATCGGTCTGTAGTTCTTTGCAATTGCTTTACTGCCACCTTTGTAGAGCAGGGCTATGGCTGTTGTTTTCAGTGAGTGTGGGATGACCCGTGTCCATGTTCCTTCTTTATAGAATGCTGAAGGCACGTGATAAGGACTTTTTGCAGTTCTTGATGAACACAGAGTTCCATGAATCTGGGCCTGGGCATCGTGCATGGGCATGTCATTTACTGTCTTTTCAGAGAAGTGTGGTGTTAGGATAATATCAGAGATTGTTGAGATGACCAAATTTTGGGTCTCGTTCATAAAGGATTCATTTGGATTATCTTCCCTTAGTCTGGGTAACTTCTCGCTGAACATTGAGTCGTATTGAGACTTTAGTATCTCACTCATTTCTTGGCTGTCATCTGTGTATGTCCCATCTCTCCTAAGCAGGAGCCCAATACTGGATGTTGTTTTTCCCTTAGATTTGGCATAAGAGAAGAAGTATTTTTTTTTCTGATTTCCTTCTTGGCTTTTTGTCCTTCTTGTGATTCTTGTCTCCTGTAAGATTCGTTCAGCTTAAGTTTGATATTTGCTATTTCATTGACTAGTGCCTCCCTTAGTATTTCAGATATATTGGCCCCTCTCAGCAGCTGTGTGACTCTTCGCCTTCATCTGTATAGGGAGTGTCTCTCTCTTTCTAGTTATATATATATATATATATATATATATATATATATATATATATATATATATATATATATATATATATATATATATATATATTCTTCTTTCAACACACCAGCCGTATCCCACCGAGGCAGGGTGGCCCAAAAGGAAAAACAAAAGTTTCTTCTTTCACATTTAGTAATATATACAGGAGAAGGGGTTACTAGCCCCTTGCTCCTGGCATTTTAGTCGCCTCTTACAACACGCATAGCTTACGGAGGAAGAATTCTGTTCCACTTCCCCATGGAGATAAGAGGAAATAAACAAGAACAAGAGCTAGTAAGAAAATAGAAGAAAACCTAGAGGGGTGTGTATACATATGCTTGTACATGTATGTGTAGTGTGATCTAAGTGTAAGTAGAAGTAGCAAGACGTACCTGAAATCTTGCATGTTCATGAGACAGAAAAAAGGACACCAGCAATCCTACCATCATGTAAAACAATTACAGGCTTTCGTTTTACACTCACTTGGCAGGACGGTAGTACCTCCCTGGGCGATTGCTGTCTACCAACCTACTACCTATATATATATATATATATATATATATATATATATATATATATATATATATATATATATATATATATATGTATATATATATGTATATATATATATATATATATATATATATATATATATATATATATATATATATATATATATATATATATATATATATATATATGTCGTGCCGAATAGGCAGAACTTGCGATCTTGGCTTAAATAGCAACGCTCATCTTGACATATAGGACAAGCGAAAATTTGTGTATGCAATAATTTCACCAAAATCATTCTGAACCTAACGAAAAAAATATATTTCACTGTGTTTGTTTAGTATTAAATTATTGTAACCAAATCTAAAATATATTTAGTTGGGTTAGGCTAAAATAAATTGTTCTTGTTATAATAAGGTTAGGTAAGTTTTCTAAGATTCTTTTGGTGCAAAACTAAAAATTTTTATATTAACATTAATGAAAAAAAATATGTCTTTAAACGTATATGAGAAAATTTTAGAAAGGACTTAATTTTAAATGAGTTCTTGCTAATTGACCAGTTTTACATATTCGGCACGACATATATATATATATATATATATATATTATATATATATATATATATATTATATATATATATATATTATATATATATATATATTATATATATATATTATTATTATTATTATTTTTATTATCACACTGGCCGATTCCCACCAAGGCAGGGTGGCCCGAAAAAGAAAAACTTTCACCATCATTCACTCCATCACTGTCTTGCCAGAAGGGTGCTTTACACTACAGTTTTTAAACTGCAACATTAACACCCCTCCTTCAGAGTGCAGGCACTGTACTTCCCATCTCCAGGACTCAAGTCCGGCCTGCCGGTTTCCCTGAACCCCTTCATAAATGTTACTTTGCTCACACTCCAACAGCACGTCAAGTATTAAAAACCATTTGTCTCCATTCACTCCTATCAAACACGCTCATGCATACCTGCTGGAAGTCCAAGCCCCTCGCACACAAAACCTCCTTAACCTCCTCCCTCCAACCTTTCCTAGGCCGACCCCTACCCCGCCTTCCTTCCACTACAGACTGATACACTCTTGAAGTCATTCTGTTTCGCTCCATTCTCTCCACATGTCCGAACCACCTCAACAACCCTTCCTCAGCCCTCTGGACAACAGTTTTGGTAATCCCGCACCTCCTCCTAACTTCCAAACTACGAATTCTCTGCATTATATTCACACCACACATTGCCCTCAGACATGACATCTCCACTGCCTCCAGCCTTCTCCTCGCTGCAACATTCTGGAGGCAGTGGAGATGTCATGTCTGAGGGAAATGTGTGGTGTGAATATAATGCAGAGAATTCTCATTGAAATCTCATTGAAATGAAATGAAATCTCATTGTAAATCTCATTGAAATGCCGAAAACTTTATAGGCTCAAAACCTGTATTTATTTATGTTATGCATACCTCATGCAAATTGTTGTCATATAAAATGTCAGTGTTGATGGCAGGTCAGAGTGCGTGATGGTGGATGAGGAGAACGTGCAGGTACCTTGTACTAGCTGGAACTACGACACCTCAGTCTTTCACTCGACCATCGCCATGGAGGTTTGTTTACCTTACCCGCAACTCTCACGCTTCGCTATATATATTTGCACTTACATTTACATCTTAGTGTGAGTGTCAGAACATGGATCTACATTAGCAGTCACCTACAAGTAATTCACAACTCAGTTACCTAAAGCTCATCGTAATTGAATAAAATTCTACTTTAAGAATAATCAATGAATCAGGTTCCTAACACACCCACCTAATTCATAAGTTTAAATTTACTCAATGTATAAAACATACCTACGTGCTACTCTGCATACTGTGTTCAGGACCGTGCAAATATAATCCCAGAATACAAGCTTGTCCACGAGAGCCGCAATATAATTCACAGAAACAAGACAAGAAAGAAGTTTTACTTTTTATATTTTATTTAAAACGTCATACAAATATATATAGGTACATATATCAATATCTAACACTGACACTGGTGATGACCAATAAACATTCACTACACAATCTACTGAATAAAGACATTAAAATAAACTTAACACAACCTACAAACTGCTTCTATGTACGTTGTTTCACAAGTACACAAGGGTTCATAGATATAGTGGAACCTACTCATTATTGCTTGCACTCCCCCCTTCCCCCACCAAGGAATACATTCCACATTCCCTTGTTCAATTAAAATTAAAAAATGTCTTCAACAAGGACAACATCAGTAACACAATATATAAACACATAACAATCCAGGCAACACCTGACACTATACTATTTACAAGTTTTTAAAGCATACCACAATTCAAGAAGGAATAAAGGTATAATAATAAATTACAACCTCAACTCAATAATAATACACCAAGCTTAATACCAAGCACTCATAATACAACTTAATACAACTTAATACCAAGCACTCATAATACAACTTAATACAACTTAATACCAAGCACCCATAATACAACTTAATACAACTTAATACCAAGCACTCATAATACAACTTAATACCAAGCACTCATAATACAACTTAATACAACTTAATACCAAGCACTCATAATACAACTTAATACAACTTAATACCAAGCACCCATAATACAACTTAATACAACTTAATACCAAGCACTCATAATACAACTTAATACCAAGCACTCATAATACAACTTAATACCAAGCACTCATAATACAACTTGATACCAAGCACTCATAATACAACTTTATACCAAGCACTCATAATACAAATTAATACAACTTAATACCAAGCACTCATAATACAACTTAATACAACTTAATACCAAGCACTCATAATACAACTTAATACCAAGCACTCATAATACAACTTAATACAACTTAATACCAAGCACTCATAATACAACTTAATACCAAGCACTCATAATACAACTTAATACCAAGCACTCATAATACAAATTAATACAACTTAATACCAAGCACTCATAATACAACTTAATACAACTTAATACCAAGCACTCATAATACAACTTAATACCAAGCACTCATAATACAACTTAATACCAAGCACTCATAATACAACTTAATACAACTTAATACCAAGCACTCATAATACAACTTAATACCAAGCACTCATAATGCAACTTAATACAACTTAATACCAAGCACTCATAATACAACTTAATACCAAGCACTCATAATACAACTTAATACCAAGCACTCATAATACAACTTAATACAACTTAATACCAAGCACTCATAATACAACTTAATACCAAGCACTCATAATACAACTTAATACAACTTAATACCAAGCACTCATAATACAACTTAATACCAAGCACTCATAATACAACTTAATACCAAGCACTCATAATACAACTTAATACCAAGCACTCATAATACAACTTAATACAACTTAATACCAAGCACTCATAATACAACTTAATACAACTTAATACCAAGCACTCATAATACAACTTAATACAACTTAATACCAAGCACTCATAATACAACTTAATACCAAGCACTCATAATACAACTTAATACAACTTAATACCAAGCACTCATAATACAACTTAATACCAAGCACTCATAATACAACTTAATACCAAGCACTCATAATACAACTTAATACAACATAATACCAAGCACTCATAATACAACTTAATACAACTTAATACCAAGCACTCATAATACAACTTAATACAACTTAATAGCACTCATAATACAACTTAATACCAAGCACTCATAATACAACTTAATACCAAGCACTCATAATACAACTTAATACCCACTCATAATACAACTTAATACAACTTAATACCAAGCACTCATAATACAACTTAATACCAAGCACTCATAATACAACTTAATACCAAGCACTCATAATACAACTTAATACCAAGCACTCATAATACAACTTAATACAACTTAATACCAAGCACTCATAATACAACTTAATACCAAGCACTCATAATACAACTTAATACAACTTAATACCAAGCACTCATAATACAACTCGCAACAAATTACACAAGACCGACAACATGCATTATTAAGAAACTTGTGCTGCAACACAGGTGACCCATCATCCCTCCCCCCACTCACACAACACAGGTGACCCATAATCCCTCCCCACACTCACACAACACAGGTGACCCATCATCCCTCCCTCCACTCACACAACACAGGTGAACCATCATCCCTCCCCCCACTCACACAACAAAGGTGACCCATCATCCCTCCCACCACTCACACAACACAGGTGACCCATCATCCCTCCCACCACTCACACAACACAGGTGACCCATCATCCCTCCCCCCACTCACACAACACAGGTGACGTATCATCACTCCCCCCCACTCACACAACACAGGTGACCCATCTTCCCTCCCCCCACTCACACAACACAGGTGACCCATCATCCCTCCCCCCACTCACACAACAAAGGTGACCCATCATCCCTCCCCCCACTCACACAACACAGGTGACCCATCATCCCTACCCCACTCACACAACACAGGTGACCCATCATCCCTCCCCCCACTCACACAACACAGGTGACCCATCATCCCTCCCCCCACTCACACAACACAGGTGACCCATCATCCCTCCCCCCACTCACACAACACAGGTGACCCATCATCCCTCCCCCCACTCACACAACAAAGGTGACCCATCATCCCTCCCCCCACTCACACAACACAGGTGACATATCCCTCCCCCACTCACACAACACAGGTGACCCATCATCCCTCCCCCCACTCACACAACACAGGTGACCCATCATCACTCCCCCATCATCCCTCCCCCCACTCACACAACACAGGTGACCCATCATCCCTCCACCCACTCACACAGCACAGGTGACCCATCATCCCTCCCCCCACTCACACAACACAGGTGACCCATCATCCCTCCCCCCACTCACACAACACAGGTGACCCATCATCCCTCCCCCCACTCACACAACACAGGTGACCCATCATCCCTCCCCCCCACTCACACAACACAGGTGACCCATCATCCCTCCCCCCACTCACACAACACAGGTGACCCATCATCCCTCCCCCCACTCACACAACACAGGTGACCCATCATCCCTCCCCCCACTCACACAACACAGGTGACCCATCATCCCTCCCCCCACTCACACAACACAGGTGACCCATCATCCCTCCCCCCACTCACACAACACAGGTGACCCATCATCCCTCCCCCCACTCACACAACACAGGTGACCCATCATCCCTCCCCCCACTCACACAACACAGGTGACCCATCATCCCTCCCCCCACTCACACAACACAGGTGACCCATCATCCCTCCCCCCACTCACACAACACAGGTGACCCATCATCCCTCCCCCCACTCACACAACACAGGTGACCCATCATCCCTCCCCCCACTCACACAACACAGGTGACCCATCATCCCTCCCCCCACTCACACAACACAGGTGACCCATCATCCCTCCCCCCACTCACACAACACAGGTGACCCATCATCCCTCCCCCCACTCACACAACACAGGTGACCCATCATCCCTCCCCCCACTCACACAACACAGGTGACCCATCATCCCTCCCCCCACTCACACAACACAGGTGACCCATCATCCCTCCCCCCACTCACACAACACAGGTGACCCATCATTCCTCCCCCCACTCACACAACACAGGTGAGCCATCATCCCTCCCCCACCCACACAACACAGGTGACCCATCATCCCTCCCCCCACTCACACAACACAGGTGACCCATCATCCCTCCCCCCACTCACACAACACAGGTGACCCATCATCCCTCCCCCCACTCACACAACACAGGTGACCCATCATCCCTCCCCCCACTCACACAACACAGGTGACCCATCATCCCTCCCCCCACTCACACAACACAGGTGACCCATCATCCCTCCCCCCACTCACACAACACAGGTGACCCATCATCCCTCCCCCCACTCACACAACACAGGTGACCCATCATCCCTCCCCCCACTCACACAACACAGGTGACCCATCATCCCTCCCCCCACTCACACAACACAGGTGACCCATCATCCCTCCCCCCACTCACACAACACAGGTGACCCATCCTCCCTCCCCCACTCACACAACACAGGTGACCCATCATCCCTCCCCCACTCACACAACACAGGTGACCCATCATCCCTCCCCCCACTCACACAACACAGGTGACCCATCATCCCTCCCCCCACTCACACAACACAGGTGACCCATCATCCCTCCCCCCACTCACACAACACAGGTGACCCATCATCCCTCCCCCCACTCACACAACACAGGTGACCCATCATCCCTCCCCCCACTCACACAACACAGGTGACCCATCATCCCTCCCCCCACTCACACAACACAGGTGACCCATCATCCCTCCCCCCACTCACACAACACAGGTGACCCATCATCCCTCCCCCCACTCACACAACACAGGTGACCCATCATCCCTCCCCCCACTCACACAACACAGGTGACCCATCATCCCTCCCCCCACTCACACAACACAGGTGACCCATCATCCCTCCCCCCACTCACACAACACAGGTGACCCATCATCCCTCCCCCCACTCACACAACACAGGTGACCCATCATCCCTCCCCCCACTCACACAACACAGGTGACCCATCATCCCTCCCCCCACTCACACAACACAGGTGACCCATCATCCCTCCCCCCACTCACACAACACAGGTGACCCATCATCCCTCCCCCCACTCACACAACACAGGTGACCCATCATCCCTCCCCCCACTCACACAACACAGGTGACCCATCATCCCTCCCCCCACTCACACAACACAGGTGACCCATCATCCCTCCCCCCACTCACACAACACAGGTGACCCATCATCCCTCCCCCCACTCACACAACACAGGTGACCCATCATCCCTCCCCCCACTCACACAACACAGGTGACCCATCATCCCTCCCCCCACTCACACAACACAGGTGACCCATCATCCCTCCCCCCACTCACACAACACAGGTGACCCATCATCCCTCCCCCCACTCACACAACACAGGTGACCCATCATCCCTCCCCCCACTCACACAACACAGGTGACCCATCATCCCTCCCCCCACTCACACAACACAGGTGACCCATCATCCCTCCCCCCACTCACACAACACAGGTGACCCATCATCCCTCCCCCCACTCACACAACACAGGTGACCCATCATCCCTCCCCCCACTCACACAACACAGGTGACCCATCATCCCTCCCCCCACTCACACAACACAGGTGACCCATCATCCCTCCCCCCACTCACACAACACAGGTGACCCATCATCCCTCCCCCCCACACACACAACACAGGTGACCCATCATCCCTCCCCCCACTCACACAACACAGGTGACCCATCATCCCTCCCCCCCACTCACACAACACAGGTGACCCATCATCCCTCCCCCCACTCACACAACACAGGTGACCCATCATCCCTCCCCCCACTCACACAACACAGGTGACCCATCATCCCTCCCCCCACTCACACAACACAGGTGACCCATCATCCCTCCCCCCACTCACACAACACAGGTGACCCATCATCCCTCCCCCCACTCACACAACACAGGTGACCCATCATCCCTCCCCCCACTCACACAACACAGGTGACCCATCATCCCTCCCCCCACTCACACAACACAGGTGACCCATCATCCCTCCCCCCACTCACACAACACAGGTGACCCATCATCCCTCCCCCCACTCACACAACACAGGTGACCCATCATCCCTCCCCCCACTCACACAACACAGGTGACCCATCATCCCTCCCCCCACTCACACAACACAGGTGACCCATCATCCCTCCCCCCACTCACACAACACAGGTGACCCATCATCCCTCCCCCCACTCACACAACACAGGTGACCCATCATCCCTCCCCCCACTCACACAACACAGGTGACCCATCATCCCTCCCCCCACTCACACAACACAGGTGACCCATCATCCCTCCCCCCACTCACACAACACAGGTGACCCATCATCCCTCCCCCCACTCACACAACACAGGTGACCCATCATCCCTCCCCCCACTCACACAACACAGGTGACCCATCATCCCTCCCCCCACTCACACAACACAGGTGACCCATCATCCCTCCCCCCACTCACACAACACAGGTGACCCATCATCCCTCCCCCCACTCACACAACACAGGTGACCCATCATCCCTCCCCCCACTCACACAACACAGGTGACCCATCATCCCTCCCCCCACTCACACAACACAGGTGACCCATCATCCCTCCCCCCACTCACACAACACAGGTGACCCATCATCCCTCCCCCCCACTCCCACAACACACGTGACCCATCATCCCTCCCTCCCCTCACACAACACAGGTGACCCATCATCCCTCCCCCCACTCACACAACACAGGTGACCCATCATCCCTCCCCCCACTCACACAACACAGGTGACCCATCATCCCTCCCCCCACTCACACAACACAGGTGACCCATCATCCCTCCCCCCACTCACACAACACAGGTGACCCATCATCCCTCCCCAGACTCACACAACACAGGTGACCCATCATCCCTCCCCCCCACTCACACAACACAGGTGACCCATCATCCCTCCCCCCACTCACACAACACAGGTGACCCATCATCCCTACCCCCACTCACACAACACAGGTGACCCATCATCCTCCCCCCACTCACACAACACAGGTGACCCATCATCCCTCCCCCCCACTCACACAACACAGGTGACCCATCATCCCTCCCCCCACACACAACACAGGTGACCCATCATCCCTCCCCCCACTCACACAACACAGGTGACCCATCATCCCTCCCCCCCACTCACACAACACAGGTGACCCATCATCCCTCCCCCCACTCACACAACACAGGTGACCCATCATCCCTCCCCCCCACTCACACAACACAGGTGACCCATCATCCCTCCCCCCACTCACACAACACAGGTGACCCATCATCCCTCCCCCCACTCACACAACACAGGTGACCCATCATCCCTCCCCCCACTCACACAACACAGGTGACCCATCATCCCTCCCCCCACTCACACAACACAGGTGACCCATCATCCCTCCCCCCACTCACACAGCACAGGTGACCCATCATCCCTCCCCCCACTCACACAACACAGGTGACCCATCATCCCTCCCCCCACTCACACAACACAGGTGACCCATCATCCCTCCCCCCACTCACACAACACAGGTGACCCATCATCCCTCCCCCCACTCACACAACACAGGTGACCCATCATCCCTCCCCCCACTCACACAACACAGGTGACCCATCATCCCTCCCCCCACTCACACAACACAGGTGACCCATCATCCCTCCCCCCACTCACACAACACAGGTGACCCATCATCCCTCCCCCCACTCACACAACACAGGTGACCCATCATCCCTCCCCCAACTCACACAACACAGGTGACCCATCATCCCTCCCCCCACTCACACAACACAGGTGACCCATCATCCCTCCATCCACTCATACAACACAGGTGACCCATCATCCCTCCCCCCACTCACACAACACAGGTGACCCATCATCCCTCCCCCCACTCACACAACACAGGTGACCCATCATCCCTCCCCCCACTCACACAACACAGGTGACCCATCATCCCTCCCCCCACTCACACAACACAGGTGACCCATCATCCCTCCCCCCACTCACACAACACAGGTGACCCATCATCCCTCCCCCCACTCACACAACACAGGTGACCCATCATCCCTCCCCCCACTCACACAACACAGGTGACCCATCATCCCCCCCCACTCACACAACACAGGTGACCCATCATCCCTCCCCCCACTCACACAACACAGGTGACCCATCATCCCTCCCCCCACTCACACAACACAGGTGACCCATCATCCCTCCCCCCACTCACACAACACAGGTGACCCATCATCCCTCCCCCCACTCACACAACACAGGTGACCCATCATCCCTCCCCCCACTCACACAACACAGGTGACCCATCATCCCTCCCCCCACTCACACAACACAGGTGACCCATCATCCCTCCCCCCACTCACACAACACAGGTGACCCATCATCCCTCCCCCCACTCACACAACACAGGTGACCCATCATTCCTCCCCCCACTCACACAACACAGGTGACCCATCATCCCTCCCCCACTCACACAACACAGATGACCCATCATCCCTCCCCCCACTCACACAACACAGGTGACCCATCATCCCTCCCCAAACTCACACAACACAGGTGACCCATCATCCCTCCCCCCACTCACAAAAAACAGGTGACCCATCATCCCTCCCCCACTCACACAACACAGGTGACCCATCATCCCTCCCCCCACTCACACAACACAGGTGACCCATCATCCCTCCCCCACTCACACAACACAGGTGACCCATCATCCCTCCCCCCACTCACACAACACAGGTGACCCATCATCCCTCCCCCCACTCACACAACACAGGTGACCCATCATCCCTCCCCCCCACTCACACAACACAGGTGACCCATCATCCCTCCCCCACTCACACAACACAGGTGACCCATCATCCCTCCCCCCACTCACACAACACAGGTGACCCATCATCCCTCCCCCCACTCACACAACACAGGTGACCCATCATCCCTCCCCCCACTCACACAACACAGGTGACCCATCATCCCTCCCCCCACTCACACAACACAGGTGACCCATCATCCCTCCCCCCACTCACACAACACAGGTGACCCATCATCCCTCCCCCCACTCACACAACACAGGTGACCCATCATCCCTCCCCCCACTCACACAACACAGGTGACCCATCATCCCTCCCCCACTCACACAACACAGGTGACCCATCATCCCTCCCCCCACTCACACAACACAGGTGACCCATCATCCCTCCCCCCACTCACACAACACAGGTGACCCATCATCCCTCCCCCCACTCACACAACACAGGTGACCCATCATCCCTCCCCCCACTCACACAACACAGGTGACCCATCATCCCTCCCCCCACTCACACAACACAGGTGACCCATCATCCCTCCCCCCACTCACACAACACAGGTGACCCATCATCCCTCCCCCACTCACACAACACAGGTGACCCATCATCCCTCCCCCCACTCACACAACACAGGTGACCCATCATCCCTCCCCCCACTCACACAACACAGGTGACCCATCATCCCTCCCCCCACTCACACAACACAGGTGACCCATCATCCCTCCCCCCACTCACACAACACAGGTGACCCATCATCCCTCCCCCCACTCACACAACACAGGTGACCCATCATCCCTCCCCCACTCACACAACACAGGTGACCCATCATCCCTCCCCCCACTCACACAACACAGGTGACCCATCATCCCTCCCCCACTCACACAACACAGGTGACCCATCATCCCTCCCCCCACTCACACAACACAGGTGACCCATCATCCCTCCCCCCCACTCACACAACACAGGTGACCCATCATCCCTCCCCCCACTCACACAACACAGGTGACCCATCATCCCTCCCCCCACTCACACAACACAGGTGACCCATCATCCCTCCCCCCCACTCACACAACACAGGTGACCCATCATCCCTCCCCCCACTCACACAACACAGGTGACCCATCATCCCTCCCCCCCACTCACACAACACAGGTGACCCATCATCCCTCCCCCCACTCACACAACACAGGTGACCCATCATCCCTCCCCCCACTCACACAGCACAGGTGACCCATCATCCCTCCCCCCACTCACACAACACAGGTGACCCATCATCCCTCCCCCCACTCACACAACACAGGTGACCCATCATCCCTCCCCCCACTCACACAGCACAGGTGACCCATCATCCCTCCCCCCACTCACACAACACAGGTGACCCATCATCCCTCCCACCACACACACAACACAGGTGACCCATCATCCCTCCCCCCACTCACACAACACAGGTGACCCATCATCCCTCCCACCACACACAACACAGGTGACCCATCATCCCTCCCCCCAACTCACACAACACAGGTGACCCATCATCTCTTCCCCACTCACACAACACAGGTGACCCATCATCCCTCCCCCCCTCACACAACACAGGTGACCCATCATCCCTCCCACCACACACAACACAGGTGACCCATCATCCCTCCCCCAACTCACACAACACAGGTGACCCATCATCCCTCCCCCCACTCACACAACACAGGTGACCCATCATCCCTCCCCCCACTCACACAACACAGGTGACCCATCATCCCTCCCCCCAACTCACACAACACAGGTGACCCATCATCCCTCCCCCCACTCATACAACACAGGTGACCCATCATCCCTCCCCCAACTCACACAACACAGGTGACCCATCATCCCTCCCCCCACTCACACAACACAGGTGACCCATCATCCCTCCCCCACTCACACAACACAGGTGACCCATCGTCCCTCCCCCCATTCACACAACACATGTGACCCATCATCCCTCCCCCCACTCACACAACACAGGTGACCCATCATCCCTCCCCCCACTCACACAACACAGGTGACCCATCATCCCTCCCCCACACTCACACAACACAGGTGACCCATCATCCCTCCTCCCACTCACACAACACAGGTGACCCATCATCCCTCCCCCCACTCACACAACACAGGTGACCCATCATCCCTCCCCCCACTCACACAACACAGGTGACCCATCATTCCTCCCCCCACTCACACAACACAGGTGACCCATCATCCCTCCCCCCACTCACACAACACAGGTGACCCATCATCCCTCCCCCCACTCACACAACACAGGTGACCCATCATCCCTCCCCCCCACTCACACAACACAGGTGACCCATCATCCCTCCCCCCACTCACAAAAAACAGGTGACCCATCATCCCTCCCCCACTCACACAACACAGGTGACCCATCATCCCTCTCCCCACTCACACAATACAGGTGACCCATCATCCCTCCCTCACTCACACAACACAGGTGACCCATCATCCCTCCCCCCACTCACACAACACAGGTGACCCATCATCCCTCCCCCCACTCACACAAGACAGGTGACCCATCATCCCTCCCCCCCACTCACACAAAACAGGTGACCCATCATCCCTCCCCCACTCACACAACACAGGTGACCCATCATCCCTCCCCCCACTCACACAATACAGGTGACCCATCATCCCTCCCCCACTCACACAACACAGGTGACCCATCATCCCTCCCCCCACTCACACAACACAGGTGACCCATCATCCCTCCCCCCCACTCACACAACACAGGTGACCCATCATCCTTCCCCCCACTCACACAACACAGGTGACCCATCATCCCTCCCCCCACTCACACAACACAGGTGACCCATCATCCCTCCCCCCACTCACACAACACAGGTGACCCATCATCCCTCCCCCCCACTCACACAACACAGGTGACCCATCATCCCTCCCCCCACTCACACAACACAGGTGACCCATCATCCCTCCCCCCACTCACACAGCACAGGTGACCCATCATCCCTCCCCCCACTCACACAACACAGGTGACCCATCATCCCTCCCCCCACTCACACAACACAGGTGACCCATCATCCCTCCCCCCCCCTCACACAACACAGGTGACCCATCATCCCTCCCCCCACTCACACAACACAGGTGACCCATCATCCCTCCCCCCCACTCACACAACACAGGTGACCCATCATCCCTCCCCCCCACTCACACAACACAGGTGACCCATCATCCCTCCCCCCACTCACACAACACAGGTGACCCATCATCCCTCCCCCCACTCACACAACACAGGTGACCCATCATCCCTCCCCCCACTCACACAACACAGGTGACCCATCATCCCTCCCCCCACTCACACAACACAGGTGACCCATCATCCCTCCCCCCACTCACACAACACAGGTGACCCATCATCCCTCCCCCCACTCACACAACACAGGTGACCCATCATCCCTCCCCCACTCACACAACACAGGTGACCCATCATCCCTCCCCCCACTCACACAACACAGGTGACCCATCATCCCTCCCCCCACTCACACAACACAGGTGACCCATCATCCCTCCCCCCACTCACACAACACAGGTGACCCATCATCCCTCCCCCCACTCACACAACACAGGTGACCCATCATCCCTCCCCCCACTCACACAACACAGGTGACCCATCATCCCTCCCCCCACTCACACAACACAGGTGACCCATCATCCCTCCCCCCACTCACACAACACAGGTGACCCATCATCCCTCCCCCCACTCACACAACACAGGTGACCCATCATCCCTCCCCCCACTCACACAACACAGGTGACCCATCATCCCTCCCCCCACTCACACAACACCGGTGACCCATCATCCCTCCCCCCACTCACACAACACAGGTGACCCATCATCCCTCCCCCCACTCACACAACACAGGTGACCCATCATCCCACCCCCCACTCACACAACACAGGTGACCCATCATCCCTCCCCACACTCACACAACACAGGTGACCCATCATTCCTCCCCCCACTCACACAACACAGGTGACCCATCATCCCTCCCCCCACTCACACAACACAGGTGACCCATCATCCCTCCCCCCACTCACACAACACAGGTGACCCATCATCCCTCCCCCCACTCACACAACACAGGTGACCCATCATCACTCCCTCATTCACACACACATTGAAAACTAACCCCATCACCAATCTGAATACTCATGACATTAATTATCCTCAATTTAGGAATATCATGACACATGTCACTTGAGGAAAGATTATTTACAACATGGATGTTACAGGACGACCAAAATCACAATACCTTAAATAAGAGTAACACAATGTGAATATTACATTTCAAAACACATGTATACAACTACAAATAAAGTTGGTATTAACTTTAATGGCTTAAACTTATTACACATTAATTGCCCCCCCTCACCCCGAAATAATATGACCGTTATCACCAACTTGTTGACTAACATCTTAACTTGACATATGAATAAACCTAAGTGGTAATTATATAAGTATTGTTGAAATGGTAATACGAAAGACACAGTACATTTAATAACAATATTAACATAAGGGAAACATGTCCAAGTCTTACACATTGACACTTCAACCAGGTTAAGATACGCTTCTAGTGCTTAACAAGTCCAGGAACATTGCCACAATGAAGTTCAACCAATCCTTAATCACAACAGCGTATCTAAGGCTCACGCAGGCGCAGACAGCCACAACTATGCATGTGCCGTTACACATCCCATACGCACAGGTTCATATACATTCGCACGTTACATTATTCCAACTCTCTCGCCACACTAAAGTCGCACACATTCTTTGCAACTGTCAACCCCAAGGAGGCGACCCCGTATCTACCCCTGACATCCCATCCTACAGTAGCATTTACCATCCCTACCCTGCCGCTCCCACCTGATTTACAAATCTAATAAAACCCCTAATGTAACTTCTCTGTATCCCTCTGAGAAAGCCCCCTCCCACCTTCTCCCATAAATTTCCCTGTTGCGGCACAACGTTTTATAAAACGTAACCGCTAAAATCCGCCACTTCACCTCACTAACCCCTTTCCCCCTCATTCCCCACGATATGTATATATAATCTACCATAATGTACCCCACAGCCCTATTGATACTCTCATTCAATCCCCCCCACGTCAAGACTTAAAGCTCTCAGAACAGAAATCCCTTTACCCCCAAGCTTACGGAGATCATTGTCCATTTCACTTCTGGGCTGAGTGGACCTACTGCGCAGGCGCTCCTCAGTTACCTGACAGAGGTGGTGCGAGGAGGTGGTTTTGTGCCTCGGCTGACAATACAGGAGAACGACTGTTGTCAACATGGCGGTTAGTCTTAGATGCCGGATCAATACTGTTGGTATTGAGCTCCTTCGAGGAACAATTTCGCCTAGTTCTGCGCAAGTCTTATTGCCCAAGATCATCAGAGAGGCATACGGCATTCAAGATGGAGAATTATATGGGGTTGCTTTAAACGGTGCCCATTGAATTTTTGTAAAACTGCTTTCAGCAAAGGTCTAGGAATCGTTGGTCAACCGTTTTCAGGACGTGAGTCTTGACGTCACACCAGCTGTCCGTGTGAGAATGATTGATGTTTCAAGGCATTATACGTGGATCAAGTTACGCAACGTTCCCTTTGAGGAGGACGAGGCAGATATAAGAAAAGTTTTCGAGAAATATGGGACAGTTCATTTCGCCCAGCATGGTATGTGGGTGGCAGGTGCCTATGCAGGTCTGCCAGAAGGTACTTTTAACCTGAAAATGACTTTGAGACACCCCATACCGTCCTATGTTTATCTCCAAGAATTTAGGATGCTGGTCATGTTTATGTATCCTGGGCAAAGACGTACGTGCTGCCTATGTGGTGAGTATGATCACATAGCAGCGACTTGTGAAAAGCAGAGACGTGTGCCTGGACCTGAGGTGGAAGTCGCCGCCCATGCTTCAAAGGAGGCAGGTGAGGATCAACCATCGGAAGGAGGGCGTGGTGTTTTGTGGAGATAGTGGATCAGGCACACAGGACTGGAGGTGAGGTTGAGTTCCTCCACCAGTTGCCTGGCCTGGAGTCTCCTTCAGTGGATAGTGATGAGCAGAAACAACAGGAGGAAGTTTTTGAAATAGAGGAGAAATTGGCTGAGGTTTTGAAGACTTTGTCACCGCCTGAGGAGGATGTTACATCTGAGGGAGGTGTCGTTGGAGAGGCGTTGCTTCCAGTTTGTCGGAGACAAGAGATTTTGGGTATTGATGGTGTGATGGAGTCGTCACTGGAATCAAAGCATTGTAAGGTGGAGGTTGAGGTTCATCGTGAGGCATCCCCGGACCAAGATATGGAGGACGTGACTGTCACGAGGAATAGGGTTGCTACGTCAGACTCTGATGATGTCCTGAAGCCAGCACAAAGGCCTGGGATGCAGACTGGAATGGAGGGTGAAGGTAGAGGTGTAGGTGGTTGTGGCCATGACAGAAGGCACCGGAAGAAGGTGTCAAACAGGAATACAAGCTCTGGAGTTGAAAAGAGTGATGAGAGGAGGCAGGGGTGGAAAATTTAAAAGGCCTTAGATGTATGACTGTAAATGTTAATGGCTTATGTAGCAGTATGAAGAGAGAATGGCTTCGTACGTTTCTGAATAAATCTAGAGTGGATGTAATGTTCCTTCAGGAACATAATTTTAAAGAGGGTAGGGTGTTGGAGGTGGCAGGTTCTCGAGTAGTCACCCTGCCATCTACCCGTTTAAAAGGTGGTGTTTGTTTTGCAGAGAAGTGAGGGGGAGGGAGGGTGCTGCATGTGGATAGGTGGTGGATGGGCAAGCATGTGTCTTTTGTAAGTGTGTATGTGCCTGCAGAGAATAACATACAGGTAAAGAAGGAATCTGTGTGTGAGGATCTTGTGTATTTCTTATGTGCACTGCTGGAGGTGGCAATAGTTGGTGGGGACTGGAATTGTGTAATTAGGGTAGCTGATGTGGAACCGAAAGGGGCAGGATATATGTCTGTGGCTCTCAGGGAATTGTTAAGAGATGTTAGATTATGTGATGTGTTTGGGAGGGGTGTGGGAGACAGAACATACGTTCGTTAGAAGAGGGTATGCAGCGAGACTAGATAGAGTGTACCTTTCTCAGGGAGTAGATGTAAAATCTTTCAGTACTATTGAGGCCACTATGTCGGATCATAGAGCAGTGGTGGTGGAGGTAGGGTAGGGGGTGTTCTCGGAAATATACAGAAGTTGTATAAGAATGGTATACAATACCGACAAGATGAAATTAACAGAAGTTATTGGAAATTAAACATAAGTGTGTTGAGTGATGAGGAGGGGTTGGAGGGATTTTCTGTCCTATGGAGGGAGCTTAGTGAGGAAGAACAGGGGTGGACGACATAGTGACATGGTGGAATTGTGTTGCTAAGGAAAGGATTAGAAAGTTTTATGTGAGGGAGGGTAAATGTATTAATATTTTAAAATATGGGCTTGCGAACTATTTAGAGGATAGGTTAAGAGATTGCTATGGGCAGGGGGCAGTTAGGGGCAATTTTCCTATGGACGAAATAGTTGAAATAAAAGGGAGACTGACAGTGTTACAAAATAAAAGGTTTCAAATGGTAAGGGTGCAGGCAGGGGTAGAAGAGGTACTTTAAGGCGACAAGCCATCTGCGTGTGTTCTGCGACATCAAAAGCAAAGGCAGGCAGTGACAGCTATCCCAAGTTTAGAAGCACATGAGACGGTGGGGATTTATAGAGCTGGGCAGGAGATAACCACGAAAGGGATGTGTGCATATGTGGATGCATGGTATGAGGAGTATTGGACAAGGTGGGTGACGTGGCTTTAGACTAGGCATGTACTTATGCAATGTGTAATTTAGGGAACAACGACAGAAAGGCATTAAGTGGGGTTATTACGGCAGAGGAAATAGAGAACGTGTTAAGGGGAATGAGGATGGGTAAAGCTCCGGGTATTGACGGTCTCCCGGTTGAATTTTATTTACAACATTGGGCGTTGATAAGGGGATTCATAGTTAGGTTATTTAATCGAATGAAGGGGAAGGGTGAGTTGGGAGAGAAGCAGGCAACAGCAGTTGTAGTGTTGGTCCTGAAGGGCAAGGGGCAGCCCACCCGCTGGGAGTACCAAGCCATATCACTATATGCAGACTATAAGGTTTTTGCAAAAATCTAGGTAATAGGTTTAAATGTGTTGTGGGGAGGGCGGTTTCGAAATCTCAGTTTGTGCTGCCTGGAAGGTCGATGACTGAAGGACACGGGATACTTTGAAGTTTTGTGGAGTCAAAAGGAGAGGGTGGGGGGCGGCTTTGATGGCTCTAGAATGGCAGGGAGCTTATGATAGAGAGGAAAGGAGAGCTTTGCAGGCTATACTTAGGAGACAGGGTTATGGGGAGGAAATAGTCAATTGGGTAAATACATTGTATAAGGGGGCTAAAATGAGGGTACAGATTAATGGGTGTATGGGGAAGGAGATTGCAATGGGCAGAGGACTTAGGCAGGGATGCCCCATGTCCCAGATATTGTTTGCATGTTTCCAGGACCCCTTTTATAGAATGGTGGAACATAGTTTATGTACTAAAGGTGAGGGAAGGGGAGGAGGGAGGGTCTGGCAGGGATTAATAGGCTATGTAGATGATACAACTGTTCTGGTACATGACGGGATGTCAATGAGAGTTTTGGATGATGTTGCAATTGTTTGGAAGTGCCACGGGAATGCAGGTAAACAGTGAGAAGTCAATGGTCATGGGGTTGGGTAATTGGGTGGGGGGGTGAGATGTAATGTTGTTAAAAAATGGGCGGTGTCTTTAAAGATTTGTGGTATTATTTATAGGGATGACATGGTTGCGGCATGTGTGGAAAACTCGGATAGGTTGTTGGAAAGGATCGTGGGGCGTCTAGGTGTTTTGAGACCACAGCACCTAATTCTTGTACAACGAGTGATAGTCGTAAATGTTTTATTGTACAGTAAGGATTGGCATGTCACAGCTGTTCCCAGTTACAGGGACAGTGATTGTTGGGATTAAAATGTGTGTTTAAATTTTTGTGGGGTTCAAGTTGTGATTGGTTAAGGAGAGAGATTGTAATGTTACCTGTACGTCAGGGTGGGTTGGGGTTGATGGATCTGAGAAGGAGGGCTAAATGTGTGTTTGTTAAATGGGAAGTTTTGCATGTGGGTGTGAAGGCGGGGCAGTTGGATGGGATACATGATAGGCTGGGTATGTGGTATGGAGGTGTGGAGTTGCAGGAATGTAAAATCGTTTTGAGGGCTTTGATGCTGGTTAAGGAACTGAGAAATGTTCGAATAAGGGTTTTGTGTAGGCTGCTGGCGGGTAGGTGCATTGTCCCAGTTGAGGGTTTGTTTCCCATGTATATGTGGAAGAGCATTTGGTATAGATCTAGTAAGCTGAAGTTAAACCCTAGGGCACGTGAAGTGATGTTTCGTTTTCTGCATGGGATCCTTCTGTCAGGAGAGATACTAAGAACCAGAAAGGTTGTAGAGGGTGGGGGGTGTGGTATCTGTGGAGGGGATGAGACTGCGTTCCATGTAGTTTACTTTTTTGAAGGGTTAGAGGTGGTCAGGTGCTGGTTAAGTAGGGTGGTACAGAGGGTGGGAGGCTGTGGGGTGTCGGTTCTGAGAGCTTTAAGTATAGATATTGGAGGACTAGATGAGGGGGTCATAAGAGCTTTAGATTATATCATGGTAGATTATATATATATATCGTGGGTGATGAGGGGGAGGGGGGATAGTGAGGAGCAAAGGCGGGTTCTTGCCATAACGTTTTATCGAACTATGTGTCGTAACTGGGAATTGTGTGGAGGGAGGTGGGATCAGGTTTTCTCTGAAGGATATAGAATGATAATGCTAGGAATTCTCGTGAATCTGTGAATAATAATGAGTGTGTGTATGGTAAGTGGTTTTCTTTTTTTTTGTTAGTGGTTTACATAGGTAGAGAGGAAGTCAGGGGGTTACAGCGGGCTCGTCTCCTGGGGGGGTGAGAGTGTTGTGAATGTGGGTATGGACTGGTTTCCAGGTATTTATAAATGCTTTATGCTCAGCCTTGAGGTTTTCATGCCACATGTGGATGTGGAGCTTGACGGCTCGATATAATCTTCATAAGTTTTGTCATGAATGAAGGTGTAATCTCGAAGGATTTTTGTTTATGTATTTTTGGAAGAATATTTTGGTCGTGTATGACACGATTCTTGAGTAATATGTTCTTCGAGTCATGGAGTGCTTTTTATTTTTAGTTTGTATTTTTGATATGTGTTAGGTGTTTGTATGTTGATATATACTTATATACTGCTTTGTTTTGTGCATATCTGAGCATATGTTTTATGTGATTTTTGAAACATTTTTTTTCTGTATATTCCTTTCTTTTGTAATAAGCCTTTGTCATATGCTAAGCTTTATATAAAACTTTTATATATGTTGGTTCTGTTTCATTTAAAGTTTATATAATTTAGGTCATAACCCTGGTACCGTTCTGCTGTTAAGTGCTATGTTCTTGATGTAAGTTTTTGTTGTATGGTAAACAGTTATATCTAGCGAGTTTATACATGCAAACCTTTTGTGTCAGATATTTTTGTATAGGGTTTTTTTTGTAACAGTCAATGAGTTTTGATTTGGAAATTATGATGTTTTTCTTTTTATGTCTATCTATTATTTGCTCTTATGTAATCCTGTATTAGTTTTAAATAAAATATAAAAAAAATATTATGGAGCACCCTACTCAACCAACCCCTGATGCTACCCATCCCCTCACAAAAATATATGACATGAAACGCCGACTCTTCACCTTCACATATTCCCCTCCCCCTCGACCATCCGTCTATCCCTCAGAACCGTACCCAGCGGCAAAATGCCGTGCAGAAAACGATACATTACGTCATGTGCTCGTGGTTGTAACCTCATCCTACTTAACCTATTCCATATACTTCCCCATGTATACATGGGGAAAATTCGCTCTACAGGCGCCACAACCCTCCCCACCAACGATCGACACATTGCACCTATTTTGACCTTCCCCGGATCTCGAACCCACGCCATAGCCCTCAAAACAGTTTCACACTCCTGCAACTCCACTCCTGAATACATTCGTTTCAATCTTTCATGGATCCTGACCAGACCCTCCCCACCCACACATTCCCTCACCACCTCCCTTTTAATGAAGACACATTTGACCCTCCACATTAAGTCCAGCAAATCCAACCCCCCCCTGCCACACAGGTAACATTACCACGTCCCTTTTAAGCCAATCACATCCCGAACCCCACAAGAATTTAAAAACCCTCCTAAGTATGTCTCCTATCCCTGTCCCAGTTCATGGGAACACAGCTGCCATGTGCCATACCTTACTATACAATAAGACATTAATAACAATGGCTCGCTGCACAAGGGTCAAATGATATGGCCTCAATGCACCCAATCGCCCCTGAATCCTATCCACCAACCTAATCAAGTTTTCCATGCGTGCCACAGCCAGATCGTCTGCATACATAAGACCACAAATTTTTAAAAAATTCACCCGCCTCCCCACGACTGAACTACCCCACTCAACCCTCCCAGCCCAAGCTCCTAACCCCATGACCATGGACTTTTCTGAATTCACTCTCATACCAGTTGCATCCGAGAACAATTGTACTACCCCATCCAAGGTATCCATTGACATCCCCTCCCTAACCAGAGCAGTAGAGTCATCTACATACCCTATTAAGACTGGCCAAACCCTCCCAACTCTACTCCCTTCATCCCCCCTATTGCACATACGCTTCTCCATCCTATAAAAGGGGTCCTGTATGCATGCAAATAAAAGTTGTGACATAGGGCACCCCTGTCGAAGTCCCCTTTCCATTACAATCTTCCCACCCAATCTCCCATTAATCTGTACCCTCGCCACTGCACCACGATACAATGCATCTACCCATCCCACTATTTCTTCCCCAAACCCCTCTCCCCTGAGGATGGCTCTCAATGCTTCTCGTTCCACTCTGTCATATGCTCCCTGCCACTCTAAAGCCACCAAACCCCCCCTCCCCCTTTTGCTTCCACGAAATCCCTTAGGAACCCATGTTCCTCCACCATAGACCTCCCTGGCAACCCAAACTGAGTTCTCGATACTACTCGACCCACTATGCATTTAAACCGATTCCTCAAAATCTTGGCAAACAGCTTATAATCTGTGCATAACAACGATATTGCCCGGTAGTCCTTAAGTGTATGTTGCCCCTTACCCTTTGATACCAATACTACTACAGCCGTTGCCTGCTTCTCTCCCAACTCTCCCCTCTCCTTTATTAAATTTAATAGCCTAACCAAAAAAACCCTCATTAGCTCCCAATGCTGTAGATAAAACTCTGCTGGGAGTCCATCGATTCCCGGATCTTTGCCCTTATGTATTTCACTTAAAGCCTTCCATGTTTCTCCCTCAGTTATTTCCCCTCCCAACGCTTCCTTATCACTGTTTCTCAACTGACATATCACATTCTCACACACCTGTTTTAAAACCCCAGCTCCGACCCCATCCCTTTGCCAATACTTTCCATATCACTTGTCCACAAACACTCCCATTCCACCTGTGGCATGTATAACCTGACCCACCCTATACCCACTTACCGACTCATAACCTCCAACCATGGAATAGCTGTTGCCTGCTGCTGTTGCTTTTGTCTTTGCAATACACACGATGATGGTCTATCGCCCCATAACACCTCTTCCATGCCTGCCATTACCCTCACCGCTTGGAACCTCTCATTCTGTACCTTGTGCAGCCTCCCCTTAAGTGCCAATATGTCATCCATAGGATAAATACCCGCCACCGCCCCCTCGCATAACAACCCCTTAACCTGTCCTCCAAATAGTTGGCCAGCCCATATTTTAAAGAATTATTTCGTTTCCCTTCTCTCATGTAATATTGCCTAATGTGTTCTTTAGCCACACTATCCCACCATGATACCACATCCTCCATCCCATGTACCTCCCAACTTAACTCCTCCCAGAGTGTTGTAAATCCCTCCAACCCCTCTTCATCTCCTAACACACTCGTATTTAACTTCCAATAACCCCTAGAGATACCCACTAGTGACTCCCATCCCACTTCTGCCACGACCGCCATATGATCTAAATAAGCTACCTCTGTGTGGAAAAACTTTACAAAGACCCCTTGAGAAATGTACAACCTATCTAACCTAGCCGCATAACCCCTCCTCACGAAAGCATGCTCTACCTCCCACACTCCCCCTCCAACTGCATCCCTCAACTGAATATCCCTCAAGAGGGCTCATAAGGCCTCCGACATGTGCCCCGCCCCTTTTGGTTCCGCATCAGCTCTCCTGATAACACAGTTCCAGTCCCCACCAACGATGGCCACCGCAGGTAAACCACTTAAGAAGAAAACTAGGTCATCACACACAAATTCCTGCTTTACTTTCACATCGTTCTCAGCTGGTGCATACACACTAACAAAAGTTACCCTCTGCCCCATCCACCACCCAGCCACATGCAACACCCTTCCCCCTCCTCCCCCTCCTCCCCCTCCTCCCCCCGTATCAACACAAACGGGCTCGCCTCCCTGATCAATATACCCACACCACCTTTCAGACATGCAGATGGCAGAGTCATGACCTGCAACCCCGCCCCCTCCAGCTCTCTCCCCTCCTTGAAATTGTGTTCTTGCAGAAACACTATATCAACCCTATATTTACACAGAAACATTCGAAACCATTCCCTCTTCACACTATTACACAGTCCATTTACGTTCACAGTCATACACCTAAGGCCTCTTTATAGTTTCCAACCCTTCCTCCTCTCTTCATTCATCCCAGGGCCTCCTGCCCCAGAGCCAGCACAGGGCTTCACACCATGAACCTCCCCCCCCCCCGCCTTTCTTGCGATGCTTCTTATCCTGACTACCTCGACAATACTCTTCCTTCCTCCCAGACCTCTGCGCCGGTGTCAGGACTTCATCTGAGTCTGACGCTGCCGCTCTCTTCCTCGTGATGCCCTCTACTCCCATGTCGTCTTCCGAGGATCCTTCATGATGAACCTCAACCTCCACCATGCCCCGTTCCATGGAACACCGTGGCATCTCACACTTACTGCATGTCCCGTCCTCCCTGCTATGGGTTTTCTTCTTACACCTGCCTCCTCAGGCATCGCCGTGTCTCTCACCAGCTCGGGAACAACTTCCTCAGCAGGCGGTGTCAATGTTCTCAACACCTCCTCAAGCTCTTCCTCGAGCGCAATTACCTCCTTCTGCACTTGCACTTCTACACTCTTCTCCTGCCTTGTAACAGTTCCTGTTATGGTACAGTTTGCTTCACACATGCCAGTCTCCATTATGATCCTTCACCATTTCACTCCACAAGCGCCCACGGTCTTGCTTTCGCGTGGGGCTCTCAACAATGGCTTCCACACTGGTAACTGGTACTTCACCCATCTGTACAGGCTCCCTCCTCAGATTCACACACACTACTGCTATATGGTTGTATGCCCCGCATGACCTGCACGTATGCATCTGTCCGGCGTACAATACCAAGACCTGCATCCTGAAGTCCTCCAACACGATATAGGATGGGATGGGATGTCTCAGAGTCATCTTCAAGGAAAATGTTCCCTCCAGACGGCCCGTGTAGGCGCCAGTTGCCCACTTGCCCTGTTGTGCCAGATGTACAATCCCATATGCCTCGAAAACTCTCCTGATGTCGGCCTCATTAGCCTCAAACAGGACGTTACGAATCTTGACCCGTGTAAAGTGGCGGGATACGTCGATCAAATGCACCTTGACAGTTGAAGTGGCGTCAAGACTCACATCTTAGAATCTCGTCACCAATGACTCGTACACAGACGTGGAATTCAGTTTGAAGACGATCCTGTATGCCCCATTCAGGGCTATGCCATATACCTCCTCATCCTGTACGTCATACGTCTCGCTAATGATGACTGGGAGTAACACTCGTGCCGATGTGCACTAAATTGCCCAGCAGATCAGCTCAATCCCAACAGTATTCATGCGACGCCTCACACTGGTTGCCATGTTGATACAAGGTGGCTTACCTGAATGAAAAGCAGAGGGGTGCAGAGCACAACCGCTCTCTACCGCAGTCAGGCAGCAAATGAATAAATTAGATTGTTCAAGAAAGAAGTACCCCATTAACCCTTAAATGGTCCAAACGTATATATACGTTTTTTCAACATCTGAAAATTTGTAAAAAAAAATGTAGATCTTTTTTTTTTTTTGTTTTACATGTGAAAATGTGTAAAAAAACTTTTATCTACTTTTTTTTTTGTTATATTTGAAAATATGTAAAAAGAAGTAGATCTACTTTTGTAGCACTACGAATTTGAACGTCGATCTGTTTGGACCATTTTAGGGTTAATATCACACAAGTTCGATTCATCCCGAGTAAAGAGTGAGTGATTTAAAAATATGGAACACTCTACCTGAACGTTCCCTGTTTGAAAACTGCTACTACAATGTTGTTGAAATTACCTTCCGAACTTCATGTCTATTTATGGATAATAAATATAATCGTCAACTTTAACTTGCCTCACAGATTCCACTCAGCATTCATATTCTATATTTCTACCCTATATTTTTTATAGGTAAAGTTGTTAGTGGTGTTTTGCGTTACTGTCCCTTTGTATTACCATTGCTGTTTTAATGAGCAGAGTATTGTTGCTTTGAATGTTTAACGTTGGCTGATACCCCAGGTGTAAGCCAATGTTAGTAAGTTTGATTCCTCTGAGTCACAGCAAGTGTCAGCCATTACTGCAGAACTTGAACTACCTGGATCAGATGAACACTCTGCATATGTAAATAATCCATTAACAGAACTGGGCTTGAATATGAATGCATTGCACAGATAAACAGTTATTTCAGTCATTGCTTTATCATCTTTGGATTTTGCTATACCTTGTCATCTTGTTGACCTGTGTTATTTTGCAAATGCTATGTGAATGTGTCACCTCACACTATTGTACCATACTGTGTAAATAAACTAGCAGTTATCTGCATATTTAATTACTTAAAAAACTGTGTTCATGTAAATTTAGTTAATTTGATGATTAGACTTTAAAAGTTGTTGTGCCTGACTGTGTCTTATTACATGATTGTATGTCAGTTTATTTACCTGTGGATCAGTTGATATTCTACATTGATTTTTCATATCCTTTTCGAGTTCTGGATTTTAACAACTGTTTAAATACTTCTTATTCTTTTGTTTATAATTTCCTCTGGAGCCCATAGACCACCTGAATAGTGATTACTCGATCTGTTCTGATTCTCATTATGATCCAATAAGATTCCTTATGCTTTCAATATGATCTAAGAGTATATGTTTTCTTGTACTACATTCTTTTTGCACTGTATAGAATCTTTGCCTGTTATTCACCTCTGTAGCTTCTGCCAGTCCATTCATCTTGTATGCATTAGGTTATCTGCCAGTGTGATGAGGACGTACTGCACATAGCGTAATGTGAGCTGTCAATGGTGTGTATGTAG
This sequence comes from Cherax quadricarinatus, assembly GCF_038502225.1. Lineage (NCBI taxonomy): Eukaryota > Metazoa > Arthropoda > Malacostraca > Decapoda > Parastacidae > Cherax > Cherax quadricarinatus. Next base: position 65,958,578 of record NC_091297.1, on the reverse strand, counting down.
CATTGTTAGATGATACTGTTTCATGGTTTAAAAATGTCAGTCACTGATGCTGACCTCTAGTCTCAGACCCCGGCTTGTCTGCAGGACATAGCCCAGTCAGCTTGTAAATGCCAAGCTGAGAGGATACACTGATGATAACATTTACATATTTCTCTAAATGCACCCACAATGTTTCTGACACCAAAACCACAACATGTATCATTTGCATCATGTACTTGTAGAAATAAAGATTATTATTATTATTATTATTATTATTATTATTATTATTATTATTATTATTATTATTATTATTATTTTTAACAAGTCGGCCGTCTCCCCCCGAGGCAGGGTGACCCAAAAAGAAAATACTTTCATCATCATTCAACACCTTCACCTCACACATAATAGCTGTTTTTGCAGAGTTGCCCAGAATACAACAATTTAGAAGTATATACGTATAAAGATACACAACATATCCCTCCAAACTGCCAGTATACCAAACCCCTCCTTTAAAGTGCAGGCATTGTACTTCCCATTTCCAGGACTCAAGTCCGGTTATATAAAATAACCTGTTTCCCTGAATCCCTTCACTAAATATTACTCTGTTCACACTCCAACAGCTCATCAGGTCCCAAATACCATTCGTCTCCATTCACTCCTATCTAACACACTCACGCACACTTGCTGGAAGTCCAAGCCTCTCTCCCACAAAACCTATTTTACCCCCCTCCCTCCAATCTTTTCGAGGACGAACCCTAACCCGCCTTCCTTCCCCTACAGATTTATACACTCTCCATGTCATTCTACTTTGATCCATTCCCTCTAAATGACCAAACCACCTCAACAACCCCTCTTCAGCCCTCTGACTAATACGTTTAATAACTCCACACCCTCTCATAATTTCCACACTCCAAATTTTCTGCATAATATTTACACCACACATTGCCCTTGGACAAGACATCTCCACTGCCTCCAACCGCCTCCTCGCTGCAGCATTTACAATCCAAGCTTCACACCCATATAAGAGTGTTGGTACTACTATACTTTCATACATTCCCTTCTTTGCCTCCATAGATAACATTTTTTGTCTCCACATATACCTCAATGCACCACTCACCTTTTTTCCTTCATCAATTCTATGATCAGCCTCATACTTCATAAATCCATCCGCTGACACATCAACTCACAAATATTTGAAAATATTCACTTTTTCCATACTCCTCCCCAATTTGATATCCCATTTTTCTTTATCTAAATCATTTGATACCCTCATCACCTTACTCTTTTCTATGTTCACTTTCAACTTTCTACCTTTACATACACTCCCCAATTCATCCACTAACCTTCGTAATTTTTCTTTAGAATCTCCCATAAGCACAGTATCATCAGCAAAAAGTAACTGTGTCACTTCCCATTTTGTATTTGATTCCCCATAATTTAATCCAACCCCTCTCCCGAACACCCTAGCAGTTACTTCTTTACAACCCCATCTATAAATATATTAAACAACCATAGTGACATTACACATTCCTGTCTAAGACCTACTTTTACCAGGAAGTAGTCTCCCTCTCTCCTACACACCCTAACCTGAGCCTCACTATCCTCATAAGAACTCTTTACAGCATTTAGTAACTTACCACCTGTTCCATATACTTTCAACATCTGCCACATTGCTCCCCAATCCACTCTATCATATGCCTTTTCTAAACCCATAAATGCAATGAAAACTTCCCTACCTTTTTATCTAAATACTGTTCACATATATGCTTCAATGTAAACACTTGATCTACACATCCCCTACCCACTCTAAAACCTCCTTGCTCATCCGCAATTCTACATTCTGTCTTACCTCTAATTCTTTCAGTAATAACCCTACTGTACACATTTCCTGGTATACTCAGTAAATTTATTCCTCCATAATTTTTACAATCTCTTTTGTCCCCTTTCCCTTTTTATAAAGGGACTATGCACGCTCTCCGCCAGTCTCTAAGTACCTTCCCCTCTTTCATACATTTATTAAACAAAAATACCAACCACTCCAACACTATATCCCCTCCCCCTGCTTTTAACATTTCTCTCATGATTCCATCAGTTCCAGCTGCTTTACCCCCTTTCATTCTACGTAATGCCTCATGCACCTCCCCCACACTCGCATCCTGCTCTTCTCCACTCCTAAAAGATGGTATACCTCCCTGGCCTGTACTTGAAATTACCGCCTCCCTTTCTTCATCGACATTTAAAAGTTCCTCAAAATATTCTCACCATCTACCCAGTACCTCCGTCTCCCCATCTACTAACTCCCCTACTCTGTTTTTAACTGACAAATCCATTCGTTCATTAGGCTTTATTAACTTGTTTAACTCACTCCAATTTTTTTTCTTATTTTCATTAAAATTTCTTGACAGTGCCTCTCCCACTCTATCATCTGCTCTCCTTCTGCACTCTCTCACCACTCTCTTCACCTTTCTTTTACTCTCCATATACTCTACCCTTCTTATAACACTTCTGCTTTGTAAAAACCTCTCATAAGCTACCTTTTTCTCTTCTATCACACCCTTTACGTCATCATTCCACCAATCACTCCTCTTTCCTCCTGCACCCACCCTCCTATAACCACAAACTTCTGCCCCACATTCTAATACTGCATTTTTAAAACTATTCCAACCCTCTTCAACCCCCTCCACTACTCATCTTTGCACTAGCCCACCTTTCTGCCAATAGTTGCTTATATCTCGCCCGAACTTCCTCCTCCCTTAGTTTATAGTTTATTATTATTATTATTATTATTATTATTATTATTATTATTATTATTATTATTATTATTATTATTATTATTATAGGTTCTGCATGAGTTTTCGTAGTAAGTACTGCAAATTATATGTATACATTTGAATAATTAAAAACTTTTGAAAAAATATCAAACCATATGAATAGACAATGTCAGTGACCATATTAAATTTATACAATTAGCATTATTAATTTGTATTCATTTAAATTTTAATTAGAACTGTGCCAAATAGTTTGTGAAATAAAAAATTGGTTTATTATATTATAAAGGCCAGTAATGGCTAGATGAGATGTTCTTAAGAATTTGTTGAAGACATAGTGAAATATGTGTGTGTCTGGACAGTGGGACTTGGTGTGCGAGAAAGCGCTTCTGATACCGCTCTACCAGACCATCTACACTGTGGGTTGCCTCCTCGGCTCCATCCTCGCCGCCTACGTTGCTCACAGGTGACCTGACCCTTATTATTTCACCTCTGATAAAAGAAAACGAATGACACAGATTAATTTTCGAGACTGCCTTTACTTGCATGTTTAAATATATTTGCTCTGAATAACTTCTGCAGATTCATCTAAGTGTCTAATAGTGTTAAACAGCTTGTTGGGCATTGTCAGGTTTGGCAGACGGTGGGCAGTGCGGGTGGGGGCACTAGGCACTGTGTTGGGCACGGTAGTGTTCCTGACGACACCATGGTTGTACCTCCTGTTGGCCTCTCGCTTCATACTGGGGATCACTGTCTCCACCATGATCTGCCCATCCTTCATGCTCTGTGAGTGCTCTCCTGGGCCAAAGTCCCTTGACTTGGGCTCACTCAAACCATTCATTAATTTCCTAATTAACTCCTAGTTAATTCACTGAAAGTTCTACCTTCTGTTGACAGCTTCGTCACGAAAACTTTGATGCTGAAATTTGGAACCTCCAGTCTTCCTTTTCCTTAGTTCTTTATTTATGTACTTTGTAGCTTGTTTTGCGAATATATATATATATATATATATATATATATATATATATATATATATATATATATATATATATATATATATATATATATATATATATATATTGGCAGTTTGGAGGGATATGTTGTGTATCTTTATACGTATATGCTTCTAAACTGTTGTATTCTGAGCACCTCTGCAAAAGCAGTGATAATGTGTGAGTGTGGTGAAAGTGTTGAATGATGATGAAAGTATTTACTTTTTGGGGATTTTCTTTCTTTTTTGGGTCACCCTGCCTCGGTGGGAGACGATCGACTTGTTGAAAAAAAAAATATATATATATGTATATATATATATATATATATATATATATATATATATATATATATATATATATATATATATATATATATATATAATAATAATAAATGGGGTCCACCTCTGGTGTAAATTGTGGGACCCATCACAGCCTCGGAGAACTGGATAAAAAGTCTTCAAGGAAGAATATTTGGATTTCTTCCTGAAGCCATTTGAATATTCCACTTTCCCTACCACCACATCTTTTCATTCTTTTTTTTTACCAGTAGGAATATTTTATTACATAATATGGCACAGAAGAATTAAGAGATACATTGTTGATATAAAGGTGGCATATACGGTACATGATTTTACGTGTGTATCACCGATTATAAGGCGAAAATTTCATCCAGCTCCTCAGAGCTGGGGCGTGTGCCCAAAATACAGCAGGCATTACCCCTTTGAACAGCCGCACTGAGCCGCTGGAGATCCCTAGTTACCCTGATGAGTCTTTTTCCCAGCTCCTTAAGGAATTTAGATGCACCCTTTCCCCATGAGCCAAGTGTCTCTGAGCCTATGGGAACAAACATAAAGTGATGGGTAAGTTCTCCATATTTTCTAGACTTTTGGGACTCCCTGAAGCTGGCGGCTGCCCCTCCTTCCTCCCTGGTGTATTGGAGATAGGTATCAGCCAAGGTAGATGCACATGTATGGTCCCACACCACCTGCTTCCCGTCTGTCCAGGCTTGAAGGGTGATACCATCTGGATGCTTCTAGCTGGCATTAGATCTGCATAGCTGGGGTGGCTCCCTTCATGCTGGGCACCCGGCTGTTGTGAGGCTCCTCTTGATAATGTTATTAACCTCCTCATGTCTTGCAATCTTTCCCTCGGATATACAGCACACAAGACCATGGTACACGAATCGGTCTGCTGCTTCACTGCCACAAATACATCTGTGTTCTAGATAAATAGTTCAGAGAACCAACACGTTGATAAATTAGACACATGTGCAACTCTTGCATATCTTTACTGAGGAAACGTTTCGCCACACAGTGGCTTCATCATTCCATACAAAGGAGAATCATGAAGAACGGGAGGAGAATGAGGTAATCAGTCCCTCAACCTTGAGTCGACGTGGTCAGTCCATCAATCTTAATAGAATACAGCATACGTGCAGAGAAGTCGGTTGTATACCGTAGGCAGGAGAGGTGCAGCAGATGTAGGTGGTGTCACATTTGTTCAATGTGGAAGTAGGTCGTGCCCAAGGGTTAGGCAAGCAAAGAATTCCCAAGTAATAATATACCAAGAAGTTGCAGTGTCTGACAGGATTGTGCATAAATGGTTCAGAGAACCGACACGTTGATAAATAAGACACGTGCAAATCTTGGGTATCTTTATTGAGGAAACGTTTCGCCACACAGCGGCTACATCAGTCCATACAAAGTAGAATCGTGAAGAACAGAAGGAGAATGAGGTAATCAGTCACTCAACCTTGAGTCGATGTCGTCAGTCTATCAATCTTGAATAGAATACAGCATATGTGCAGAGAAGTCGTATATATACCGAAGGCAAGGGTTGGCACCGACCACTAACCCAGTCTAAGGGTAACTGTGGATGGTGACACCTATTCTACTCAGAGACCTCTCTCCCTGCCTTGGTTGCTCCCTTGCATCATTGCACAGCTCCTGATGACGCACTTAGAAGTGTGAAAATACTTGAGCTAAAGATTTCCACCCCCCTGTGGCCTGTCCTTCAAATATATATATATATATATATATATATATATATATATATATATATATATATATATATATATATATATATATATATATATATATATATAAGTAGTAGGGAAGGCAGCTGTAAAATTTCGCACCTTTGTGCTAATGACCCTGACCTCACCCTCGACCACCTCACCCCCACCGCACCCCCCTTCGACCCTCCCCCTCGCCCCATCTGGACCCTCCCCCACAGCTCCTGCCATCCATGTCTACTCTATGTGCCCAAGTATTCCTTCTCTACATCCTTGGATCAAGACCTCCCTCTCCATTCCCCATCCCCCCAAAAAAATCAATTTTCTTATAATATCTAACTCCTCGGATCAACACCTCTCTGTCACCCACATCTCCCCCCCCCCACTCCCATCTCTCATCCACTCTTTGCCCAAATGTTCCTGCTTCACTTCTTCAGATCAACACCTCCCTCTCCATCCTCTCCCCCCAAAATTTAAATTTTCTTATATTCTCCACTTCCTCGGATCAAGTTTTGAGGTTCCCCCTATGGGTATCCCTCCCACTTCCATCTCCCCATACCCTCTAAACCCAATATTTCTCCTCCACTTCCTTGGATCCCCCACAAAAAAAAATCCTTTTTCTTGTATTCTCCAACTCCTCGGATCAGCTTTTTCTCGATATTAATAATATAAAGATTTGAGCTACCCTCCATCTTCCCCCCGACCTCCCACCACCCACTTCCATCTCTCATACTATCTAATCCCAATATTCCTGCTCCATCTCCTTGGATCAACTTTTTCTCGATATTAATGATACAAAGATTTGAGCTACTCTCCATCTCCTTGGATCAACACCTCCATCTCCCCCACACCTCCCACCACCCGCTTCCATCTCCCATACCCTCTAAATCCAATATTTCTGCTCCATCTCCTTGGATCAAAACCTCCTTCTCCCTCACCCCCACCCTCTAAACCCAATATCCCTGCTTCACTTCCTCATATCAAGACCTCCCTCTTCAACTCCTCGTATCAACACCTCTCTCTCACCCACACCTCCCACTTCCACCCCCATCCCAAAACCCCTGATTCACCTCCTCGGATCAAGATCACCCTCCTTGGATTAACTTTTCTCGATATCAATAATACAAAGATTTTCCCTCCGCTTCCTCGGATCAAATTTTTGGGTCCTCCCTATGCAGGTCTAAACAAGTAACTTTCTCGCACACATGACGTCACCCCACCTGTGTTTACTCAGCGGTCAGTGACGTCACGTGATGACCTCACACACACACACAAGCCAACAGGTTAAATCAGGTCTGTCACCATAACAACCTCAACAACCCACAACTTATAACCTTTTTTTTTCGGCATCTCAAGTTCAACAACAATATCCACAACCAACATCATTTTCCATTTTATTTCACAATTTTTCCCCTTTCGATATAATTTTTTTCATAAATGACACTAATACACATTTTCACTCTTAACCAGGATAACCCAAATTATTCCTCATTTTGTTAATACCCACAACAATCCACATTTTTTTTTACATAATACAACAAAAGATTCTCTTGTCACGAATTAAGATTTCAATTCTATAACCTCCACTTTCTACGCACCCACTCCATAAACTACATCTGCACAAATATGCCGAGCAAGGACTGCTTGGCGAGTCTTATCTGACTGACTGACCTCAGATTCAGATATCAGGTCAGACACACCAAGTAACTCTTCTCTCTCTACCTCAACACCAACACTCATTTCTACCATAGAGAGAATTTAAGCCTAGATATGCCTACTCAATCCATTCTTTTAAAATATATTCACACATATATTCAGTAAAATTCCCATATTTCATTAAAATTCTAATACATTCCTCTTCTTACCCCTTCTGCCCACCCCGCAAACCTTACCTCTTCACATCCATCCACCCATCTCCCAACACCTCACTCTCCCTCCAACATCTCCCAACACTTCACTCTCCCACCAACATCTCCCAACACCTCACTTTCCTCCCACCAACATCTCCCAACACCTCACTTTCCTCCCACCAACATCTCCCAACACTTCACTCTCCCACCAACATCTCCCAACACCTCACTCTCCCACCAACATCTCCCAACACCTCACTTTCCTCCCACCAACATCTCCCAACACCTCACTCTCCCACCAACATCTCCCAACACCTCAGTCTCCCACCAACATCTCCAACAAGACACAATTTTCACTCATAACCCACAATTTTTCTCGTTTTAACTATTTCATCAGAAAAAGTCACCACAAAACTTACAACTTATAACCACTTTTCGATCATTTCACTAGTCACAATTTTACATATTAGGAAGTTAATACCCATACACACAGACACACACACACACACACACACACACACACACACACACACACACACACACACACACACACACACACACACACACACTGGAGTATGCAGCACCAGTTTGGAATCCACACCTAGTCAAGCACGTCAAGAAATTAGAGAAAGTGCAAAGGTTTGCAACAAGACTAGTCCCAGAGCTACGGGGATTGTCCTACGAAGAAAGGTTGAGGGAAATCGGCCTGACGACACTGGAGGACAGGAGGGTCAGGGGAGACATGATAACGACATATAAAATACTGCACGGAATAGACAAGGTGGACAAAGACGGGATGTTCCAGAGAAGGGACACAGACACAAGAGGTCACAATTGGAAGTTGAAGACTCAGATGAATCAAAGGGATATTAGGAAGTATTTCTTCAGTCATAGAGTAGTCAGGCCGTGGAATAGCCTAGAAAGTGACGGGAACCATACATAGTTTTAAGGCGAGGTATGATAGAGCTCATGGGGCAGGGAGAGAGAGGACCTAGTAGCAATCAGCGAAGAGGCGGGGCCAGGAGCTGTGACTCGACCCCTGCAACCACAAATAGGTGAGTACAAATAGGTGAGTACAGGAGGAGAGTGGTGGAACACCTGGAACGGAACAAGATTATAAATGAAAACCAGCATGGGTTCATGGAAGGCAAATCCTGTGTCACAAACCTCCTGGAGTTTTATGACAAGGTAACAGAAGTAAGACACGAGAGAGAGGGGTGGGTTAATTGCGTCTTCCTAGACTGCAGGAAGGCCTTTGACACAGTTCCCCACAAGAGATTAGTGCAGAAGCTGGAGGATCAGGCGCATATAACAGGGAGGGCACTGCAATGGATCAGGGAATACCTGACAGGGAGGCAGCAACGAGTCATGGTTCGTGAAGAGGTACCACAGTGAGCGCCTGTGACGAGCGGGGTCCCACAGGGGTCAGTTCTAGGACCAGTGCTATTTTTGATATATGCGTACGACATGATGGAAGAAATAGACTATGAAGTGTCCCTACTCGCAGTTGACGTGAAGTTGATGAGAAGAATTAAATCGGATGAGGATGAGGCAGGACTGCAAAGAGACCTGGACAGGCTGGACATGTGGTCCAGAAACTGGCTTCTCGAATTCAATCCTGCCAAATGCAAAGTCATGAAGATTGGGGAGGGGCAAAGAAGACCGCAGACAGAGTATAGGCTAGGTGGACAAAGACTACAGACCTCACTCAGGGAGAAAGACCTTGGGGTGACCATAACACCGAGCACGTCACCGGAGGTACACATCAACCAAATAACTGCTGCAGCATACGGGCGCCTGGCAAACCTGAGAATAGCGTTCCGATACCTTAATAAGGAATCGTTCAAGACACTGTACACTGTGTATGTTAGGCCCATACTGGAGTATGCAGCACCAGTCTGGAACCTACACCTGGTCAAGCACGTCAAGAAGTTAGAGAAAGTACAAAGGTTTGCAACAAGGCTAGTCCCAGAGCTCAGGAGAATGTCGTACGAGGAAAGGTTGAGGGAAATCGGATTGAAGACACTGGAGGACAGAAGGGTCAGGGTAGACATGATAACGACATACAAGATACTGCGGGGAATAGACAAGGTGGACAGAAATAGGATGTTCCAGAGAGGGGACACAGAAACAAGGGGTCACAACTGGAAGCTGAAGACTCAGACGAATCACAGAGACGTTAGGAAGTATTTCTTCAGTCATAGAGTCGTCAGGAAGTGGAATGACCTAGCAAGTGAAGTAGTGGAGGCAGGAACCATACATAGTTTTAAGAAGAGGTATGACAAAGCTCAGGAAGCAGAGAGGGAGAGGACCTGGTAGCGATCAGTGAAGAGGCAGGGCCAGGAACTGAGTATCGACCCCTGCAACCACAATTAGGTGAGTACAATTAGAAGAGTACACACACACACACACACACACACACACACACACAGGGCCAGGAGCTAGGACTCGACCCCTGCAACCACAAATAGGTGAGTACACACACACACACACACACACACACACACACACACACACACACACACACACACACACACACACACACACAGGGCCAGGAGCTAGGACTCGACCCCTGCAACCACAAATAGGTGAGTACACACACACACACACACACACACACACACACACACACACACACACACACACACACACACACACACACACACACACACACACACAATCGACATGTGCCTAGGACAAAATGGTAACTAACTAACTAACACACACACACTTTTTTCTCAACAACTGTTAAGAAATATTCTCATCTACATCCTTTAACAACTCACTAGAGAACAACCCCAGACTACTTCGAACACCATCAACCCATTCTCATACAACATTTGAATACTCTCAAACATCGTTTGAACACTTCCAAACAACATTGGATCACTTCCAAAAATATCATTTTGAATATACCCAAATAACATTTTGATACTTCTAATTCATCCATACGTACATATTTCATTAAATTACATCTCATCCCCCAAACTCCTAACTCATTCTCCAGATTTTTACAACATTATCACACAAAAAAAAAACTAACTCATACACTTATGAGTCATTACCAACACTAACACACAGGCACCACACTTTACTTTGAACACTACCAAAACACTCTCATACATCATTCGAACACCGCCAAATCACCACTGGCCAGTGCAGAACACCACTGAACACCTTCAGAAATACTCTTGCACACCATTTGATCACCTTCAAAAACACCTCTGAATAGTCTCAAACACCGTTTGAATACTCTCAAATACACTACTGAATACTACCAAAACACCACTGAATACAGCCAAAACACCACCAAAATCACCAGAAACTAAGATCAACATCACCAACTAACACCCATTTTCACACAAATCTCCTCAAATCACTGTAACCAAGAGGATTACCAATTTCTGCGAACACCTAACACACAGACACCACACTTTATTTTGAACACCTTCAAAACACTCTCGTACATCATTTGAAGACCACCTTTTCTCAATATTTCTTAAGAAATATTCTCTCATTAACATCCTTTATCATCTCACTACAGAACAACCCTAGATTACTTTGAACACCATCAAAACACTCTCATAAATCATTTGAATACTCACAAAAACACCTTTGAACATTTCCAGACAACACTGAAACACTTCCAAATTACATTAGAACATTTCGAAGACATCATTGGAACACTTCCAAAATATCATTTTGAATACTCCCAAATAAGATTTGACATCTCTAATTCATCTACACTTACACATTTCATTAACCGAAATTACAGCTCATCCACCAAACTACTGCCTCAGTCTCCAGACTTTACAACATTATCACAAAAACTAACTCATACACATATGTCATGAGACATTTACCAAAACTAACACACACACACCACACTTTACTTTGTACAACACCAAAAACAACATCAATTACCTTTGAATACTCCAAAAACATCATTGGAACACATTCAAAAACATCATCAAACTCCTTTGAATACTCCCAAAACACCACTGAATACTACCAAAACACCACTGAATACTACCAAAACACCATTGAATACTGCCCAAACACCACTAAAAATCACCATAAACTAAGATCAGCACCACCAACTAACACCCATTTTATAGAAATCCCCTCAAATCACTATAACCAAGACGATCCCACTCACCTCAGACTATTAAATAACGTGAGCGCAAAAAAAAAAAAAAAAAAAAAAAAAATTCCCATAAATCATTTGAATAGTCTCAAACACCTTTGAACATTTCCAAACAACACTGAAAAACTTACAACAGGATCACCACCAACTGAAAACATATCATGTACACACACACAAAAAAAAAACTAAGACATTTATTAACTAACATCCATGATCACTCACCTCAGAACCACCAAGATTGCAGAAAACTCTCATTTTTTATAAACATTCACACAAAAATCACAATCACCAACTCCTTGCAATATTTGCCAATATCTAATACACTCTCCTCACTACCACCAACACATACCGGCACAGATAGGGACACCCATGATGTCACACTCCAACCTGTGTTTACTTGGTGATCAGTGACGTCACACCCAAACACCTTGTTTCAACCTGTTATATCTCCAATATCTAAGATCACCACAATCAAGACGTTTACCAAATTCTATAACCCCACCACAAAGATCACTAAAACATCACACATTTTGTACACATTCTCTTAAAACATCATAACCAAGATCACTAAAAACTAAGGTCGCTTAAGTTAAGGTCACTCAAACTATCTATACTTTTACTAAGATCACATAACATTTTGTCTTCTCTAACTCACCCACCAATTTATATTCTCATTCACACTTACACATTTCATTAACCGATATTACATCTCATCCACCAAACTCTTCCCTCATTCTCCAGACTTTACAACATTAGCACAAAAAAAACTAACTCATACACTTATGACATGAGACATTACCATGACTAACACACAGACTAACTTTGAACCAACTTTGAACAACATCAAAACACCACTGAGCATCTTCAAAAATACTCTGCACATTATTTGAACACCTTCAAAAACACCATCAAACGCCTTCGAATACTCCCAAAACACTACTGATTATTACCAAATCACCACTGAATACTGCCAAAACACCGTCAAAATCACCAGAAACTAAGATCAGCATCACCAGCTAACACCCATTTTATAGAAATCCCCTCAAATCACTATAACCATGAACTCCTTCCCCATCCCCCCCCATGAGCGCAAAAAAAAAAAAAAACATGAACACAAACCTAATACACAAACACTTAGTACATGATCGCCATCAACTGAAAACATATCATGTACACACAAAAAACTAAGACAACCACCAACATCAAACACCCATGTTCGCTTTCCTCGAAAAACACTAATATCACAGAAAACACTCATTTTTATAAACATTCACACAAAAAATCATATTTGCCAATATCTAAGCACACTCACCTCACTTCCACCAATACATGATGTCACACCCCACAGGACTGGCTAGGTCACCTCCAGTGATGTCACACTCCCATCTGTGTTTACTTGGTGGTCAGTGACATCACACCCAACCCACCTTGTTTCATCCTGTTGTACCCACAATATCTAAGAACACTATAACCAAGACGAGTATTCGTCTCTCAGCCTTTGAGAAGAGGACGTGTACTACACTGCTGCCCCCTATAGTTGACCGGTGGCAGTTTCATTTTCTCAACATGGCACAGGCGGGTAGACGCCATGTCAATACTGTGTGTATAGAATTGACCCATGGGGCCGTGACTGGGCTATCGATGGCAATACTATTGCCTGCAATAATCCGTGATACCTATGGTATTGCCAACGAGGATTTGTGCAGTGTGGCATTGAAAGGTGTGACGAGGATCTTTGTAAAGTTCTGCTCGGCTCATGTTTACGAGGCGGTGGTCGACAAGTTCCAGGAGGTTAATCTAGTGGTTAACCATGCAGTGTCAGTGAAGCTACACGATGTCTCCTGATATTACACATGGGTAAAGGTCAGAAAAGTGCCCTTTGAGGCTGATGTGTCTGACATACGAGCTGCATTGGGTAATTATGGCACCATATATATGGCCACAGCAGGGAAGTTGTCTGATGGCCCATATGAAGGGATACCAGAGGGAACGTTTTCTGTAAAGATGACATTATGTCACCCAATCCCTTCTTACATGATCTTGCAAGACTTCAGGACCCAGGTATTGGTGTCATATGCAGGGCAACGCCACACTTGCAGGTTGTGCGGCGCATATGATCATCTGACGGTACAGTGTGAACAACGATGAGGTGCCAAGGTTGGACAACATTGGGGAGGAAGGTGCAGGGCAAGATATGCCTGGTGCTCTGGCGCTACCACCAGGATTATCTTGGAGTGAAGAGGTTGAGAGGTCTACGGAGAAGGCGTGTGCAACTCTCCCAGAAGTGTCACCTTCTTTGGAGGCGGAACCAGTGGTGGGCATGGCTCCACAAGATGTGCATAACAACGACGTCGAGGAATCCATTGCCTCTGTGCTGGATGAATTATTTATGGAAGGGAGCATGAGTCCTGCGACAGGACCACCTTTAGACCTAGGACCTGCTTCGAAGGTGGACGTTGGATATGAAGAACAGCTGGTCGTGGGCATCCCTGGCACCTTGCTGAAACATAAGTGGAGGTGGAAATACACCAGGACTGCAATGTGGATGACGACATGCAGGTGGAAAGTGTAACGAGGAAGCGTTCTGTAATGCTTTCAGACTCGGAGGAAGTGCTGACACCAGCCCAGCGATCAAGAAAAAGAACCTGAGCAGATGTGGCATAGAGAGGGCCCTGTGGACCTAAAACTCAGGGGTTGGTTAAGAGTGCTTCAAAAGGGGTGGGGGAAGTGATAAAGGTGGAAGCAAAAGATCGAGTGGGAAACATTCAGTATCGAGAGGAAAACCCCCACTGTCCATTTTAAGTGCCTGACAATAAATATTAATGGTTTGAGGACTGTGCGAAAGCGTGTATGGTTCCGAGAATTATTAGTGCGTAATAATGTTGACATTGTGTTTGTACAGGAACACAATCATAAATTAGGCAGTGAGTTGAGGATAGATGGATATGACGTGTATGTGGAGAATGCTTTACGGTTGAAAGGTGGCATTGCCATCATGATCAGGGAGACTAGCCCATTTGTTGTGAGACGTTGTGAGGGTGGGGAGGGGAGGATAATAAGGGTGGAAGGTCTATGGGGAAGGGAGAAGGCTGCTTTTGCATGCATGTACGGACCTGCAGAGAATGATGGGTGTGTAAAAACCACCTTTGTGAAGGAGGTATTAATTTACTTTTTGCGGTGACTCCCTGCAGTGGTGGTCATAGGAGGGGATTGGAATTGCGTGATACAGCGTATGGATGTTGAACCCCGGGAGAGTGGACATTTTTCTGGGGTATTGGGGGATTTATTGACTGGGGTGGGTTTAATGGACGTGGCAGGGGGGTGAGGTTGAGCATACCTTTGTACATCGTGGGTACGAGGCGTGACTTGATAGAGTGTATGTGCAGCGTACCATCACAGTCAAGAGCATGCGTATCATAGATGTGGTGTTTTCCGATCATCGAGGGGTTCTCATGGATGTAGGGTGGGAGGGATTACCTAGAAGGAATCGCAGATACTGGAAAGTGAATGTTAAATTGTTGAAAGGGGTGGAGAGCAGCCAATCCTTTGCATCTTTGTGGGAGGGTTTGTGGGTGGGGGCACCTGGGGATGGTGACTTGGTTCGGTGGTGGGATATGGTGGCTAAGACACGTATCCGGGATTATTATGTTCGGCGTGGGCGGGAAAATAATCAAATGTTGTACGGGCTTCAGGGATATTTTGAAGGACAGTTACGTGATTGTTATGTGGGTGATGGTGCACGATACCCTGTAGAGGAAATTGAGGATTTAAAGGAAAGTATAAGGGGCTTGCCTAATGATCGATATTCACCATATCATACAATAATAGACATGCATTTAGGACATATGAATCTATAATTTTTACATCATAATTTTTTTTTCCAAATCACAAAACTATCGCTTGATCACAAAAATATTGACTTACATTCACATAAAACAACACGAAATCATATACATAAGACATATGTCGACAAAACTTGCATAAATTGCATGAGCATTACACCAACTCCACTAAATCATGCACATTTATACCATAACAACCAATTATATATAACAGTACTCAATCATAAACAGTAAATCTGTTCAAGAACACTTAAATCATACATCAACTAAAAATATTAATACAGTTTACCCACCAAATTTAAGTTATAATCACCAAAACATAAAACTGATTTACACATTTTCTCAAACTAAACATTCATACCACATTTTTCATTTCTATGTTACATATCACATTTCTCACCCTCATCATCCCTAAAACATCCTTCCTTATTCATCCTTATATCAACTAGAGATATTTTATCCCCGACAACCCATCATAACGTAGGACACAGAGCAACCATCACCACTCCAACACCACCTACACTCTGGCTCCTGGTCTCATAATGGGTCGACGGGATAAAATATCTCTAGGTGATATACGGATGAATAAGGAAGGACGTTTTTGGGATGATGTGGATGAGAAATGTGATATGTAACATAGATGAGAAATGAAAAAAAGTGGTATGAATATTTAGTTTGAGAAAATGTGTTAATCAGTTATATGTTTTGGTGATTATAACTTAAATTTGGTGGGTAAATTGTATTAATATTTTTAGTTGATGTATGATTTAAGTGTTCGTGAACAGATTTACTGTTCATGATTGAGTACTGTTATAGATAATTGGTTGTTATGGTATAAATGTGCATGATTTAGTGGAGTTGGTGTAATGCTCATGAAATTTATGCAAATTTTGTCGACATATGTCTTACGTATATGATTTCGTGTTGTTTTATGTGAATGTAAGTCAATTTTTTTTGTGATCAAGTGATAGTTTTGTGATTTGGAAAAAAAAAAATTTATGATGTAAAAATTTTAGATTCATATGTCCTAAGTGCATGTCTATTATTGTATGATATGGTGAACAGTTAACATGAACTTAGTAAAGTAATTGTGTATTAGTTGGAGGTGTGTATTAGTGTATTAGTTGGAGGTGTGGTAATGTCTCATGTCTTAAAACTGTTGTGATCATGGCAGGGTATTTTTTTCTGTGCTTATGTCCTATGTCTTATATTTATTGTCATTCTGTCAAGTACAGGTTTTGGTGTATGTCATAGTTATGATGTGTATGTCTTAGTTGGAGGTGAATGTCTTAGATTTGGTGTGTATATCTGAGTTGGAGGTGATTGTGACATGGTATTTTTATACTTACATCTTATTTTGTGCATATATATAAGATTTTTGGGTATGTCTTAGATTTTGGATATGTCTCATGTGTAAATTTTTTGTGTATTAGTTGGTTGACATGGTATAGTATTTGAGTCGAGGCTTATTTTGTGATCATGTCTTAGATTTATGATAAACACGTCGTGGTTTTAGTTGGTGTGTAAGTCTCATGTCTTAAATTTGTGACTGAAATGCATAAGTTGTGGGTGTCTGTGTATTATTTTTTTTGGTGATATGTTATAGTGCTCATGTTATGTTATAGATATTGGTGGAAGTGACATGGTATTTTTTTGTATGTTTTATTTTTGTGTGAATGTTTAAAAAATGAGTGTTTTCTGTGATCATAGTAGTTTTGAGATGCGTGATCTTAGATTTTTATTGATCTTGGTGATGAGTGTTGATAGATGATGGTAAACATGATATGGAATTGGTGATCGTTATTTTTGTGTGAATGTTTATAAAAATGAGTGTTTTCTGTGATCTTAGTGGTGGGGTCATAGAATCTGGTAATCGTCTTGGTTATAGTGTTCTTAGATATTGCGGGTACAACAAGTTGAAACAAGGTGGGTTGGGAGTGATGTCACTGACCACCAAGTAAACACAGATAGGAGTGTGACGTCACTGGAGGTGACCTCGCCGGTCCTGTGGGGTGTGACATCGTGTGCAGGTGGCAGTGAGGCGATTGTGCCTAGATTTAGTCAAATATGATTTTTTTGTGTGAATGTTCATAAAAATGAGTGTTTTCTGTGATATTAGTGTTTTTTGAGGTAAGCGAACATTTGTGTTTGTTGTTGGTGGTTGTCTTAGTTTTTTTGTGTGTACATGATATGTTTCTAGTTGATGGTAATCATGTACTAAGTGTTTGTGTATTAGGTTTGTGTTCATGTTTTTTTTTTGCGCTCATGGGGGGGATGGGGAGAGAGTTCTTGGTTATAGTGATTTGAGGGGATTTCTATAAAACGGGTGTTAGCTGGTGATGCTGGTCTTAGTTTCTGGTGATTTTGACGGTGTTTTCGCAGTATTCAGTGGTGATTTGGTAATAATCAGTAGTGTTTTGGGAGTATTCGAAGGTGTTTGATGGTGTTTTTGAAGGTGTTCAAATGATGTGCAGAGTATTTTTGAAGATGCTCGGTGGTGTTTTGTTGTTAAAAGTTGGTTCAAAGTTAGTCTGCGTGTTAGTTATGGTAATGTCTCATGTCATAAGTGTATGAGTTAGTTTTTTTTTGTGCTAATGTTGTAAAGTCTGGAGAATGAGGGAGGAGTTTGGTGGATGAGATGTAATATCGGTTAATGAAATGTGTAAGTGTGAATGAGAATATAAATTGGTGGGTGAGTTAGAGAAGACAAAATGTTATGTGATCTTAGTAAAAGTATAGATAGTTTTAGTGATCTTAACTTAAGCGACCTTAGTTTTTAGTGATCTTGGTTATGATGTTTTAAGAGAATGTGTACAAAATGTGTAATGTTTTAGTGATCTTAGTGGTGGGGTTATAGAATTTGGTAAACGTCTTGATTGTGGTGATCTTAGATATTGGAGATATAACAGGTTGAAACAAGGTGTTTGGGTGTGACGTCACTGATCACCAAGTAAACACAGGTTGGAGTGTGATGTCATGGGACGTATCCCTATCTGTGCTGGTATGTGTTGGTGGTAGTGAGGAGAGTGTATTAGATATTGGCAAATATTGCAAGGAGTTGGTGATTGTGATTTTTGTGTGAATGTTTATAAAAAATGAGAGTTTTCTGCGATCTTGGTGGTTCTGAGGTGAGTGATCATGGATGTTAGTTAATGGATGTCTTAGTTTTTTGTGTGTGTGTGTGTACATGTTATGTTTTCAGTTGGTGGTGATCCTGTTGTAAGTTTTTCAGTATTGTTTGGAAATGTTCAAAGGTGTTTGAGATTATTCAAATGATTTATGAGAATTTTTTTTTTTGGGGGGCTCACGTTATTTAATAGTCTGAGGTGAGTGGGATCGTCTTGCTTAAAGTGATTTGAGGGGATTTCTATAAAATGGGTGTCAGTTGGTGGTGTTGATCTTAGTTTATGGTGATTTTTAGTGGTGTTTGGGTAGTATTCAGTGGTGCTTTGGTAGTATTCAAAGGAGTTTGATGATGTTTTTGAATGTGCTCAAATGATGTTTTATGGAGTATTCAAAGGTAATTGATGATGTTTTTGGTGTTGTTCAAAGTAAAGTGTGGTGTGTGTGTGTGTGTGTGTGTGTGTGTGTGTGTGTGTGTGTGTGTGTGTGTGTGTGTGTGTGTGTGTGTGTGTGTGTGTGTGTTAGTTTTGGTAAATGTCTCATGACATAAGTGTATGAGTTAGTTTTTGTGATAATGTTGTAAAGTTTGGAGACTGAGGCAGTAGTTTGGTGGATGAGTTGTAATTTCGGTTAATGAAATGTGTAAGTGTAGATGAATTAGAGATGTCAAATCTTATTTGGGAGTATTCAAAATGATATTTTGGAAGTGTTCCAATGATGTCTTCGAAATGTTCTAATGTAATTTGGAAGTGTTTCAGTGTTGTCTGGAAATGTTCAAAGGTGTTTTTGTGAGTATTCAAATGATTTATGAGAGTGTTTTGATGGTGTTCAAAGTAATCTAGGGTTGTTCTGTAGTGAGATGATAAAGGATGTTAATGAGAGAATATTTCTTAAGAGATATTGAGAAAAGGTGGTCTTCAAATGATGTACGAGAGTGTTTTGAAGGTGTTCAAAATAAAGTGTGGTGTCTGTGTGTTAGGTGTTCGCAGAAATTGACAATCCTCTTGGTTACAGTGATTTCAGGGGATTTGTGTGAAAATGGGTGTTAGTTGGTGATGTTGATCTTAGTTTCTGGTGATTTTGGAGGTGTTTTAGCTGTATTCAGTGGTGTTTAGGTAGTATTCAGTAGTGTATTTGGGAGTATTCAAACGGTGTTTGAGACTATTCAGAGGTGTTTTTGAAGGTGATCAAATGATGTGCAAGAGTATTTTTGAAGGTGTTCAGTGGTGTTCTGGGAGTATTCAGTGGTGATTTGGCGGTGTTCGAATGATGTATGAGTGTTTTGGTAGTGTTCAAAGTAAAGTGTGGTGCCTGTGTGTTAGTGTTGGTAATGACTCATAAGTGTATGAGTTAGTTTTTTTGTGTGATAATGTTGTAAAAATCTGGAGAATGAGGGAGGAGTTTGAGGGATGAGATGTAATTTAATGAAATATGTACGTATGGATGAGTTAGAAGTATCAAAATGTTATTTGGGTATATTCAAAATGATATTTTTGGAAGTGATCCAATGTTGTTTGGAAGTGTTCAAACGATGTTTGAGAGTATTCAAATGATGTATGAGAATGGTTTGATGGTGTTCGAAGTAGTCTGGGGTTGTTCTCTAGTGAGTTGTTAAAGGATGTAGATGAGAGAATATTTCTTAACAGTTATTGAGAAAAAAGTGTGTGTGTGTTAGTTAGTTAGTTACCATTTTGTCCTAGGCACATGTCGATTGTGTGTGTGTGTGTGTGTGTGTGTGTGTGTGTACTCACCTATTTGTGGTTGCAGGGGTCGAGTCCTAGCTCCTGGCCCTGTGTGTGTGTGTGTGTGTGTGTGTGTGTGTGTGTGTGTGTGTGTGTATGGGCATTAACTTCCTAATATGTAAAATTGTGACTAGTGAATTTATCGAAAAGTGGTTATAAGTTGTAAGTGTTGTGGTGACTTTTTTCTGATGAAATGGTTAAAACAAGAAAAATTGTGGGTTATGAGTGAAAATTGTGTCTTGTTGGAGATGTTGGTGGGAGACTGAGGTGTTGGGAGATGTTGGTGGGAGAGTGAAGTGTTGGGAGATGTTGGTGGGAGAGTGAGGTGTTGGGAGATGTTGGTGGGAGAGTGAGGTGTTGTGAGATGTTGGTGGGAGAGTGAGGTGTTGGGAGATGTTGGTGGGAGAGTGAGGTGTTGGGAGATGTTGGTGGGAGAGTGAGGTGTTGGGAGATGTTGGTGGGAGACTGAGGTGTTGGGAGATGTTGGTGGGAGAGTGAGGTGTTGGGAGATGTTGGTGGGAGAGTGAGGTGTTGGGAGATGTTGGTGGGAGAGTGAGGTGTTGGGAGATGTTGGTGGGAGAGTGAGGTGTTGGGAGATGTTGGTGGGAGAGTGAGGTGTTGGGAGATGTTGGTGGGAGAGTGAAGTGTTGGGAGATATTGGTGGGAGGAAAGTGAGGTGTTGGGAGATGTTGGTGGGAGAGTGAAGTGTTGGGAGATGTTGGTGGGAGGAAAGTGAGGTGTTGGGAGATGTTGGTGGGAGGAAAGTGAGGTGTTGGGAGATGTTGGTGGCAGAGTGAAGTGTTGGGAGATGTTGGTGGGAGGAAAGTGAGGTGTTGGGAGATGTTGGTGGGAGGAAAGTGAGGTGTTGGGAGATGTTGGTGGGAGAGTGAAGTGTTGGGAGATGTTGGAGGGAGAGTGAGGTGTTGGGAGATGGGTGGGTGGATGTGAAGGGGTAAGGTTTGCGGGGTGGGCAGAAGGGGTAAGAAGAGGAATGTATTAGAATTTTAATGAAATATG
The DNA here is from genome assembly GCF_038502225.1 of Cherax quadricarinatus. Taxonomy (NCBI): domain Eukaryota; kingdom Metazoa; phylum Arthropoda; class Malacostraca; order Decapoda; family Parastacidae; genus Cherax; species Cherax quadricarinatus. The sequence continues at coordinate 65,937,104 of NC_091297.1, read as the reverse complement.
GGAATTTTACTGAATATATGTGTGAATATATTTTAAAAGAATGGATTGAGTAGGCATATCTAGGCTTAAATTCTCTCTATGGTAGAAATGAGTGTTGGTGTTGAGGTAGAGAGAGAAGAGTTACTTGGTGGGTCTGACCTGAGATCTGTATCTGAGGTCAGTCAGTCAGATAAGACTCGCCAAGCAGTCCTTGCTCGGCATATTTGTGCAGATGTCGTTTATGGAGTGGGTGCGTAGAGAGTGGAGGTTATAGAATTGAAATCTTAATTCGTGACAAGAGAATCTTTTGTTGTATTATGTAAAAAAAAATGTGGATTGTTGTGGGTATTAACAAAATGAGGAATAATTTGGGTTATCCTGGTTAAGAGTGAAAATGTGTATTAGTGTCATTTATGAAAAAATTGTATCGTAAGGGGAAAAATTGTGAAATAAAATGGAAAATGATGTTGGTTGTGGATATTGTTGTTGAACTTGAGATGCCGGAAAAAAAGGTTATAAGTTGTGGGTTGTTGAGGTTGTTATGGTGACAGACCTGATTCTGCCTGTTGGCTTGTGTGTGTGAGGTCATCACGTGATGTCACTGACCGCTGAGTAAACACAGGTGGGGTGACGTCATGTGTGCGAGAAAGTTACTTGTTTAGACCTGCATAAGGAGGACCCAAAAATTTGATCCAAGGAAGCGGAGGGAAAATCTTTATATATATATATATATATATATATATATATATATATATATATATATATATATATATATATATATATATATATATATATATATATATATATATATATATGTCGTGCCGAATATGTAAAACTGGTCAATTAGCAAGAACTCATTTAAAATTAAGTCCTTTCTAAAATTTTCTCTTATAAGTTTAAAGATACATATTTTTCGTTAATGTTAATGTAACAAGAACAATTTATTTTAACAAGAACAATTTATTTTAGCCTAACCCAAATAAATATATTTTAGATTTGTTTACAATAATTTAATACTAAACAAAAGCAGTGAAACATATTTTTTTCGTTAGGTTAAGAATGATTTTGGCGTAATTATTGTATACACAAATTTTCACTTGTCCTATATGGCAAGATGAACGTTGCTATTTAAGCCAAGATGGCAAGTTCTGCCTATTCGGCACGACATATGTCTATATATATATATATATATATATATATATATATATATATATATATATATATATATATATATATATATATATATATATATATATATATATATATTCAACAAGTCGGTCGTCTCCCACCGAGGCAGGGTGACCCAAAACAGAAAGAAAATCCCCCAAAAGAAAATACTTTCATCATCATTCAACACTTTCACCACACTCACACATTATCACTGCTTTTGCAGAGGTGCTCAGAATACAACAGCTTAGAAGCATATACGTATAAAGATACACAACATATCCCTCCAAACTGCCAATATCCCAAACCCCTCCTTTAAAGTGCAGGCATTGTACTTCCCATTTCCCGGACTCAAGTCCGATTATATGAAAATAACCGGTTTCCCTGAATCCCTTAAGTAAATATTACCCTGCTCACACTCCAACAGATCGTCAGGTCCCAAGTATCATTCGTCTCCATTCACTCCTATCTAACACGCTCATGCACGAATAGGCAGAATTTGCGATCTTGGCTTAAATAGCAACGCTCATCTTGCCATATAGGACAAGTGAAAATTTGTGTATGCAATAATTTCACCAAAATTATTCTGAACTTAACGAAAAAAATATATTTCACTGTGTTTGTTTAGTATTTAATTATTGTAAACAAATCTAAAATATATTTAGATGGGTTAGGCTAAAATAAATTGTTCTTTTTATAATAAGGTTAGGTAAGTTTTCTAAGTTCCTTTTGGTGCAAAATTATAAATTTTTACTTCAACATTAATGAAAAAAATATATCTTTAAACGTATAAGAGAAAATTTTAGAAAGGACTTAATTTTAAATGAGTTCTTGCTAATTGACCAGTTTTACATATTCGGCACGACATATATATATATATATATATATATATATATATATATATATATATATATATATATATATATATATATATATATATATATATATATATATATATATATATGTCGTGCCGAATAGGCAGAATTTGCGATCTTGGCTTAAACAGCAACGCTCATCTTGCCATATAGTACAAGTCAAAATTTGTGTATGCAATCATTTCGCCAAAATCATTCTGAACCTAACTATCATGTGGGAGTTCGACTCGTGGATTATGTAAGAAATACTCACGTAGGCTGTTATTACGTATAATTGCTGTTATGTGGAGAGAGCCCGCAGCCGTTACCTTGCCTCCTTGGACACACCCGTAATACTGACTAGCCGGCTGCCCAGTACCCAGTGTGAGGGGGCCTTTGATACTGCTGAGGTCAGCACAATATGAATTCAGATAGTGACTCAGGCAGAGACGGTTGGTCGTTGAGTCAACGGTACCCTGGTTACTGGTAACTGGTTACTACTACTGAGAGCTCGGCGACGCTAACGTATGTCGTCCCGACATACAACTAATACAAACTAGAGATGGCAGGTATACGGCTTGGGCTGATTCTATACAATGTCAAAGTACACAACAATTAAGCATTATATATACATAAGTAGAACATTGAAATGAAAGCTTACGTAACTGAAACTGTAATGCAATACAAGGTATACTATAGTACAACTTAAAATTCAACAAATGAACAACGAACTCAACGTTGAGATTACAAGTGATAAAAATAAAAATGTTGATCAATCGATCTGTATTCGTGTGATCTATGGATTCTGAGGAAGGAATATATACAAAGAAAGAGTGTTTAACAGAAAGGCAGATTCGGTGCACGCAAATCTAGACTGTTAACTCTCAGAATGCGGAGAGAACACGAACACAAAAAAAAAATTCTTGAATACTGATAAGTTGATACTGTAATTATTCATCTATACAGGTTATTTACATTTAACCCCAACTCTGCTAGGGTAAGATTGGCATATGCAGAATGGGTGTCATCTCTGGGAGGATCAAACTCTGTAGCATTGGCTAACTCATGCTGTATTTGAGGCAAATCTGAATTGGAAGTTACAAATGACACTTGAGGATTTCTCAATACCTGTCGTGTACGTAGGGAATAACGACATTCAGGTTGATCGTCTGACTGAGTATCGGAGGAAGAGAGTACAGGATCAGGAGGATTGTCAGAGTCTGTCACATTAGTCTGGGTTGGAACATCATTATCATCACATACTAACTTCATATGATCCAAATGCGATTCTTTATACTGACCAGTACTAATCTCTCTAACCTTATACTTATTACCAGTGATATGTTCAACTACTCGATAAGGACCAACAAACTTTTGATCAAGCTTTGGCATTGCAGACGTTTTGTTAAAGTTAATCAGCATAACTCTCGAACCTACTTTGATTTTGGATGGCTTTGATCGAGTGTTTGCGACTCTTGTAAATTCTGCTGTTGATTTATGAAGTGTTTCACGGATTCTTCTAAAAACACTTTGAGCTAAGCTGGTACGAGTTGCTACGAAATCATCAGGGTTGTAACTTGGTTTCGGATTAGAATATAACAACTCATAAGGCAAACGTTTATCTACACCATACAATGCATAATGTGGAGTGTCACCTATAGAAACATTGTAAGCAGAATTTATAGCACACTGCACATCAGGTAAAACTTCATCCCAAGTTTCACTGTTGGGATTGATAGTGGCTCTCAAGACATCAAGTACTTTCTTATTGGTTCGTTCCGCTAACCCATTGCTGGCAGGATGATGAGGAACAATGGTGGATTTAGAGATCTTGTACAAGGTACACAAATTTTCAAGAATTTCATTACAGAATTCACCTCCATTATCTGTTACTAGGGACTTAGGGGTGGTATGCCTGCAGATAATGCGTTCTTTAAACGCTTTAGCTACTGTCTCGGCAGTCTTATCTGCAATAGGGACTAACTCACAATATCTGGTGAAATGGTCTACCATAACACACAGATGTTTGTTGCCTTGGAGGGAACATTGGAAATTAGTTAACAAATCTAGCGCAACTCTTTCCCAAGGTTCGCTAGTAGTTGGATACACTTGGATTGGATTAGGACCATTAGCATTGCCTTTATGTTGCATGCAGACACTACATTTCTTAACATACTCAGAAATATCAGTTGCCATTCGAGGACAAAAGTATTTCAATCTGGCTTGTTTTACTGAACGATCCATACCAGGGTGTGCAACACCTGGTACATCGTGAACTAGCTGTAAGGATACATTCACTAGTGACTGTGGAATTACTAACTGGTATACTCTTCTGCTAGGAGTACCCAACTCGGCTGTTCGATACAGTAATTCTTGGTTCATGACAAAGTCACTGATGGGTGCTGGTGGCTTCACATTCAGAATAAGATCTTCCTGGAGCAGGAATCGTATCACACCAGACCACATGGGATCTGTTCGTTGAGCATTCTTTACATCTTCAGCACTAAATGGAGGGTCTGCAGTTACTATACTAACATGTCGCGATAAGGCATCTGCGACTACATTTGACTTGCCAGGTAAATGCTCAAAGGTGGGATTGAACTCTTGGATAGTCAAGGTCCATCTAGCTAACCTTCCAGTAGGTTGTTTGTTCTGGAATAAGGGTATCAGTGGAGCATGATCTGTCAAGACATGAACAGAGTACTGATAAATAATGTCTCGGAAGTGCTTTAAAGACCATACTATTGCTAAAGCTTCTTGCTCAGTTACTGTATAATTACGTTCAGCCTTTGTAAGGACTCGGCTAGCAAATGCAACTGCGTTGTACTTGCCATCGGTCTTCTGAGCTAGTACGGCACCTATGCCAATTGAACTAGCATCAGTTGTCAGATAGAAGGGCTTAGAAAAATCTGGAAATTTCAAAATTGGAGCAGATGTTAGCTTTTCTTTTAGAGTTTGGAATGCTCTTTCTTGACGGAAGGTCCAAACAAAAGGAGCATCTTTCTTAAGCAACTCAGTTAGAGGAGCAGCTATGGAAGAAAAATTGGCAATGAAAGATCTATAAAAACCTGCTAAGCCCACAAAGGATCTTACGGCATCAGCAGTTTTGGGAGTTGGAAAATTTAGTACTGCAGTTACTTTACTTTGGTCAGTCGTAACCCCTCTAGGAGTGACTACGTGACCAAGAAACTTAATTTCTGATCTGAAAAATTGACATTTTGACAGTTTGATCTTTAAATTGGCTTCTTCAAGCTTACCAAGTACTACATCAAGTCTTTTCAAGTGTGTATCCACGTCTTTAGACATGACGATTACGTCATATAAGTACACCATAAGTGCATTACCTATGAGACCTCTAAAGATATTAGTCATGAGCCTTGAGAACGTGATAGGGGAAGATCGTAATCCAAATGCCATACGGAGGAAGTGATAATGACCTGTAGGAGTGGAGAATGCAGTTAGCTCTTGGCTGTCCTCGTGAAGAGGGACTTGCCAAAACCCTTGTAACAAATCTAGGGTTGAAAAGACTTTGTTATCTCCAATATTACGTAAAAGATCACCCAGTACAGGGAGTGGAAAGCGATCTGGAATGGTTTTTGCGTTTAACTTCCTAAAGTCAATTACTGGGCGCCAAGTACCATCCTTCTTAGGTACTAGTATCAAGGGTGCATTCCAAGGGGAATTGCTAGGTGCAATAACTCCATCATCAAGCATTTGATTGATCAATTCTTCTGCGACAGCAACTTGTGAATGAGGCATTCTGTACGCAGGTATGTAGATAGGTCTAGTACCAGGTTCAAGTGGAATACGATGGGACAATAAGTTCGTTATACCCATCTTCTCACCTGGTAAAGCAATGGCTTTATGACGTTTGTTCAACAGAGTCAACAAACGCTTGACTTCATCTGGGAAGTCAGTGGGAGCTAAGTCTTTCTCCTCAACTGGTGGAACAGATTGATCCAGTAAAGTGGATGAGGTCTCCCCGGCAGAAATAGCACCGACCCACTGGTCAGGTGACAACTCATCCTCTACCTGAACAGGGTAAGGATAGTGAACAAGGTCAACAAGATTGGTATTTGCTCTAAGGCGAACACTGTGACCAGAAGTGTTGGCCAGGTAGAAATGGATCTTACTATCTCGTACAACATGTAAGGATGGTTCAACAAATAGACCTTTTACTTTGCAGGAATCACTGTCAACTAGGACGTTATCACCATCTGGAACACTAGGAACAACAACAGACACTCTAGTGAGAGCACTAGCCGCAACAGAGACGTCTTTCTGCAGACGGTATGTGACATCAACAAGAGATGGCATTACTAGTTGCAAGTAATTGTTTTCCGACAAGGCGTCCCCTGTGGAGAAACTACTACTCGAACTAGCAGGCATTGCAGGGATAGGTTGTGCACTCATGGCAATCTGAGCATCCTCGGACACTTGAGGCATCGGACTATCCTGCAAATCTGAAGGTATAGGTGGAACACTGATGGGAGTGACAGAATTACCAGTGCCTGACCGCTTGGGTACGCTACTGGAGAATGCATTAGCTTGTAAGGACTTAATCCGTACATCATACTCTGCAGCAGTATAACAGATTTCTGATCCAAGCTGGTAACCCCAAAATGGAACGATCAAGTCGTCAATTTGTGCATGCCATCGATAAGGGTCGAGCACAATGCGTAAGTCTCGCATGGAAGCAAATCCCAGTAGAAGGTCACCAGGGAAAGTAATCTGGTCAACAACAAGGAAGGAAGCAGTGAAGTCTCTACCTTGGATAGAAAAGGTTAGGGAAGTCCGACCTCGGACACGCATGTGAGAACCAGATACTCCACTAAGGGAGGACACGGGAGTCGGTTCTACGAGAAGGACATGTCGTAACTTCTTATCCTTAAACAAACTAGACCTAATAATATTGACTTGCGCACCAGAGTCCATGAACAAATGAACGGGCGCATTATAAACAGATGCTTGCACTATAGGGCCTATGGTTGCATTGGAAGTTATGTGCAAACAAAAAGGTGGATTGTCATCAGAAAAGACTTGTTCAACTCCATCCCCAAAATCATCTATGTCAGAGACATGTGAAGCAACATCATCAGCAGGGTTGACATTCTCGAGGCTGCTTAAGGCTTCAAAGGAATTGTGAACGGGGATGGTGTACTCATTATCACCTACTGTCACCATGGGACGGTTTGACTGGGGCGCTCGAATTCCCCCGAATTGGAAGAACGAGCCTGGTTCTGGTTAGTTTGAGAATTAAAAGAATGAGCCTGGTTCTGGTTATTTTGAAAACCACGAGATCTGTTTCCTCTACAGGTTCTGCGGTTGGAACGACCACGGAAAGACCTAGAGTACTGAAGGTTATAGAGAGCATTACACTCAGATGTGTCATGTCCATGTATTCTATGATAAGTACAGTAGGGAAGATCTGAGTACTCATCATCAGTACGACGTCTCTTAGGGTAACTATCAGGACAATTAATTGCAATATGGCCACGGAAACCACAGTTGTAACAATTCCGCCGACTATGGTTACTGAATGTACTATGAATACTACGAGGTGTATAACGACTCTGTACACTGGTTCTTGGTGATCTCTGAGATGGTTGACGACCACTATTTGTCTCTGTGGCGCAAACAAGAGGTGGTGCAGACTGAGGCATATGTGTGACATTACTTTTAATACAAGGGAAAGTACCCTGGGGGCACAAGGAACGTACATGATTTAAGGCTGTAAGTGGTTCCATCGTTACAGTTGGAGGATCAGCCTCATAAGCACACACAGAAGCAGGCGGCATTAGTTCTTTAATTGCTCCAAAAGCTGCTATTTTAGCAAGTGATTCTGTAAATGGTTTAGCCTCTTCAGGGAGAAAAGATGATGATTGGACAGCATTGATAAATGATGATAAAAGTTTGTCTAATCTAACAGCAAATGCACTCAACGATTCAGTACTCATGGGTGTAGCATTCACTAGTTCTCTAAGAACGTCATATGGATCAGCTGTTTTTACTGGGACAAGGAAAGAACGAATCAGTTCCTCATATTGTGACCACTTAGTAAGATTCCTGAAGTCTCGCATATCAAGGAGATCAACAACGTGAACAGCAGCAGGAGATCGATAAAGAGCTTCTTTAGCAAGTCTGATAAGGCTTTCCTCTGAAGGAGGACCTTCACCTAGAGCACTAGCACGAGAACGAATGGCTGCAAACCATGCTTCAAGACTATGTACATGGCCATTGAATAAAGGTAACGCATCAAGGGAATCACGAGTATAACTATAATATCTCGGTGTCTGGGTCGGTCTGTCAGTCGGTAAGGAACTGTGAGGACTGATGACAGGACCTGAGAGGTCTGAGTGTCGACATTCACTAAAGTACCACTTGACGGTATGTGAGACATAATGGCAAAGTAACACGAGAACAAATAAGGCAAAAATAATGAACAATAAAATGATATAAAAATCTAGAATTGAAATAAAAAAAATATACAACTAATTCAGCAGAATTAATAAAAAAATTAATGTCTAAGATACACTGCAAGAGGAAGGAAAACTCAATTTAAAGGACTATTGACCAAAATAAAAAAAATTACATTGAAATATACAAGTAAAAATATTACTGGAGACTGAATTAAATTCAAAATGAGCTGTCTTTACTCTTGCTAATAAAGAAATTAATTAATTAGATTTTAAATCAATGTAAAAAGTATAAAATAAAATTACTAAATTGTTAACTGGGAAATTTAAGTATCTTCTAAGAATGCATAGACAAAATTAAAATATAATTCATAAAAATATCAATAGAAGGAAATAATTCACTGCTGAACAAGTGCAACAAAATAAAGTGTAGAAATAATCACTGCAGTAATAAAGTGTCACTGGGAAAACTCAGGTTAAATGATAAATTAAAAAATGAAGATCAAAAAAAAATAAACTGATTGAACACTTTAACTCTTAATTGTAAATTAGACAAAACAATTTACTCAAACAGAGTAAGGAAAACACTTTACGTTAAAAGTAATTGAAATTGCATCAAGAGTGAATTTGTTCAAGAAATATAAAAAATAATAATAAAATAAAACACAGGTAGGTTAACACTTACAGTGGTGGGGCACACAACAGTATTAGTTTATTCTTACAACAAATTCCTGCTATGACTGATACAACAAAATCTTGCTGTGATTGATACGACAAAAATTTGCTGGCAAAAATAATGGTACACAGTCTGCGAAAAAATTAGAGGAATGAGACACTGCTGGCATACGAAAAAAAAAAGACACATAGAAATAAATGGATAATTTGGTATACTGGGGTGAATATCACTGCATGAAATACAATGACACAACGCTGAAAGAATACAATAAAAAAAATGAATCACTTCACACAGAGTGACTGACTGGTACACTACACAATAATACTTACTACAGACAGGAGTAGCATAAAGAAAAAAAACACAGAATAAAAATTATAAGTGAAAACACTGAAAAATATTGTAAAAATAATGAGTCAAAGAATACTGCGTTTACACTGAAAACACAAGGTTTAGAGTACACAAGCAATTTACTATAAATGTCTCACACACGCAAATGTCTTTAAATGCAAGAAAATGTCTCAAGAAAATTATCACTGGAGTCTGGAGTAGTAGACGGGCGATTACTGGTGATGTGGGGCGGGTGTAGGGTGTCCCGCGCGGTGATACTGACGTCACCTACACTCACACTGTTGTCGTGAAGAAATGTGCTTTCTAGGCGAACTCACATAACTGGCTTTATCGTTGGCACCAGCTACAATCTCTTGACCAATTATGTGAGCCAAAACAGTACTAGGACCCGGTACAAGGGTGCAAACAACCACAGGTAGATGAGGTGTCTGGTGGTGGGAGAGAGTGGTGGTGGTGGGGTGGGGTGAGTAGAGGGGGGGTGGTGGGTGTGACTCTGCTGGCGCTCACTGGTGCAGACTCCACTCTCTACCCACGAAGGTGGCTTAAGCCACTCTATGCCACAGGAATGGTGAAAACCACTCTTAGCATCCAACAGGGAGCACAAAGCGATATAGACAATACTTCAGAGGAACTTGGCTTACTTCTTACTGCATGGCTTACTTCTCTCTCTCAGCTGGGTTAGAAGCTGGGTTGGCTGACTGGCTTACCCCATGAGAATGGCTGACTGGAAGACGTGTAACGATGCACAAAGCATGGAGGAGCAGTTGGATGACAGGAGACAGGCTGGATGATAGGCTGACTGGCGTTCACTTCCACAGTCTGGCTTACTGACTGGCTTAATTGCAAAATCCGGGTCAACCCCTCGGAGATTGAAGCAATTAGCACACGAACTAAGCCAGGAAGCTTGAAACGGCTGCAACAGGCTTGCAGGCAGTAGGTTGTGAGTGAGGGTTTAAGCGGCTGGCTGGAGGTTGTGAGGGGAGTAGGCGACTGGCTGGAGATTCACCTTTGACCCTGCCGCTACTCTCAACAGCCTTCTAACGCCTTGAATTACCCTTAAAAACGTAAATCCACGCTCCACACCGCTGTCCACCATTTATCATGTGGGAGTTCGACTCGTGGATTAGGTAAGAAATACTCACGTAGGCTGTTATTACGTATAATTGCTGTTATGTGGAGAGAGCCCGCAGCCGTTACCTTGCCTCCTTGGACACACCCGTAATACTGACTAGCCGGCTGCCCAGTACCCAGTGTGAGGGGGCCTTTGATACTGCTGAGGTCAGCACAATATGAATTCAGATAGTGACTCAGGCAGAGACAGTTGGTCGTTGAGTCAACGGTACCCTGGTTACTGGTAACTGGTTACTACTACTGAGATAACGAAAAAAATATATTTCACTGTGTTTGTTTAGTATTAAATTATTGTAAACAAATCTTAAATATATTTAGTTGGGTTAGGGTAAAATAAATTGCGCTTGCTATAATAAGGTTAGGTAAGTTTTCTAAGTTCCTTTTGGTGCAAAATTAAAAATTTTTACATCAACATTAATGAAAAAAATATATCTTTAAACGTATAAGAGACAATTTTAGAAAAGACTTAATTTTAAATGAGTTCTTGCTAATTGACCAGTTTTACATATTCGGCACGACATATATATATATATATATATATATATATATATATATATATATATATATATATATATATATATATATATATATATATATATGATTATCCCAGAGCGTCACTCCATCAACGAACTTTTGGTCATGGTCTCCAATCTTGTTCTCAAGATGTTCAGGGAGAATCGCTGCTACACATTAGGACAGGAAAGCAAGTAGCGCAGTGATGCCCTGCAGACACCAATGCCTCCCAGTCTGACTGGAAGTGTAGCTTGGTCCCACTGCCAGTCTTCCTGAGAAAGGCTGAGTACTTTCGTAAAAATATACCTCAGAGGACTGTCATATTCATGCAGTATAGGGTTATTATTTGAGGGTGCACATCTTATGGAATATGTTAACCTTTCAAATATTCACAAAATAGGTATATAAATATAAAGCACTAGGGAAAACGAAGAATAGAGGTTACAAAATGGAGCATCAGACATCTCGTGACGACACTGCTAATAGAAGCTAGTTCTGTTAATGATACATAATATATATTATACAGTAGACCGCCATTTAAAGCGGTTTCCTTTAAAATGTTTTCTCCGTTAAACTATTGCCAAATTGCGGCAGATTTTCGCTTTACACTTCGTAAAAAATCAATTTAAACTGCTTCTCTGTTGGGAAAGAATTTCAGCGCCGCAAACTTGATGAATGACTTACTGACTGACCTGATTTACTGATATTTTGAATGATTTGACTGACCTGACTTGACTGATTTACTGACCGGCTTGCTGACATGACTGACTAATTTGACCTACTGACATGGCTGACTGATTTGCTGAATGACTTGACTGATTTGCTGAATGACTTACTTGACTGAGTGACCTACTGACTTGACTGATTTACTTACTTGATTGGCTTACTGACTCGACTGACCAGCTTGACTGATTTACTGATTGACTTACTGATTTAGTGAATTACTTACTGATATACTGACTACTGACTACTTGTATATATGTTGGTAGAATTATCGACAATATGTAAAGTAAAAGAACACAAGTGCAGCTAATGTGACAATCCCAATTTAGGTAAGAAATATTATTTATGTTGCATTTTTAGCCTTAAGCAACAGAAAAAACACACATTGTACCAGTAATGAACAACAATTGCATTATTTTTTCTTTTTTGCAAGATTTGGAGACCTAAAAAAAAAGTTGGTTTGCTTTTTGGGGAGCAACAAGGAACATAAGTTCTTCAGTTCCTTTAACACGGATTAGTCTAACACTGCATTTTCAGGAACCTAACTACCGTCTTAATCCACGGTTTACTGTACACACACTCACACACACATATATATATATATATATATATATATATATATATATATATATATATATATATATATATATATATATATATATATATATATATAGAAAAGAGTAAGGTGATGAGGGTGTCAAATGATTTAGATAAAGAAAAATTGGATATCAAATTGGGGAGGAGGAGTATGAAAGAAGTGAATGTTTTCAGATACTTAGGAGTTGACGTGTCGGCGGATGGATTTATGAAGGATGAGGTTAATCATAGAATTGATGAGGGAAAAAAGGTGAGTGGTGCGTTGAGGTACATGTGGAGTCAAAAAACGTTATCTATGGAGGCAAAGAAGGGAATGTATGAAAGTATAGTAGTACCAACACTCTTATATGGGTGTGAAGCTTGGGTGGTAAATGCAGCAGCGAGGATACGGTTGGAGGCAGTGGAGATGTCCTGTCTAAGGGCAATGTGTGGTGTAAATATTATGCAGAAAATTCGGAGTGTGGAAATTAGGAAAAGGTGTGGAGTTAATAAAAGTATTAGTCAGAGAGCAGAAGAGGGGTTGTTGAGGTGGTTTGGTCATTTAGAGAGAATGGATCAAAGTAGAATGACATGGAAAGCATATAAATCTATAGGGGAAGGAATGCGGGGTAGGGGTCGTCCTCGAAAGGGTTGGAGAGAGGGGGTAAAGGAGGTTTTGTGGGCAATGGGCTTGGACTTCCAGCAAGCGTGTGTGAGCGTGTTAGATAGGAGTGAATGGAGACAAATGGTACTTGGGACCTGACGATCTGTTGGAGTGTGAGCAGGGTAATATTTAGTGAAGGGATTTCAGGGAAACCAGTTATTTTCATATAGTCGGACTTAGAGACCTAGAAATGGGAAGTACAATGCCTGCACTTTAAAGGAGGGGTTTGGGATATTGGCAGTTTGGAGGGATATGCTGTGTATCTTCATATGTGTATGCTTCTAAACTGTTGTATTCTGAGCATCTCTGCAAAAACAGTGATAATGTGTGAGTGTGGTGAAAGTGTTGAATGATGATGAAAGTATTTTCTTTTTGGGGATTTTCTTTCTTTTTTGAGTCACCCTGCCTCGGTGGGAGACGGCCCACTTGTTGAGAAATATATATATATATATATATATATATATATATATATATATATATATATATATATATATATATATATATATATATATATATATATATATATATATATAATATATATATGTATATATATATATATGGAGGTACCACCTCTATAGCTGGACTGGGGACCCTCATCCTCAGAGAAGACAATAAATGTACCTCAGGGAAAACTCAAGGTTCTCCCTGGAGCTGTTTGAATATTTTCTTCTCCTACCACCCCCTATATATTTTATATTCTATGTGAACCTTTATTGATAAGCAGAATATATTTGCAGAAAAGCACAAACATGAATACAACAGTACGATGTATTAAAGATCATGAATTTCCTCCAGCTCCTCCGAAACCGGACGCGAGCCAAGTATGCAGCAAGCATTTACCCTCTGGATGGCTACGCTGAGGCGTTGGAACATGAAAGTGGCTGCCCTTGGGTCCCTCGTGGTGTCGATGAGTCTGAAACTCAATTCTTTGAAGAAACGTGTGACATTTTTTCCCCATGATCCCAAGGTCTCTGATCCCACTGGGACAAATTGATACTGTTGGCTTATGTCCCTGTACTTGCTGATCTTGTACTCCTCACTGTGGTCAGCAGCTCCTCCCTGTCGCCCAACACTGTGATGGATGTAGGTGTCAGCCAGTGCGGACACACAGGTATAGTCCCATGCTAAGAGCTTGCCATTCTTCCAATGATAGATGGTGATCCCGTCGGGGCATTTGCTGGGTTGTGGGTATTGTTGGCTGCTAGTGATTGGGGCTCCCTCTCGGCTGGGCATCCAGCTTTAGCAAAGGTTCTCTTTATGATGTCGTTGACCTCATTTTGTCTTGCATGCCAGCCCTTGGCTTTGGAACAGTTAAGACCATGTAGACGGTACTGGTCTGCTTGCGCTTCACCGCAAATACACACATATTTTGTGCGAATTGGGGCAGCAAGGCACAGAGCCACTGCAATACGGAGGGTCTTATGGTCGAGTCGCGTTCCCATTGCTGATATGGGAACTGTTTGGAGGAAGTCCTCGGAGTGAGGTGCACTCACAGCCTAGAGACGGGCAGTCTCCCTATCTGATGTTGCAGCCATGAGCATGTTGGCAAGCACCTTTTCAGCAATTGGGCCATCCCAGCTTGACTGTTTGTGAGCCAGTGCTGCACTAGGGTTTGGTGCTGGAGCAACAAGAGTCTCCCATTCAGTGATGGCACTGGCATAGCTAGGGTCCTGTATTCCTGCTGAGTCACTGAGGTTATCAATAAGAATTTGTCTTATCAACTTGTTTGATGCTATGGAAGAGGATAGGCAAGCTGGGAGGATCTGCATACTCCTAGCCCTCCAAGCCTGACCGGAAGTAAGGCTTGCGACCACTGTCCATCTTCAAGGGAAAGATTCAATACACTCTCTAGCATGGTCTTTAGGAGAGAGTCATATTCCTTGAGTTTTGGACTGTTGAAGGCTGGGGAGCATCTCAGAAAGTAGGTAAGTTTTGGGATTGACAGGCACCTGGTGAGTAGGTAGAAGGCATCGTGTGTGTCAATGTCTTTCATCCTGCTTTCCATCGTCTGGAGGCCTGAGATTTTTTTTCTAGGATCAGATCGATGGCATTGGACCCAAGAGGAGCACCAAGAAGAGTGCTATTGGCTGGATCAATTGCTCGTGCTCCTGGTAAAACAGCGCTAATATTCTGGATCATCTGTTGATTGGTAGAAACTTTTTCACATTTGGTGGGGTTTAAAGAAAGTCCCAGGCTTTCTCCAATGTCTTTAATTTTACTGATGTCCTCTAGGAGAGATTCTGTTGTGCCAGCTAGGGTACCATCATCCAGGAACCAGATATTGAGCTCGCTGGAGAGTGCTTCTGTGACTTCCTTGATGACCAAACAGGATAGAAAGGGGGCAAGAGGGTCCCCCTGTTGCATGCCCTCACATGAGTCAATTTCATGGTCCCCAAACAATAGTTTGGAAGTCACACTATAACACGGTTCAATGAAGGGATAAAGAGAAGGGAAGTTTCTATAAACTGCTTGGAGAGCAGCATCCTTTCTGAGTTGAAAGCGTTGGCAAAGTCCAATTTCTCCAAGGCTTTTTCATCAGACATGCTTTTGATATATACTCGTGCTGTGTGGGCAGCTTCTTCACAGCCCTGTTGAACGCCGAAACCGAGCTGAGTTGGTTTCAGCATTGCAGCAGCCTCTTGACTTACCCTTCTTACTACAGCCTTGGCGACTAGGCGCCGAAGGGTGTTACCCACTGCAATGGGCCTGATTCCACCATCCTTTTCTGGAGGGCACACAATTAGGCACCAAAGAAAAGGGGTCTGATTGCCTCTGGGACACTGCCAGCCAGGCACAGGTTGGAAAATTTGGTGAGTTCAGACAGCAGCCTCTCTTAAACCTCACCAAGTGCTGGATTGAGTATTTATTTTAAATGTTGAGGCCTTAAACCGGTGAAACTTCCTACTGAGCCTTGTGGAAATGATATAGCAGCTTTATACACATCAGCATCCTGTAAGGTTAGATGTTCTTCGCCTGCTGCAATGTCATGGAGGTCACTGTTGGTACTGGGAGCCCTGGGTGGATGTTTGTCCTTCAGAGCTTGTGCTGTGCTGATGTCCTTGGAAACGATGGTATCCTCACTGGCTATAAGCCTCAGAGCTCCAATAGTATTACCCTCTTCTATTTTTTTGCTAATTTGGGCTCTGATTTTTGAGGCGTCAGGTGTCCTGTTGTTGGCATTTGCCCGGCTGGTGTTTGTCGCCCTAGGGGGGAGACGGGCGAGGTTGTCATCCCTTGGGAATGCATTTATTGCCCTAATAACATTTGTTGCTAGTGACTTGTCCCTCCTTGGTGGGACAGCCAAACAGGCATTGCCAAAAAGCAGCAAGTTGTGCCAGGATCTGTTGTTTGAAGGAGCATCGTTGACTTTCTTCAGAAGGTCAGTGAATTTGCTAGCAGCTTGAGGGCGAGCTGCTTTGGGGATGTGTGTCAGAGTCCTGGTGGATGTTAATTTGATTGCAGATTTGAGGTCCTCTGTAGAGGTGAAGTCACGGTAGCTGTCAGCACTGTCTGCTGGGAGGGGCTGTTGGTTGTTCTCATTTGGAGTTCTCCTGGAGCCTAGACATCCACTATGTGCACCGATGTTGCCAGTTGAGGGATTGAGTGCACATTCCCTGTAGCACACGCGGCAGATGCCTCGTGAACGATGGCTTTGGCTCTGTCGTGAAGATTAGATTCCTGGGAACCGGCGACTACTTGTGACATTGCTGATATCGCAGGAGGGCGCAAGCTCTGAGGTGAGTTTACCTGGAGTTTACCTGGAGAGAGTTCCGGGGGTCAACGCCCACGCGGCCCGGTCTGTGACCAGGCCTCCTGGTGGATCAGAGCCTGATCAACCAGGCTGTTGCTGCTGGCTGCACGCAAACCAACGTACGAGCCACAGCCCAGCTGATCAGGAACTGACTTTAGGTGCTTGTCCAGTGCCAGCTTGAAGACTGCCAGGGGTCTGTTGGTAATCCCCCTTATGTGTGCTGGGAGGCAGTTGAACAGTCTCGGGCCCCTGACACTTATTGTATGGTATCTTAACGTGCTAGTGACACCCCTGCTTTTCATTGGGGGGATGGTGCATCGTCTGCCAAGTCTTTTGCTTTCGTAGTGAGTGATTTTCGTGTGCAAGTTCGGTACTAGTCCCTCTAGGATTATCCAGGTATATATAATCATGTATCTCTCCCTCCTGCGTTCCAGGGAATACAGGTTTAGGAACCTCAAGCGCCCCCAGTAATTGAGGTGTTTTATCTCCGTTATGCGCGCCGTGAAAGTTCTCTGTACATTTTCTAGGTCGGCAATTTCACCTGCCTTGAAAGGTGCTGTTAGTGTGCAGCAATATTCCAGCCTAGATAGAACAAGTGACCTGAAGAGTGTCATCATGGGCTTGGCCTCCCTAGATGACGGGTGAAGGACAGCATGGATGCATGGGGGATGAGGGTGGGGGAGTAGCGAGCGGCGGAACTTGTAATTGGAGGGACACTAAAAGGCAACACCCTTGGTCAGGAAGTCAGTGGTCTTAGGCTGGGATGAGGGGAGTGGATCAGGGATGGGGGGCGGAAGGAGTGGCCCTGTGTGTTCGCTCAAGATAAATAAGTAAGTAAATTTATTCAGGTATACACAAATACATTTACATAGAATTATCATACATAGCAGCATATGTGTAGAGATATGCACATCATATGTGTAAATATGCATCAAATGTGTAGAGATGCACATCACTGACTAACTTTTGCTAATTGTTATACACATATTGTTCCATTTAGAAAAAACCTCGCCATTTGTCACACTAATCACCATGCTCACACTTTTAGCCGAAGTGTTCTTCTGTTCACCATCCAATGACCTTGTCGTGGGCGGCCACTTCCTCCCCCAACCCACGACCCCGGCCGGACACAGATGTAAATAAAGCCTCCTCCACACCTCCACTGGCAGGACCCCCTCACCACCACTACTCCCCAAATCCCAACATGCACACTGCACTTTCACTGATACAGAAGAAACGTTCT
Organism: Cherax quadricarinatus; assembly: GCF_038502225.1. NCBI lineage: Eukaryota > Metazoa > Arthropoda > Malacostraca > Decapoda > Parastacidae > Cherax > Cherax quadricarinatus. Next base: position 65,919,063 of record NC_091297.1, on the reverse strand, counting down.
GATGCAGAGGATTGTCACAACTCTGTGATCTCCGGTGGATACTCACGATGATGTCTGCCGAAACTGGCCCGCGTAAACCATGTTGGTTCTTGGTTTACACACAGAATGTATAGACGCACCACACACTGGCTCCCTCCCTCCACGCCGGCAAGCGTACATACATATATATATATATATATATATATATATATATATATATATATATATATATATATATATATATATATATATATATATATATCTGTCGTGCCGAATAGGCAGAACTTGCGATCTTTGCTTAAATAACAACGCTTATCTTGCCATATAGGACAAGTGAAAATTTGCGTATGCAATAATTTCGCCAAAACCATTCTGAACCTAACGAAAAAAATATATTTGATTGTGTTTGTTTAGTATTAAATTATTGTTAACGTATTTAAAATATATTTAGTTGGGTTAGGCTAAAATAAATTGTTCTTGTTATAACAAGGTTAGGTAAGTTTTCTAAGATTTTTTTGGAGCAAAATTGTAATTTTTTACATTAACATTAATGAAAAAAATATATTTTTAAACTTATAAGAGAAAATTTCAGAAAGGATTTAATTTTAAATGAGTTTTTGCTAATTGACCAGTTTTACATATTCGGCACGAGATATATATAATATATATATATATATATATATATATATATATATATATATGTATATATATATATATATATATGTATATATATATATATATATATATATATATCGTGCCGAATATGTAAAACTGGCCAATTAGCAAGAACTCATTTAAAATTAAGTCCTTTCTAAAATCTTCTCTTATATGTTTAAAGATATATTTTTTTCATTAATGCTGATGTAAAAATTTATAATTTTGCACCAAAAGGAACTTAGAAAACTTACCTAACCTTATTATAACAAACGCAATTTATTTTAGCCTAACCCAACTAAATATATTTTAGATTTGCTTAAAATAATTTAATACTAAACAAACACAGTGAAATATATTTTTTTCGTTAGGTTCAGAATGATTTTCGCGAAATTATTGCATACACAAATTTTCACTTGTCCTATATGTCAAGATGAGCGTTGCTATTTAAGCCAAGATCGCAAGTTCTGCCTATTCGGCACGACATACATATATATATATATATATATATATATATATATATATATATATATATATATATATATACATATATATATATATATATATATATATATATATACATACATGCACATGCATATATATATACATACATCTAGGTTTTTCTCCTTTTTCTAAATAGCTCTTGTTCTTCTTTATTTCTTCTATTGTCCATGGGGAAGTGGAAAAGTATCTTTCCTCCGTAAGCCATGCGTGTCGTATGAGGCGACTAAAATGCCGGGAGCAATGGGCTAGTAACCCCTTCTCCTGTAGACATTTACTAAAAAAGAGAAGAAGAAAAACTTTATAAAACTGGGATGCTTGAATATGCGTGGATGTAGTGCGGATGACAAGAAACAGATGATTGCTGATGTTATGAATGAAAAGAAGTTGGATGTCCTGGCCCTAAGCGAAACAAAGCTGAAGGGGGTAGGGGAGTTTCAGTGGGGGGAAATAAATGGGATTAAATCTGGAGTATCTGAGAGAGTTAGAGCAAAGGAAGGGTAGCAGTAATGTTAAATGATCAGTTATGGAAGGAGAAAAGAGAATATGAATGTGTAAATGCAAGAATTATGTGGATTAAAGTAAAGGTTGGATGCGAGAAGTGGGTCATAATAAGCGTGTATGCACCTGGAGAAGAGAGGAATGCAGAGGAGAGAGAGAGAGATTTTGGGAGATGTTAAGTGAATGTATAGGAGCCTTTGAACCAAGTGAGAGAGTAATTGTGGTAGGGGACCTGAATGCTAAAGTAGGAGAAACTTTTAGAGAGGGTGTGGTAGGTAAGTTTGGGGTGCCAGGTGTAAATGATAATGGGAGCCCTTTGATTGAACTTTGTATAGAAAGGGGTTTAGTTATAGGTAATATATATTTTAAGAAAAAGAGGATAAATAAGTATACAAGATATGATGTAGGGCGAAATGACAGTAGTTTGTTGGATTATGTATTGGTAGATAAAAGACTGTTGAGTAGGCTTCAGGATGTACATGTTTATAGAGGGGCCACAGATATATCAGATCACTTTCTAGTTGTAGCTACACTGAGAGTAAAAGGTAGATGGGATACAAGGAGAATAGAAGCATCAGGGAAGAGAGAGGTGAAGGTTTATAAACTAAAAGAGGAGGCTGTTAGGGAAAGATATAAACAGCTATTGGAGGATAGATGGGCTAATGAGAGCATAGGCAATGGGGTCGAAGAGGTATGGGTTAGGTTTAAAAATGTAGTGTTAGAGTGTTCAGCAGAAGTTTGTGGTTACAGGAAAGTTTATGCGGGAGGGAAGAGGAGCGATTGGTGGAATGATGATGTAAAGAGAGTAGTAAGGGAGAAAAAGTTAGCATATGAGAAGTTTTTACAAAGTAGAAGTGATGCAAGGAGGGAAGAGTATATGGAGAAAAAGAGAGAGGTTAAGAGAGTGGTGAAGCAATGAAAAAGAGAGCAAATGAGAGAGTGGGTGAGATGTTATCAACAAATTTTGTTGAAAATAAGAAAAAGTTTTGGAGTGAGATTAACAAGTTAAGGAAGCCTAGAGAACAAATGGATTTGTCAGTTAAAAATAGGAGAGGAGAGTTATTAAATGGAGAGTTAGAGGTATTGGGAAGATGGAGGGAATATTTTGAGAAATTGTTAAATGTTGATGAAGATAGGGAAGCTGTGATTTCGTGTATAGGGCAAGGAGGAATAACATCTTGTAGGAGTGAGGAAGAGCCAGTTGTGAGTGTGGGGGAAGTTCGTGAGGCAGTAGGTAAAATGAAAGGGGGTAAGGCAGCCGGGATTGATGGGATAAAGATAGAAATGTTAAAAGCAGGTGGGGATATAGTTTTGGAGTGGTTGGTGCAATTATTTAATAAATGTATGGAAGAGGGTAAGGTACCTAGGGATTGGCAGAGAGCATGCATAGTTCTTTTGTATAAAGGCAAAGGGGATAAAAGAGAGTGCAAAAATTATAGGGGGATAAGTCTGTTGAGTATACCTGGTAAAGTGTATGACCTGGAGTTACCTGGAGAGAGTTCCGGGGGTCAACGCCCCCGCGGCCCGGTCTGAGACCAGGCCTCCTGGTGGATCAGAGCCTGATCAACCAGGCTGTTGCTGCTGGCTGCACGCAAACCAACATACGAGCCACAGCCCGGCTGATCCGGAACTGACTTTAGGTGCTTGTCCAGTGCCAGCTTGAAGACTGCCAGGGGTCTGTTGGTAATCCCCCTTATGTGTGCTGGGAGGCAGTTGAACAGTCTCGGGCCCCTGACACTTATTGTATGGTCTCTTAACGTGCTAGTGACACCCCTGCTTTTCATTGGGGGGATGGTGCATCGTCTGCCAAGTCTTTTGCTTTCGTAGTGGGTGATTTTCGTGTGCAAGTTCGGTACTAGTCCCTCTAGGATTTTCCAGGTGTATATAATCATGTATCTCTCCCTCCTGCGTTCCAGGGAATACAGGTTTAGGAACCTCAAGCGCTCCCAATAATTGAGGTGTTTTATCTCCGTTATGCGCGCCGTGAAAGTTCTCTGTACATTTTCTAGGTCGGCAATTTCACCTGCCTTGAAAGGTGCTGTTAGTGTGCAGCAATATTCCAGCCTAGATAGAACAAGTGACCTGAAGAGTGTCATCATGGGCTTGGCCTCCCTAGTTTTGAAGGTTCTGATTATCCATCCTGTCATTTTTCTAGCAGATGCGATTGATACAATGTTATGGTCCTTGAAGGTGAGATCCTCCGACATGATCACTCCCAGGTCTTTGACGTTGGTGTTTCGCTCTATTTTGTGGCCAGAATTTGTTTTGTACTCTGATGAAGATTTAATTTCCTCATGTTTACCATATCTGAGTAATTGAAATTTCTCATCGTTGAACTTCATATTGTTTTCTGCAGCCCACTGAAAGATTTGGTTGATGTCTGCCTGGAGCTTTGCAGTGTCTGCAATGGAAGACACTGTCATGCAGATTCGGGTGTCATCTGCAAAGGAAGACACGGTGCTGTGGCTGACATCCTTGTCTATGTCGGATATGAGGATGAGGAACAAGATGGGAGCTAGTACTGTGCCTTGTGGAACAGAGCTTTTCACCGTAGCTGCCTCGGACTTTACTCTGTTGACGACTACTCTCTGTGTTCTGTTAGTGAGGAAATTATAGATCCATCGACCGACTTTTCCTGTTATTCCTTTAGCACGCATTTTGTGCGCTATTACGCCATGGTCACACTTGTCGAAGGCTTTTGCAAAGTCTGTATATATTACATCTGCATTCTTTTTGTCTTCTAGTGCATTTAGGACCTTGTCGTAGTGGTCCAATAGTTGAGACAGACAGGAGCGACCTGTTCTAAACCCATGTTGCCCTGGGTTGTGTAACTGATGGGTTTCTAGATGCGTGGTGATCTTGCTTCTTAGGACCCTTTCAAAGATTTTTATGATATGGGATGTTAGTGCTATTGGTCTGTAGTTCTTTGCTGTTGCTTTACTGCCCCCTTTGTGGAGTGGGGCTATGTCTGTTGTTTTTAGTAACTGTGGGACGACCCCCGTGTCCATGCTCCCTCTCCATAGGATGGAAAAGGCTCGTGATAGGGGCTTCTTGCAGTTCTTGATGAACACAGAGTTCCATGAGTCTGGCCCTGGGGCAGAGTGCATGGGCATGTCATTTATCGCCTGTTCGAAGTCATTTGGCGTCAGGATAACATCGGATAGGCTTGTGTTAATCAAATTTTGTGGCTCTCTCATAAAAAATTCATTTTGATCTTCGACTCTCAGTCTGGTTAGCGGCTTGCTAAAAACTGAGTCATATTGGGACTTGAGTAGCTCACTCATTTCCTTGTTGTCATCTGTGTAGGACCCATCTTGTTTAAGTAGGGGCCCAATACTGGACGTTGTTCTCGATTTTGATTTGGCATAGGAGAAGAAATACTTTGGGTTTCTTTCGATTTCATTTATGGCTTTTAGTTCTTCCCGCGATTCCTGACTCCTAAAGGATTCTTTTAGCTTAAGTTCGATGCTTGCTATTTCTCTGACCAGTGTCTCCCTACGCATTTCAGATATATTGACCTCTTTTAGCCGCTCTGTTATTCTTTTCCGTCGCCTGTAAAGGGAGCGCCTGTCTCTTTCAGTTTTACATCTACTCCTCCTTTTTCTTAGAGGAATAAGCCTTGTGCATACATCGAGTGCTACCGAGTTAATCTGTTCTAGGCATAAGTTGGGGTCTGTGTTGCTTAGTATATCTTCCCAGCTTATATCGGTTAGGACTTGGTTTACTTGGTCCCACTTTATGTTTTTGTTATTGAAGTTGAATTTGGTGAATGCTCCCTCGTGACTAATCTCATTATGTCGGTCTGGGGCTCCGCGCATACATGACTGAACCTCAATTATGTTGTGATCTGAGTATATTGTTTTTGATATGGTGATATTTCTTATCAGATCATCATTGTTAGTGAAGATGAGGTCTAGTGTATTCTCCAGTCTAGTAGGCTCTATTATTTGCTGGTTTAAATTGAATTTTGTGCAGAGATTTAAAAGCTCGCGTGAGTGTGAGTTTTCATCAGAGCTGCCTCCTGGTGTTATTACTGCAACAATATTATTTGCTATATTCCTCCATTTTAGGTGCCTTAAGTTGAAATCCCCCAGGAGCAAGATGTTGGGTGCAGGAGCTGGAAGGTTTTCCAGACAGTGGTCAATTTTTAACAGCTGTTCCTGGAATTGCTGGGATGTTGCATCCGGAGGCTTGTAGACTATCACAATGACTAGGTTTTGGTTCTCGACCTTTACTGCTAAAACTTCCACTACATCATTTGAGGCATTTAGCAGTTCTGTGCAAACAAGTGACTCTGCAATGTACAGGCCAACCCCCCCCTTTTGCCTGTTCACTCTGTCACATCTGTATAGGTTGTAACCTGGGATCCATATTTCGTTGTCCAAGTGATCCTTTATGTGGGTCTCAGTGAAAGCCGCGAACATTGCCTTTGCCTCTGCAAGCAGTCCACGGATGAAAGGTATTTTGTTGTTTGTTGCTGGCTTTAGACCCTGTATATTTGCAAAGAAGAATGTTATCGGACTGGTGGTATTGTTGGTACTGGGGGGGGATTTTTTTTCCGGCATTAGTATCTGTATCTGTTGGTTTGGAGTGGAGGCCATCGACTGTGGTTCCACTCCAGGAATGACTGGATTTGGTGTACGATTTCTGCCATTTCCTGCCAGTTTTTTTTCTTCCTGGCACTAAAAAACCTCTCCCTCTTGAGTGGCTGTGGCTACCCAGGTTTTCCCATGGCCTGGATGTTTTGTAGAGTTATTATTGAAAGAATTAAAAGTAAGACTGAGAATAGGATAGCAGATGAACAAGGAGGCTTTAGGAAAGGTAGGGGGTGTGTGGACCAGGTGTTTACAGTGAAACATATAAGTGAACAGTATTTAGATAAGGCTAAAGAGGTCTTTGTGGCATTTACGATTTGGAAAAGGCGTATGACAGGGTGGATAGGGGGGCAATGTGGCAGATGTTGCAGGTGTATGGTGTAGGAGGTAGGTTACTGAAAGCAGTGAAGAGTTTTTACGAGGATAGTGAGGCTCAAGTTAGAGTACATAGGAAAGAGGGAAATTATTTCCCAGTAAAAGTAGGCCTTAGACAGGGATGTGTGATGTCACCGTGGTTGTTTAATATATTTATAGATGGGGTTGTAAGAGAAGTAAATGCGAGGGTCTTGACAAGAGGCGTGGAGTTAAAAGATAAAGAATCACACATAAAGTGGGAGTTGTCACAGTTGCTCTTTGCTGATGACACTGTGCTCTTGGGAGATTCTGAAGAGAAGTTGCAGAGATTGGTGGATGAATTTGGTAGGGTGTGCAAAAGAAGAAAATTAAAAGTGAATACAGGAAAGAGTAAGGTAATGAGGATAACAAAAATATTAGGTGATGATAGATTGGATATCAGATTGGAGGGAGAGAGTATGGAGGAAGTGAATGCATTCAGATATTTGGGAGTAGACGTTTCAGCGGATGGGTCTATGAAGGATGAGGTGAATCATAGAATTGATGAGGGGAAAAGGGTGAGTGGTGCACTTAGGAGTCTGTGGAGACAAAGAACTTTGTCCTTGGAGGCAAAGAGGGGAATGTATGAGAGTATAGTTTTACCAACACTCTTATATGGGTGTGAAGCATGGGTGATGAATGTTGCAGCGAGGAGAAGGCTGGAGGCAGTGGAGATGTCATGTCTAAGGGCAATGTGTGGTGTGAATATAATGCAGAGAATTCGTAGTTTGGAAGTTAGGAGGAGGTGCGGGATTACCAAAACTGTTGTCCAGAGGGCTGAGGAGGGGTTGTTGAGGTGGTTCGGACATGTAGAGAGAATGGAGCGAAACAGAATGACTTCAAGAGTGTATCAGTCTGTAGTGGAAGGAAGGCGGGGTAGGGGTCGGCCTAGGAAAGGTTGGAGGGAGGGGGTAAAGGAGGTTTTGTGTGCGAGGGGCTTGGACTTCCAGCAGGCGTGTGTGAGCGTGTTTGATAGGAGTGAATGGAGACGAATGGTTTTTAATACTTGACGTGCTGTTGGAGTGTGAGCAAAGTAACATTTATGAAGGGGTTCAGGGAAACCGGCAGGCCGGACTTGAGTCCTGGAGATGGGAAGTACAGTGCCTGCACTCTGAAGGAGGGGTGTTAATGTTGCAGTTTAAAAACTGTAGTGTAAAGCACCCTTCTGGCAAGACAGTGATGGAGTGAATGATGGTGAAAGTTTTTCTTTTTCGGGCCACCCTGCCTTGGTGGGAGTCGGCCGGTGTGATAATAATATATATATATATATATATATATATATATATATATATATATATATTTATATATATATATTTATATATATATATTTATATATATATATACCGACAAGTTGGTTTCGAAAGACTCGTGAGCAAACACCATGACATATTTATTAGAAAACTTTTCGGTCCTTGAACCTTGATCACTTCTAACATATAGAGGTAGAAAGACATTATATTTATAGTGTTTGCTTACGTGTCTTTCTAAACCATATATATATATATATATATATATATATATATATATATATATATATATATATATATATATATATATATATATATATATATATATGTATATATATATGCCTATAAAATGTAAGCATTAACATGCTATATATATCTCCCTCCTCCCAGCTTTATGACTGAATTCTCTAACTTGCTGATGTGATCCAGGAATGTTACCTGCCACCCATGACACCCATGCTGCTTAAACATCGTCACATTACATCATCTATTTGTCACTTTTTAATCATCTAAAACACTCAGTGTTTCGCTGTTAGGTTATACGACTAAAACTTGGTTGTGTGACGACTGACTACTGTAAGGTTTTTCTGCATTCACCTGGCAGGTATGGAGGTGTGTGTGCCGCGGCTGCGACCCACGGTGGGTGTGGTGCTAGCACTGCCCTACGCTCTCATGATGATCTTCCTTGCCCTCCTCGCCTACTTCGTCAGAGACTGGCGCACCCTCCATGCTGCTGCCACCTTCCCTTTGTTGCTCCTCTTCATCCCTGTTCTCTAGTGAGTTGCAGCGTTTTTCTTGAGCTGTGTGTTGTTTTGGATCGGTTTATGGACGTGTGCTACCTTGTTAGTTTATTATTCACCCCATACACAAACCTGTAAGACAAGGTTTAATAAAGACCATAGAGGCACATAATGGATCCATCGACTGGTCTTCTTCATTGTATTATCTGAGCAAAATATAGTAGTAATTAACTATTTAAAAAAACTGTCAGTGTCTCTCTAGGTTGGATTATTGCTATACACTAACGGCCCCTTTTGTAGACCCACAGTGGGTCTACACTTTCAAGGCAGACGAAATTGCAGACCTGGATAATGGACAGAGAACTTCCACGGCACGCATAAGTACGATAAAGTCCCTTGATTTGTATACCCTGGAACGCAGGCGAGAAAGATACATGATAATACACACTTGGAAAATCTGAGAGGGACTAGTCCCAAATTTGCACACGAAAATCATTTACTATGACAGCAAAAGATTGGGCAGGAGGTACAACATCCCCCCAATGAAAAGCAAGGGCGCCACGAGTACACTAGGAGACAACACAGTAAGTGTCAGTGGCTCAAGACTGTTCAACTGCTTCCCAGCAAATATAAGTGGGATTATCAATAGATCCTTAGCAGTCTTCAAGAAGGCACTGGACAGGCACCTAAAGTCAGTACCTGGCCAGCCGGGCTGTGGATTGTACGTCGGTTTGCATGTCGATTTGAGTGTCATGGTCTGTCATTGATACCTACTTTGTCTCAGAGAATTTCCCCTCCTATCCGTTGATGTCTTGCAATGTTGCATAGCTCCTGACAATGCAACAGAATGCGAAAGATCTAGAGTTAAAGATTTCCATCCCCCTGTCGTTTGTTTTGCATTGTTAAAATCGCTTGTTTGCGATTGTGCTGCAAATATTTGACAGTTTCTGAGTTGAGTGCAATTAATGGTCATGGTACTTTGAGTTCTGTCACCCTATTTGAGAATCTTTACTCAAAATTTTTTAATATGCTTTATTAAACAATTTCCAGTGAGCGGCAATATATCTGATGAAATAAATTAACAAGTTCGTTACTATATAAAGATAACTCTGTTCTCTCGATACCAAAATGTTTCTCACACTAGTTCTTACTCTTCTGTTATGGTTAGCCTCTATCCACTCCTATTACAACAAATTATAAAAATTTTTACATAAAAAATATTATTATTAGCAGCAATAGTTTTATATCTAATTAAATTATATTTAGCATTAAAATATATACAAATAATATCTATTAAGACTTTTCAGAATTAAAGAGAGTTACAGAGTGTCAGGGTAGAAGGTCAAAACTTAAGGTGTTTGTAGCGTTAACAAAGTGTGTTGTGTTGTATCAGTTTGGTGGACGAGTCGCCCAGGTGGTTGCTGGTGCACGGTCGTGTGCACGAGACAGTGAAGGTGCTACAACGAGGGGCGCGCCTTAACAAGGTGATGCTGCCTGAAACCACCATACTCACTGCCATCATATCTCCCACCAGTGAGGTGAGTCTTTATCATCTCTCACAGCAGTGAGGCTAGTCTCTATCATCTCTCCCACCAGTGAGGTGAGTCTCTATCATGTCTCACACCAGTCAGGTGAGTCTATCATCTCTCCACTATCATAAATCCACTAGACTTTGAGAAACCCATTGCAACATGCCCATGCACTCAGCCCCAGGCCCACACTCGTGGAACACTGTGTTCATTAAGAACGGCAAGAAACCCCTTTCGCATGCCCTAAGTATGCTATGGAAAAGGAGCATAGACATGGGTGAAATTCCACATAACTAAAAACAACGGATATAACCCCACTCCATAAAGGTTGCAGCAAAGCATTAGCTAAGAACTATAGACTAATAGCTCTAAACTCCCACATCATAAAAGTCTTTGAAAGAGTACTAAGAAGCATGACCGCAAACCACTTGACTTCCCCAAACCTGCACAATCCAGGGCAACATGGGTTCAGAGCAGGTCGCTCGTGCCTCTTACAACTACTGGATCACTATGATATGGTCTTGGATGTACTGGAAGACAAACAGAATGCAGATGTAATATACACCAACTTTGCAAAAGCCTTTAACAAGTGCGATCATGGTGTAATAGCGCACAAAATGCGTGTTAAAGGGATAACTGGGAAAGTGGGGAGATGGATGTTCAACGAAGACAAATTCGAACTACTCCGTTATGGAAAACTGGAGGAGATAATAATTAGAACTGAGTATACTACAAACTCTGTTATCATATAATACATAGGAAAAGCAATGTGAGGGATCTGGAAGTACTAATGTCTTAGGATATCACTTTCAAGGATCACAACAATGCCACGATCACAAAAGCGAAGAAAATGACAGAATGGATGATGAGAGCGTTCAAAACAAGAGATGTCAAGCCAGTGATAATCCTTTTTAAATCACTTGTGCTCTTGAGGCTGGAATACTGCTGTACATTCAAAGCAGGTGAAATTGCAAGTCTAGAGAACCTTTATTGCACATACAAGTTCAGTCAAACACCTCAACTACTGTGAATGCTTGAAAGCAATTTGACTTACTCGCTGGAAAGCAGACGAGAGAGATATATCATAATCTACAATTGAAAAATCCTAGAAGTAATGGTCCCTAATCTGCACACAGAAATCACGCCCTACGAAAGTAAAAGACTGGGCAGGCGGTGCAAAATACCCCCAATGAAAAGTAGGGGCGCCAATGATACACCAAGAGAAAACACAATAAGTATCCGGGGCCCAAGACTGTTTAACAGCCTCCCACCAGGCATAAGGAGAATTACCAATAGACCACTGGCAGCCATGAAGACGGAGCTGGACAGATACTTAAACTTGGTGCCGGATCAGCCGGGCACGTACGTGAACCACAGCCCGGTTGGTTGGGTACTGACTTTAGGTGCCTGTCCAGTGCCTTCTTGAAGACAGCCAGGCGGCTAGCAATAACACCCTGGTTGATCAGGCCCTGATCCATCGGGGAGACCTGGTTGTGGACCTGGTTGTGGACCTGGTTGTGGACCTGGTTGTGGGCCTGGTTGTGGACCAGGTTGTGGACCTGGTTGCGGACCAGGTTGTGGACCTGGTTGTGGACCTGGTTGTGGACCTTGCTGTGGACCTGGTTGTGGACCTGGTTGTGGACCTGGTTGTGGACCTGGTTGTGGACCTGGTTGTGGACCTGGTTGTGGACCTGGTTGTGGACCTGGTTGTGGACCTGGTTGTGGACCAGGCCGCAGGGGCGTTGATCTCTTAAATATCCTCCAGGTAGACTCCAGGTAGTGAGGTGAGTCACTACTGTGTTTCCCACTAGTGAGGTGAGTCTTTATCATCTCTTCCAGCGGTGAGGTGAGTCGTTATCATCTCTACCAGCGATGAGGTGAGTCTCTATCATCTCTCTCAGCCGTGAGATGAATCTCTATTATCTCTCCCTGTGGAGAGGTAAGTCTCTGCTATCTCTCCCAGTGGTGAGTTGAGTCTCTGTTATCTCTCTAAGTGGTGAGGTGAGTCTCTGTTAACTCTCCCAGCGGTGAGGTGAAGCTCTGTTATCTCTCCCAGCAGTGTGGGTAGACTCTGTTATCTCTCCCAGCAGTGTGGGTAGACTCTGTTATCTCTCCTAGTAGTGAAGTGTGGCTCTATTTTCTATTATTGGGCTACGTCCTTCTTTCTGACTTCGTTATGTAGGTGATGTCTTTACTCTTTGGATAAGTGATTCCAGTCGGTTATAACCTTTGCTTGATACCCTGAACATTCTTGCTCGATTGATTTTACATTCATTTGACACTGAGGTTCGGGGGTCGATTCCCGGTACTGTTGGAAATATTAGGACGTGCTTCTTTAAGACACTTGCTGTCTTTGTTCATCTATCAGTAAAATAGGTATCTGGGTGTTAGTCGATTGGTGTGGGTTGCATCCTGGGACAAAATTTACCTAATTTGCCAGAAATATTCTGCATAACAAGGAGCTTTCTGTGTTGTAATATGTCATTGATGTACTTGTGGAAATAAAGATTTTTATTATTATTATTATTATTATTATTATTATTATTATTATTATTATTATTATTATTATTATTATTATTATTATTATTTTACCATTATTATTATTATTATTATTATTATTATTATTATTATTATTATTATTATTATTATTATTATTATTAGTCTTAAGGTGAATGGGAATCTCTTTGCTTCCTCTCCTTGATGTTCATGTCCACCACTCAATGACAGACTTTTCTTTTCACGTTTTCCGCAAATTTATACTTTGTCATGCTCCTTCTGCCAAGAAAAGTCTGTTTGTTTCTCTTTTTTCGTGCCCTCCGCATACGTGACCCTCAATTTCTCGACCCTGAAATCACTTCGCATCTCCTTTCACCTTGGCTGTCTTACCGATTTCATAAACTCTGCCAACTCCTTTGCTGAACGGATTTTCTTTCCCAAACACCTCTTTAACTTAACCTATAAATGCAATATTCTGAAGGTTAATAACACACTCCGTCGTATAGATATTAAACTTACTTTTCGTTTAACTAATAACCTTAGCAGGAATCTTGTTCATGTTTCTCCTCCTGTGGTTGATGCTTCCGGCATTTACTCTATTTCATGTTGTCTTCTCCAGTTTTGTGGTGGCACTGACCGTTACCTTTCTGACAGACTTAAACAGCACAAAAGAAGTATTCATCTTGTTAATACCAACCAGTGGCGGCTCATGTATAGGCACTGTGGAACTGCAGCACCCTCTATTTTCACTCGATATTATCAATAACATTCAATATAATGAGTCTTTTTTTCTTTAATTCTTTCTTTATACCTGTACATCTTTAAGCTTAATGTCAGTAGCCATCCTCTAGTACACAAAAAAATTACAAAAAATCCTTGTATGGAACTGTGCACTTCACAGTTCCAGCAACTCTGTGTTTGGCTGTTGTATGAATGCGCACATGTCCGAGATTAGACGTTGTACACTAGGTAGAGAGAGCACTGCCACTGACGCAGTGCCAACCCTGTTATACAAGTGCAAGGTAGTGTTTCTTTTTGACTCAGCGACGTGTACTGTGCTTAAAAACCATGTACCATATTCTTGAATGTGATGAAGTGTAGAATTAAATGATTATCATGCTTCCAGCTATTTTATTTAATTCATTGTTATTTTTCGGTTCTTTTATTTTACAGAAAATTTAAATAATTTAGTCATGGCCTCCTTGCACCCCCAAAAAATAAGTTCTGTGACTGTAAGTGAACTTCAACAGCTTAAGTTTTCACAGTTGTCTCTCCATGAGAAAGTTACAGTTAAGAAAAGAGGCCGTTAAACACCTGATATTCAAATATATCAGCCAGGATTAAACAACAACAAGAAATATAATCGTAGCTTTAATTCTGAATGGTACCAATGGAAAAGTTGACTTTGCGGCTGTGAAGTACAAAATGCATTGTTTTACTTCCCGTTTTTGCTGTCTGGAGGTGATGTAACGTGGACAAAAGACGGTTTTAGAAATATAAACAAAATGAAAGAAAAACCTGAAAAACATGAAAAGTCAAAGAAGCGTTGAAAGTGTGGTATCACTGTCACTTTTAGGAAATATTAAGGATAAACTTGCTGAGTCATGCAGACTTTCAATCATTGAACGTAACATAAAGGTTAAAAAAAACGTGAAATTTTATCCAAAATCATAGACTGTATTTTCTTTTGTAGAAACTTAAAACTCCCTCACGTCGACATGATGAAAAAGATGATTCAGTAAATCCAGTGGTATTTAGAGGATTAATAAATTTTGCATGTAAATTAGATCCAGATTTGAAGAATCACTTAGAAACCAATACGGTTTTCAAAGGTGTTTCTAAGACCATTCAAAATGAGATGCTTGACTGCCTGCTACACATATGCCATGAGGAGATAAGGACAGAAATTAGAGAAGCTTCCTCTGTAGCTGTCATGGTTGATGACGTAACAGTTGTTTCGCAATACACTCAAATGGTCATTGTTCTACGGTACGTGTTGAATGGAGAAATATTTGAACGTTTTTTGGGGGGACTCTTTATTCCAGAAAATCAAACTGCACATAGCATATCAAAACGTATACTAGAGCAATTAGACATAATCCCTCAAGGAAATGGACAAAAACTGATCGCTCAGAACTTGATGGTGCAAATGTCATAAAAGGCAAAAAAGCAGGAGTTCAAGCAAAAAATAAAAGCAATTTATTTTAATGCACATTTCATTCACTGTTATGCAGATCAATTTAATTTAATAATGAGAAATACAGCAGGTATTACATGGAAAGCAAAAATATTTTTCTCTAACATTTTGGCTATTCCAACATTCTTCTCAAGATTCCATATGCTCTTGATGGATATGGGGTGCACAAAAAACTAGCCACTTCGTTGGCAAAATCTAATCTTCTCAAGATCACCGCAACGTGTATACATTCTCAAGAAGTATACGGACGTCAGCATTCCACATCCATCCTCTACAAGGTGCAACTTTAACATACGGACCATAAACAGAGTTCATGAAAATTTACAAACTTTAAAAAGCTGCCTTACTGAAATTCTGTCAACATCAAACCATCACAGAAACAACAGGAATTTTAAAATACCTGAATAATGATAATTCCATGTTTTGGTTAGGACTTTTTCATCAAATTATAGCTCATGTTGAAGTAATTTACAACCAAATGCAATCTCCAGAAATTAGTGTGTTTTAAGTCAGTGAATATATTAAACAGATTTCAAAACTTCTATTTTAGAAATAAGAAACTCAAAGTACTGTGAGAATCCTTCAAAAAAACTCATGGCAGAAGCTAAGTAAGGGTGTAACTGTATATGTGCTGATGCAATGGACAGATATTCAAATTCAAATTCAAATTCAAATTCAAAGTTTATTCTCTATAAGGATTACAATGCTGAGTTTACAGAATTTGGTTATTGTGTGGTTTACATGTAGTAAAATAATAATTACAGAGTGTACCACTAGAACACCTAGCATGGCTAGGCATTTCGGGCAGACTTAGATTAAATCTTAAATTTAAAATATTACAAATTATGAGGTAAGTTGGTATTATGGCTAAGTGACTAAATATTAGTGTGTGAGTTTAGCAATGTGAATGCTTTTGTTTTGGCACACTACACAGTTTCAGTATTGGAGTATCACAGGCCAACTTATGATTAGTTAGGATTCATTATTTTAAGATTGAGATTGATATTTCTTTTTATAGTCAAATGGGTGAGTGAGTGTAAGTGTGAACCACCAGGTGGTATTCGTGTAATTAGTTGACAGGGTGTATCAAGGAGATAAGATGTTTTCTGATTGTAGTTTTGAAGGTGATGAATGTGTCTGCAGTTCTAGAGTTTTCAGTTAAGGTGTTCCAGATTTTAGGGCCTTTGACATACATTGAATTTTTGTAAAGATTTAGTCAGACACGGGGAATGTCATAGAGATGTTTGTGTCTGGTGTTATGCCTGTGGGTTCTGTCACAACTATCAAGAAAGCGTTTTAGGTCAAGGTTAATATTGGAATTTAAGGTCCTGTAGATGTAGATTGCACAGTAGTAAGTGTGGATGTACTGAACAGGGAGTAAGTTTAGATCTATGAAGAGTGGGGGGGTGTGTTGCCAGGGATGGGATTTAGTGATTATTTTTACTCCTACTTACACTTTGGTCACACTTCACAGACACGCACATGCATATATATATATACATACATCTAGGTTTTTCTCCTTTTTCTAAATAGCTCTTGTTCTTTTTTTATTTCTTCTATTGTCCATGGGGAAGTGGAAAAGAATCTTTCCTCCGTAAGCCATGCGTGTCGTATGAGGCGACTAAAATGCCGGGAGCAATGGGCTAGTAACCCCTTCTCCTGTATACAATTACTAAAAAAGAGAAGAAGAAAAACTTTATAAAACTGGGTTGCTTAAATGTGCGTGGATGCAGTGCGGATGACAAGAAACAGATGATTGCTGATGTGATGAATGAAAAGAAGTTGGATGTCCTGGCCCTAAGCGAAACAAAGCTGAAGGGGGTAGGAGAGTTTCAGTGGGGGGAAATAAATGGGATTAAATCTGGAGTATCTGAGAGAGTTAGAGCAAAGGAAGGGGTAGCAGTAATGTTAAATGATCAGTTATGGAAGGAGAAAAGAGAATATGAATGTGTAAATTCAAGAATTATGTGGATTAAAGTAAAGGTTGGATGCGAGAAGTGGGTCATAATAAGCGTGTATGCACCTGGAGAAGAGAGGAATGCAGAGGAGAGAGAGAGATTTTGGGAGATGTTAAGTGAATGTATAGGAGCCTTTGAACCAAGTGAGAGAGTAATTGTGGTAGGGGACTTGAATGCTAAAGTAGGAGAAACTTTTAGAGAGGGTGTGGTAGGTAAGTTTGGGGTGCCAGGTGTAAATGATAATGGGAGCCCTTTGATTGAACTTTGTATAGAAAGGGGTTTAGTTATAGGTAATACATATTTTAAGAAAAAGAGGATAAATAAGTATACACGATATGATGTAGGGCGAAATGACAGTAGTTTGTTGGATTATGTATTGGTAGATAAAAGACTGTTGAGTAGACTTCAGGATGTACATGTTTATAGAGGGGCCACAGATATATCAGATCACTTTCTAGTTGTAGCTACACTGAGAGTAAAAGGTAGATGGGATACAAGGAGAATAGAAGCATCAGGGAAGAGAGAGGTGAAGGTTTATAAACTAAAAGAGGAGGCAGTTAGGGTAAGATATAAACAGCTATTGGAGGATAGATGGGCTAATGAGAGCATAGGCAATGGGGTCGAAGAGGTATGGGGTAGGTTTAAAAATGTAGTGTTAGAGTGTTCAGCAGAAGTTTGTGGTTACAGGAAAGTGGGTGCAGGAGGGAAGAGGAGCGATTGGTGGAATGATGATGTAAAGAGAGTAGTAAGGGAGAAAAAGTTAGCATATGAGAAGTTTTTACAAAGTAGAAGTGATGCAAGGAGGGAAGAGTATATGGAGAAAAAGAGAGAAGTTAAGAGAGTGGTGAAGCAATGTAAAAAGAGAGCAAATGAGAGAGTGGGTGAGATGTTATCAACAAATTTTGTTGAAAATAAGAAAAAGTTTTGGAGTGAGATTAACAAGTTAAGAAAGCCTAGAGAACAAATGGATTTGTCAGTTAAAAATAGGAGAGGAGAGTTATTAAATGGAGAGTTAGAGGTATTGGGAAGATGGAAGGAATATTTTGAGGAATTGTTAAATGTTGATGAAGATAGGGAAGCTGTGATTTCGTGTATAGGGCAAGGAGGAATAACATCTTGTAGGAGTGAGGAAGAGCCAGTTGTGAGTGTGGGGGAAGTTCGTGAGGCAGTAGGTAAAATGAAAGGGGGTAAGGCAGCCGGGATTGATGGGATAAAGATAGAAATGTTAAAAGCAGGTGGGGATATAGTTTTGGAGTGGTTGGTGCAATTATTTAATAAATGTATGGAAGAGGGTAAGGTACCTAGGGATTGGCAGAGAGCATGCATAGTTCCTTTGTATAAAGGCAAAGGGGATAAAAGAGAGTGCAAAAATTATAGGGGGATAAGTCTGTTGAGTGTACCTGGTAAAGTGTATGGTAGAGTTATAATTGAAAGAATTAAGAGTAAGACGGAGAATAGGATAGCAGATGAACAAGGAGGCTTTAGGAAAGGTAGGGGGTGTGTGGACCAGGTGTTTACAGTGAAATATATAAGTGAACAGTATTTAGATAAGGCTAAAGAGGTCTTTGTGGCATTTATGGATTTGGAAAAGGCGTATGACAGGGTGGATAGGGGGGCAATGTGGCAGATGTTGCAAGTGTATGGTGTAGGAGGTAGGTTACTGAAAGCAGTGAAGAGTTTTTACGAGGATAGTGAGGCTCAAGTTAGAGTATGTAGGAAAGAGGGAAATTTTTTCCCAGTAAAAGTAGGCCTTAGACAAGGATGTGTGATGTCACCGTGGTTGTTTAATATATTTATAGATGGGGTTGTAAGAGAAGTAAATGCGAGGGTCTTGGCAAGAGGCGTGGAGTTAAAAGATAAAGAATCACACACAAAGTGGGAGTTGTCACAGCTGCTCTTTGCTGATGACACTGTGCTCTTGGGAGATTCTGAAGAGAAGTTGCAGAGATTGGTGGATGAATTTGGTAGGGTGTGCAAAAGAAGAAAATTAAAGGTGAATACAGGAAAGAGTAAGGTTATGAGGATAACAAAAAGATTAGGTGATGAAAGATTGAATATCAGATTGGAGGGAGAGAGTATGGAGGAGGTGAACGTATTCAGATATTTGGGAGTGGACGTGTCGGCGGATGGGTCTATGAAAGATGAGGTGAATCATAGAATTGATGAGGGAAAAAGAGTGAGTGGTGCACTTAGGAGTCTGTGGAGACAAAGAACTTTGTCCTTGGAGGCAAAGAGGGGAATGTATGAGAGTATAGTTTTACCAACGCTCTTATATGGGTGTGAAGCGTGGGTGATGAATGTTGCAGCGAGGAGAAGGCTGGAGGCAGTGGAGATGTCATGTCTGAGAGCAATGTGTGGTGTGAATATAATGCAGAGAATTCGTAGTTTGGAAGTTAGGAGGAGGTGCGGGATTACCAAAACTGTTGTCCAGAGGGCTGAGGAAGGGTTGTTGAGGTGGTTCGGACATGTAGAGAGAATGGAGCGAAACAGAATGACTTCAAGAGTATATCAGTCTGTAGTGGAAGGAAGGCGGGGTAGGGGTCGGCCTAGGAAGGGTTGGAGGGAGGGGGTAAAGGAGGTTTTGTGTGCGAGGGGCTTGGACTTCCAGCAGGCATGCATGAGCGTGTTTGATAGGAGTGAATGGAGACAAATGGTTTTTAATACTTGACGTGCTGTTGGAGTGTGAGCAAAGTAACATTTATGAAGGGATTCAGGGAAACCGGCAGGCCGGACTTGAGTCCTGGAGATGGGAAGTACAGTGCCTGCACTCTGAAGGAGGGGTGTTAATGTTGCAGTTTAAAAACTGTAGTGTAAAGCACCCTTCTGGCAAGACAGTGATGGAGTGAATGATGGTGAAAGTTTTTCTTTTTCGGGCCACCCTGCCTTGGTGGGAATCGGCCGGTGTGATAATAAATAAATAAATAAATTTTACTGCAGCTTTTTGTTGGGTTATTATTGGCTTTAGGTGTGTTGCTGCAGTTGATCCCCAAGCACAAATAGCATAGGTGAGGTATGGATAAATAAGTGAGTGGTATAATATCGTATCTTGGAGAGGATCCCCACCGTTTTGGATACTTTTTGGTTATGTGTTGGATATGGGTGCTGAAATTAAGGTTGTTGTCGAGGTATAGGCCTAGGAATTTGCCCTTATTATGTCTGGCAATTAAAGTGTTGTTGATCTTAATGTTAATTTGTGCACTCCTGCTCTGCTACCAAACATAATATAGTAGGTTTTGCCAGTGTTAAGCATAAGTTTATTGGCTGTCATCCAAGTCGATATTTTGATCAGCTCCTCGTTAACAATGGTTTTGAGGGTAGCAAGATTAGGGTGAGAGATGACATAAGTCGTGTCGTCAACAAAGAGAATGAGGTTCAGGTGTTGGAATACGTTTGGAAGATCATTGATGTATATGAGGAAGGGCAGGAGACCAAGGACACTTCCCTGCGAAACTCCAGTATCAAGTGGCCGTGTTGTTGATGCTGTGTCTTTAATGGTGACATACTGATACCTATTAGTAAGGTAAGATTTGAAATATGCAAGTGCATGGCCTCTTATACCATAATGGTCAAGTTTGTGGAGTAGGATGCCGTGGTCTACTGAGTCAAAAGCTTTTCTTAGGTCAATTATAATTCCTAGTGGATATTCCTTATTTTCCAATGCTGTGTAAAGCAGATCTAGCATTTTTATGATTGCATCATTAGTGCTTTTATTTTTCCTAAATCCAAATTGGCAGGGATTGAGTATGTTTTGTGCCGTTATAAATGAATATAGTCTCCTGTGCACGAGTTTCTCAAAGATTTTGGATAGCAATGGTAAGTTTGATATTGGCCTATAGTTGTTTAAATCTGTAGGGTCACCACCTTTATGTATTGATGTAACCCTTGCCGTCTTGAGTAGTTTTGGGAAGGTGCTATTTTCTAGTGACTTGTTAAAAAGTAATGAAATAGCATGGAAAAGGACATAGGCTGCTTGCTTGTACAATAATGGTGGGACATGACTTCCGTGGGCTCAGCTGGTGCAAGATAGAAGGAATTTGGGAAATTCCCATCTAGGAAGTCCCCAGCATGGGCATTGGTACATGGGATTTTATTGGCGAGATTAGATCCTATGGTTGAGAAGAAGTCGTTTATCTTGTTAGCTGTGTCAGTGGGATGCAGTGGTGTTTCATTAGGTTTAGTTAGGACAATATTTTTGTTTTTTTTTTCAGTTTGTGGGTCCCTAGAATCTGAAAGAGTGTTCTCCAGGTCTTTTTTATATCTCCTCTTGTGTCAGTGAATCTCCTGGAGTAGTATAGTTGTTTGGCTTTCTTTATTACTTTGGTGAGAACTGATGAATAGTGTTTAAGAATATCTTTGTGTATTAAGCCCTGTCTATATTGCTTTTCATATTGGTGTTTCTTATCAATGGATTTCAGAATGGTGCTGGTTAGCCATGGGCAACCAAGCCGTTTGTTTGTGATCTGTTTCGTTTTTATAGGACGATGTTTGTTGTGTAGTCTAAGTAATTTGTTAAGAAAAATATCTGTCCAGTCATCAATACCATTGGCCTTGGAGAATTCTGTAGGCCAGTCAACAGTCTCTAGGTCAGCTGTGAACTTCCTTATTGAGGCCTCGTCATGGAGTCTAAATGAAACTTTGTTGTATTCAAGTGGTGGTTTATTAATGTTTATCAAGAGGAAGGTAGGGTAGTGGTCTGTAGTGCTATCTGTGATTATCCCTGATTTAAGGGGGGATAGTATATTGGTCCATATGTGGTCTATTATTGTTGCACTTGTCTCAGTGAGCTTGGTTGGTTTAGTTATTGTTGGTATGAGAAGTGTGTTGTTCACATTGTTGATGAAATCAGTTACAGGCTGATCATCTAGTAGGCCAAGGTTGATGTTGAAGTCTCCAGCTAAGAGAAGGTGGTGCTTATTCATTTGTCTGTTTGTTATTAGTACCTTTAATTTCTCACTGAAATTTGGGATGTTTGTGTGGGGTATCCGGTAAATGGCACCGATTGTTATAGGCGTCTTAAGTTTTTTTTACAGTAAAATTAGAAAAAATGTATTCCCCATATTCATCACTAAAACAAGTGGTGCTAATACAAGATAACTGGTTAGAGTAATAGATTGCAATACCACCCCCAACTTGGTATGGTCTGCAGTTGTGGATTGCTGTGTATCCTGGTAGAGGGTAGATATCTACTGTGTCCTGCTTAAGCCAGGTCTCAGTAAGAATAATGCAGGAGAAGGGTGTCTTTAGTGATTCAAGGAGTGCCAGGAGGTCATCATAGTGTTTGTTTAAGGACCTGATGTTGTAGTTAAGTACCGATAGACTTTTAGCATTGTTTAGGATAGTGCTGGCTTGTGATGCTGTGTAATAAAGGCAGTTACTTTCCAATAGGTTTTGATTGGGTGTCAGATTATGGAGGTTTAGATCAGGGTCAACGTGATCAATCATCTTCTAGGTTTAAATTATGGTTATTTATATCCTGAGTTGTGTGTTGAGTTCTAGTACTGATATCTGTAGTGGTGGGAAGTTTGGACAAGTATATAGCTAGAGTATTTTGGTCATATAGAGTATAGTCACTAATACACATAATGAAGTTGATGTTGTCTATGTGTTGTGCTGGAATGAACTAAAGTACAACTAGGTATAAACTAATAATATAAAAATACAAATTAAAAATAGCACAAGACTCTCACTTGTAATTGCACTAAGGTCTAATATAATGACTTTGGTATAATCTATGTATTGAGCTAGAATGAGCTATAGTACAACTAGGTTTAATCTAATAATATAAAAATACAAATTAAAAATAGCACCAGAGTCTCACTAGTAATTGCACTATTGTCTAATATAATGAATTTGGTATTGACTATGTATTGAGCTAGAATGAGCTATAGTACAACTGAGTTTAATCTAATAATATAAAAAAGGCACAAGTCTCTCAATTGTAATTGCACTAAGGTGTTATATAAGCTGTTTACAAGAATTAGAGTATAACTAGATTTAAATTGACAAGAGGAAATACACAAGTTAAGGTAGCAAAAGAATAAAAAAAAAGTAAAAAAAAAAAAATAATATGAGGTAGTTGGTACTAGTTAGCAAAAGATAGTTAAGGGCCTTGAACAATAATATGATTGAAATATACACTAATTGCACACACAAAATAGTCACTAAGATATGAAAACAATCTTAGAGTAGGACTTATAATATAAACTTATAATATAAAAATACAAATTGAAATGGTACTTGCAATTCCACTAGAGTCTGGTATAGGTTGTTGACAAGATCAAGAGTATAACTAGATTTAAAGTGACAAAATAAAATTCACAAATTAAAGTACCAAAAGAATAATAAGTAAAAAAATAACAATGGCAATGACTTGGTTATAATATGATAGTAAGATGGTAGACAGGTACACAGGTACACAGGTACACAGGTACACAGGTACACAGGTACACAGGTATACAGGTACACAGGTACACAGGTACACAGGTACACAGGTACAAAGGATAATATAAAGGTTGGAGTTGAATATACAAACTTGAAAATTTGGCAACAAAATGTTATGAAAAGTATAAAATAATGATTAATGTACAAAAGTAAAATTGACTGGTAGTAAATATTCAATTCAATTCAAAGTTTATTCTCTATAAAGATTACAATGTTGAATTTACAGAATTTGGTTGTTGTGTGATTTACACGTAGTTAAATAATGATTACAGAGTGTACCACTAGAACACCTAGCATGGCTAGGCATTTCGGGCAGACTTAATTTAATTCATTATTTTAAAATATTACAAATTATGAGGTAAGTTGGTATTGTGGCTAAGTGACTAAATACTAGTTTGTGAGTTTAGCAATGTGAATGCTTTTGTTTTGGCACAGTACATAGTTTCAGTATTGGAGTATCATAGGATTCATTATTTTAAGATTGAGATTAATATTTCTGTTTATGGTCAAATGGGTGAGTGAGTGTAAGTGTGAACCACCAGGTGGTATTCGTGTAGTTAGTTGATGGGGTTTATCAGGGAAATAAGATGTTTTCTAATGGTAGTTTTGAAGGTGATGAATGTGTCTGCAGTTCTAGA
Source organism: Cherax quadricarinatus (assembly GCF_038502225.1). Classification (NCBI taxonomy): domain Eukaryota; kingdom Metazoa; phylum Arthropoda; class Malacostraca; order Decapoda; family Parastacidae; genus Cherax; species Cherax quadricarinatus. The sequence continues at coordinate 65,895,194 of NC_091297.1, read as the reverse complement.
GTTCTCAGGTAGGGTGTTCCAGATTATAGGGCCTATGACATACATTGAATTTTTGTAAAGGTTTAGTCGGACATGGGGAATGTCGTAGAGATGTTTGTGTCTGGTGTTATGCTTGTGGGTTCTGTCACAACTATCAAGAAAGCGTTTTAGGTCAAGGTTGATATTGGAGTTTAAGGTCCTGTAGATGTAGATTGCACAGTAGTAAGTGTGGATGTACTGAACAGGGAGTAAGTTTAGATCTATGAAGAGTGGGGGGGGTGTTTTGCCAGGGATGGGATTTAGTGATTATTCTTACTGCAGCTTTTTGTTGGGTTATTATTGGCTTTAGGTGTGTTGCTGCAGTTGTTCCCCAAGCACAAATAGCATAGGTGAGGTATGGATAAATAAGTGAGTGGTATAGTGTGAGAAGGGCATTTTGCGACAGGAAGTATCGTATCTTGGAGAGGATCCCAACTGTTTTGGATACTTTTTTGGTTATGTGTTGGATATGGGTGCTGAAATTCAGGTTGTTGTCAAGGTATAGGCCTAGGAATTTGCCCTCATTATGTCTGGTAATTAGAGTGTTGTCGATCTTAATGTTAATTTGTGCATCTCCTGCTCTGCTACCAAACATAATATAGTAGGTTTTGTCAGTGTTAAGCGTAAGTTTATGGCTGTCATCCAAGTCGACATTTTGATCAGCTCCTCGTTAACAATAGTGTTGAGGGTGGCAAGATTAGGGTGAGAGATGACATAAGTCGTGTCGTCAGCAAAGAGAATGGGTTTCAGGTGTTGGGATACGTTTGGAAGATCATTGATGTATATGAGGAAGAGCAGGGGACCAAGGACACTTCCCTGTGGAACTCCAGTATCAAGTGGCCGTGTTGTTGATGCTGTGTCTTTAATGGTAACATACTGATACCTATTAGTAAGGTAAGATTTGAAATAAGCAAGCGCATGGCCTCTTATACCATAATGGTCAAATTTGTGGAGTAGGATGCTGTGGTCTACTGTGTCAAAAGCTTTTCTTAGGTCAATAAAAATTCCTAGTGGATATTCCTTATTTTGCAATGCTGTGTAAAGCAGATCTAGCATTTTTATGATTGCATCATTAGTGCTTTTATTTTTCCTAAATCCAAATTGGCAGGGGTTGAGTATGTTTTGTGCTGTTATAAATTAATATAGTCTCCTGTGCACGAGTTTCTCAAAGATTTTGGATAGCAATGGTAAGTTTGATATTGGCCTATAGTTGTTTAAGTCTGTAGGGTCACCACCTTTATGTATTGGTGTAACCCTTGCCATCTTGAGTAGTTTCGGGAAGATGCTAGTTTCTAGTGACTTGTTAAAAAGTAATGAAATAGCATGTGAAAGGATATGGGCCGCTCGCTTGTACAATAATGGTGGGACATTAGACAGATTCCCTGAGTTGTTTTTAAGTGACTTTATAATCTCGGTGACTTCCGAGGGCTCAGTTGGTGCAAGATAGAAGGAATTTGGGAAATTCCCAACTAGGTAGTCCCCGGCATGGGCATTAGTATGTGGGATTTTATTGGCGAGATTAGATCCTATGGTTGAGAAGAAGTCGTTTATCTTGTTAGCTGTGTCAGTGGGATGTAGTGGTGTTTCATTAGGTTTAGTTAGGACAATATTCTTGTTTTTTTCAGTTTGTGGGTCCCTAGAATCTGAGAGAGTGTTTTCCAGGTCTTTTTTATATCTCCTCTAGTGTCTGTGAATCTACTGGAGTAGTATAGTTGTTTGGCTTTCTTTATTACTTTGGTGAGAACTGATGAATAGTGTTTAAGAATATCTTTGTGTATTAAGCCCTGTCTATATTGCTTTTAATATTGGTGTTTCTTGTCAATGGATTTCAGAATGGTGCTGGTTAGTTATGGGCAACCAAGCCGTTTGTTTGTGATCTGTTTCGTTTTTATAGGACAATGTTTCTTGTATAGTCTAAGTAATTTGTTAAGAAAAATGTCTGTCCATTTATCAATACCATTGGCCTTGGAGAATTCTGTAGGCCAGACAACAATCTCTAGGTCAGTTGTGAACTTCCTTATTGAGGCCTCATCATGGAGTCTAAATGAGACTTTGTTGTATTCAAGTGGTGGTTTATTAATGTTTGTCAGGAGGAAGGTAGGGTAGTGGTCTGTAGTGCTATCTGTGATTATTCCTGATTTAAGGGGGGCTAGTATATTGGTCCATATGTGGTCTATTATGGTTGCACTTGTCTCAGTGAGCCTGGTTGGTTTAGTTATTGTTGGTATGAGAAGTGTGTTGTTCATATTGTTGATGAAATCAGTTACAGGCTGATCATCTAGTAAGCCAAGGTTGATGTTGAAGTCTCCAACTAAGAGAAGGTGGTGCTTATTCATTTGTCTGTTTGTTATTAGTGACTTTAATTTCTCACTGAAATTTGGGATGTTTGTGTGAGGTATCCGGTAAATGGCACCGATTGTTATAGGTGTCTTAATGTTTTTTACAGTAAAATTAGCAAAAATGTATTCTCCATATTCATCACTAAAGCAAGTGGTGCTAATACAAGATAATTAGTTAGAGTAATAGATTGCAATACCACCCCCAACTTGGTTTGGTCTGCAGTTGTGAATTGCTGTGTATCCTGGTAGAGGGTAGATATCTATTGTGTCCTGCTTAAGCCAGGTCTCAGTAAGAATAATGCAGGAGAAGGGTGTCTTTAGTGATTCAAGGAGTGCTAGGAGGTCATCATAGTGTTTGTTTAAGGACCTGATGTTGTAGTTAAGTACTGATAGGCTTTCAGCATTGTTTAGGATAGTGCTGGCTTGAGTTGCTGTGTAATAAAGGCAGTTACTTTCCAATAGGTTTTGATTGGGTGTCAGATTATGGAGGTTTAGATCAGGGTCGACGTGATCAATCATCTTCTAGGTTTAAATTATGGTTATATATATCCTGAGTTATGTGTTGAGTTCTAGTACTGATATCTGTAGCGGTGGGAAGCTTGGATAAGTATATAGCTAGAGTATATTGGTCATATAGAGTATAGTCACTACTACACATAATAAAGTTGATGTTGTCTATGTGTTGTGCTGGAATGAACTAAAGTACTACTAGGTATAAACTAGTAATATAAAAATACAAATTTAAAATAGAACAAGACTCTCACTTGTAATTGCACTAAGGTCTAATATAATGACTTTTGCGGAGTCTATGTATTGAGCTAGAATGAGCTATAGTACAACTAGATTTAATCTAATAATATAAAAATACAAATTAAAAATAGCACCAGTCTCTCACTAGTAATTGCAATACGGTCTAATATAATGAATTTGGTATTGACTATAGTACAACTGAGTTTAATCTAATAATATAAAAAAGGGACAAGACTCTCAATTGTAATTGCATTAAGGTGTTATATAAGTTGTTTACAAGAATTAGAGTATAACTAGATTTAAATTGACAAGATAAAATATACAAGTTAAGGTAGCAAAGGAATAAAAAAAGTAGAAAAAAAAAGATATATGAGGTAGTTGGTACTAGTTAGCAAAAGATAGTTAAGGGCCTTGAACAATAATATAATTGAAATATACACTAATTGCACACACAATATAGTCACTAAGATATGAAAACAATCTTAGAGTAGGAATTATAATATAAACTTATAATATAAAAATACAAATAGAAATGGTACTTGCAATTGCACTAGAGTCTCGTATAGGTTGTTGACAAGATCGGGCGTATAACTAGATTTAAATTGACAAAATAAAATTCACAATTAAAGTACCAAAAGAATAATAGTAAAAAATAACAATGGTAATGTCTTGGTTATAATATGATAGTAAGATGGTAGACAGGTACACAGGTACACAGGTACACAGGTACACAGGTACACAGGTACAAAGGATAATATAAAGGTTGGAGTTGAATATACAAACTTGAAAATTTGGCAACAAAATGTTATGGGAAGTATAAAATAATGTTTAATCTACAAAAGTAAAATTGACTGGTAGTAAATATGGTGTTTAATAAAATTTTAGTAAGTAATAATGATTACAAAAAAAGTGAAAAAGTAATGTTTATTTCATTCAATATTGCACTGGTAGTTATACTAGAGGTTATATGGCAGCACAAGGTAATTAAGAGTACTCTAAGATAGTAAATGTGGTATTAAAACAGGTAAAGGTAATTAGACAAGTAATGGTTATTAAATGTCAAAAATGTTAAGAGTAAATTGAATTTATAGTAAAAATGATAATTATTAATTTTAGTAAGTAATATCAATTGATAGTATTTAAAAAAATATGAGGTAGTAATATGGACCGAGAAAGTATCAATTCAGCTAATGTTTAAGCAAACAATAGTAAATAAGAAAATTACATAAGGTGACTTATGCTTACTAGTAAAATCACATAATGAGGTAGTTGATTATTTAATTACTAAGAGATTGTACAATGAAATTTGAACAATAATGGAGCAAAACATACACTACGTTACGTAGGCTTTTAAGTTGGACATTGCTTAGTTATTCTCTGTAAGATTAGTATCCCTGAGAAATCGTGATAGATCATTCTCGTTCGTGATTGTGTACAGTTGACCTACATTTGTTTTCCTAACAAGAATTTTCTCTTCCCGTGTGAAGCATTGGTGTATTGTGTCGTTATTCTCCCGCTTAAGTTTTCTGACTCTATACAGGAGGTTCTGACGTTTTTTGGTAAGACACTCGTTTATGTATACCTCTTTCTTTACTTTAATAGATGCAATAATTAAGTCTTTTTTCCCGTCATGTGAGTGGAATCTAAGCATAACACTTTTTCTACCATGGGATCCTAGTAACCTGGCTTCTTTTATTTCAGACTCTGGTACCATAACACTTGTTTGGTCCTTTATGATCTGCAGAGTAATTTCTTTACTGTTTGTTTGGTTCATATCACTGGGAAAAAGTGGACTGTTAACTATTACTGCGTCCGATAGTTTATCTTGTTCAGTTTTATCTTCTTGGAGAGCAAAGTAGACACTGAACTGGTTATCTAAGTTGTTCTTCCATTCTTTTACTGCTTCTTCAACCTTTGTATTAAGAGATATTATTTGTTGGGTATGGCTATCTATGACTGTCTGGATGGTCTTGTCACAGTTAGTCATTCCTGGTGTTGATAACTTTTGTTCAAGACTGAGGATTTTGTTCTCGAGTTGTGTCATCCTGGTATCTTGTTTTGTTAGCGTCTCTCGAAGATTCATATTTTCAATAACTAAGTTGGAGATGCATGTCTTTAGGGTATCTGGATCGTTGGTCATACCTGAGAGACTACTTGGTAGGTTGAATCCGGGGAAGAGAGGGGAGGATGGGCTGGTGGCAGCCATATTTGTTGTGGTGTAGCCTTGAGTGGTGGTGAGTGGGGTGGTTGCTGGGCCGGCGTCCTCCTGGCTACACTTGTTGAATAGTTGATTTTTCGGTGTTTTCTTGCTGGCCTTGGTGCTGTTCCCTCTTAGATTGCGCCTCATAATACTACAGGAATTGTTGTAGTTAAGAAGAAGTTGTAGTTATACAAAGCTTAGGGTTACGTTGTTCGGCTGGCAGCAGGGTGTTGCTTTCGGTTTGTGGGCAGTCTTCCTTTGATCTCTATTATTTTCGATTTGTAGGTTTCACTGTTGGTAATCTTTGGTCATTCTGGGTGCTACGTTGGGTAGTGCAGTTTTGCTTGTAACTAGGTCATCATAGGAGCATTGGTAGCTCTGATAGTTGGAGAAAAGTACGGAGCTTGGTGTTTAACAAAATTTTAGTACGTAATAATGATTACAAAAAAAGTGAAAAAGTAATGTTTATTTCATTCAATATTGCACTGGTAGTTATACTAGAGGTTATTTGGCAGTATAAGGTATTTAAGAGTTCTCTAAGATAGTAAATGTGGTATTAAAACAATTTATGGTAATTAGACAAGTAATGGTAATTAAATGATGTCAAAAATGTTAAGAGTAAATTGTACTGATAGTAAAAATGGTAATTAATTATTAATTTTAGTAAGTAATATCAATTAATAGTATTTAAAAAATATATGGTAGTAATATGGACAGAGAAAGTATCAATTCAGCTAATATTTGAGCAAACAATAGTAAATAAGAAAATTACATAAGGTGACTTACGCTTACTAGTAAAATCACATAATGAGGTAGTTGATTATTTAATTACTAAGAGATTGTACTAAGAAATTTGAACAATAATGGAGCAAAACATACACTACGTTACGTAGGCTTTTAGGTTGGACATTGTTTAGTTATTCTCTGTAAGATTAGTATCCCTGAGAAATCGTGATAGATCATTCTCCATCGTGATTGTGTACAGTTGACCTGCATTTATTTTCCTAACTAGAATTTTCCCATCCCGTGTGAAGCATTGGTGTATTGTGTCGTTATTCTCCCGCTTAAGTTTTCTGACTCTATACAGGAGGTTCTGACGTTTTTTGGTAAGACACTCGTTTATGTATACCTCTTTCTTTACTTTAATAGATGCAATTATTAAGTCTTTTTTCCTGTCATGTGAGTGGAATCTAAGCATAACACTTTTTCTACCATGGGATCCTAGTAACCTGGCTTCCTTTATTTCTGACTCTGGTACAATAACATTGTTTGGTCCTTTATGATCTGGAGAATAATTTCTTTACTGTTTGTTTGGTTCATATCACTGGGAAAAAGTGGACTGTTAACTATTACTGCGTCCGATAGTTTATCTTGTTCAGTTTTATCTTCTTGGAGAGCAAAGTAGTCACTGAACTGGTTATCTAAGTTGTTCTTCCATTCTTTTACTGCTTCTTCAACCTTTGTATTAAGAGATATTATTTGTTCTGTATGGCTATCTATGACTGTTTGGATGGTCTTGCTATAGTTAGTCATTCCTGATGTTGAAAAGTTTTGTTCAAGACTGAGGATTTTGTTCTCGAGTTGTCATCCTGGTGTCTTGTTTTGTTAGCATCTCTCGAAGATTCATATTTTCAATAACTAAGGTGGAGATGCATGACTTTAGGGTATCTGGATCGTTGGTCATACCTGAGAGACTACTTGGTAGGTTGAATCCGGGGAAGAGAGGGGAGGATGGGCTGGTGGCAGCCATGTTTGTTGTTATTGTTGTGGTGTCGCTGCTAAATTGTTCAACAAGAAAAGCTTCACTAGTTTTAAGAAAGAACTGCCCACAGAAGAGATAGTTCTGACCACTGAAGCATATCCCATGTTTGACAAAGAAAACCTTGAAACTGAACTAAAAGTATTCTATTGTAGATCCGATATGCATGAATAATGCAAATTAATTGAACTGCTGTAATTTGTCTTGGAAAATAATCTAGATGAGGTTCTTAATGAAATTACGAAACTGATAAAAATCTTTACAATTCTCATGACAACATCAGAGCCAGAACGCTGCCATGACAACATCAGAGCCAGAACGCTGCCATGACAACATCAGAGCCAGAACGCTGCCATGACAACATCAGAGCCAGAACGCTGCCATGACAACATCAGAGCCAGAACGCTGCCATGACAACATCAGAGTCAGAACCCTGCCATAACAACATCAGAGCCAGAACGCTGCCATGACAACATCAGAGTCAGAACACTGCCATGACAACATCAGAGCCAGAACGCTGCCATGACAACATCAGAGCCAGAACGCTGCCATGACAACATCAGAGCCAGAACGCTGCCATGACAACATCAGAGTCAGAACGCTGCCATGACAACATCAGAGCCAGAACGCTGCCATGACAACATCAGAGTCAGAACCCTGCCATGACAACATCAGAGTCAGAACGCTGCCATGACAACATCAGAGTCAGAACGCTGCCATGACAACATCAGCAGCCAGAATGGTGCCATGACAACATCAGGAGCCAGAATGCTGCCATGACAACAACAGTGCCAGAATGCTGCCAGGACAATATCAGAGCCAGAATGCTGCCATAACAACATCAGAGCCAGAACGCTGCCATGACAACATCAGAGCCAGAACGCTGCCATGACAACATCAGAGCCAGAATGCTGCCATAACAACATCAGAGCCATAACGCTGCCATGACAACATCAGAGCCAGAACGCTGCCATAACAGCATCAGAGCCAGAACGCTGCCATGACAACATCAGAGCCAGAACACTGCCATGTCAACATCAGAGCCAGAATGCTGCCATGACATCAGAGCCAGAATGCTGCCGTGACAACATCAGAGCCAGAACGCTGCCATGACGACATCAGAGCCAGAACACTGCCATGACAACATCAGAGCCAGAACGCTGTCATGACGACATCAGAGCCAGAACGCTGCCATGACGACATCAGAGCCAGAACACTGCTATGGCAACATCAGAGCCAGAACGCTGCTATGACAACAACAGAGCCAGAACGCTTCCATGACAAAACCAGAACCAGAACACTGCCATGGCGACATCAGAGCCAGAACACTGCCATGACATCAGAGCCAGAACGCTGCCGTGACAACATCAGAGTCAGAACGCGTCCATGACAATATCAGAGCCAGAACACTGCCATGACAACATCAGAGCCAGAACACTGCCATGACAACATCAGAGCCAGAACGCTGCCATGACGACATCAGAGCCAGAATGCTGTCATGACGACATCAGAGCCAGAACACTGCCATAGTAACATCAGAGCCAGAACACTACCATGGCAACATCAGAGCCAGAACACTGCTTCTCAACATTAAAAAAATAAAGACTTTTCTAAGGAGGACTATGACTCCTGAAAGACTAAATACACTTGCAGTGCTGTCAATGGAGAAAAATTTCCTCAACAGTCATCAAGACATCAAGGAGAAAATTATTAATCTTTTCGAGCAAAGTAGAACAAGAAAAATGGATTTCGTTTTTAAATGAATGAATCAAGCTTGAACTGTAACAATTTAGGTAAGCAAAAAAAATACTTTTTTGTTTATGATTTTATCAAGCTCATCTTTAAATTTTCTTTTTATATGTTTTTGTTTTACGCAATATTAAAGCAATGTCTAAAAATTTTCTGACGCGGCAGTTCCACTAATTTTAGCTACGAGCCACCACTGACCTACAATGCTCTTTCCTATCATATGAGAGATCACAATCATCCTATTAAATAATTATCTGTTAAAATAGTCTATCTTCTAAGCTTCAAAGATGCCGTCTTTTCGAATTACCCACTGCACACAACTTTCCTAACAAAATCACCCCTTTTTTTTTTTTTTGGTTGTATTTCAATGAGACTTCCACAGTGATTTACACAGCATTGAAAAATGTACACTCTGTATTTGTTGTGAGGTTTTGCCTAGAAGTTAGAGAGAAAAATTTAAATAATGCCAAATTTTATAGGGTATAAAACTTTCCTTTTTCCTCAAAATTGTGAAGACGTACAATGCTCTAGTAGACATCAGATGAAAGATAAAGGCTAGATAATTGTTAACCCAATGCTGTTTAGCGAAAATTCAGTAGATTCCATAATAAAAAATGTTGAAGTTTGTGATTTTCTTTTTGGATTTTTTTGGGGAGAAAAAAAATCAGTAAAACAAAAGCTGTAACAAAAATCGCAAATCCTCCCTGGGTGTTCATAGAACCATCATTACTCAATAACATGTGCAAAAATCATTACACTCCTGTTAATATTTTTCTCAAAAAATGGAACACAGTTGTTCCATAAATTGTTTTCCATGAAACTACGGTTAAGGCCCGCCAAACTTCAGTGTTTTGCACACGTCAGCACTTCTTCCGACCCTAGAGGTGACCGAGCTGTCATGAGTCCCTTCTCTTGACTCCAGTCCTCAGAGATGTTGCTATGTAATATATTTTGAATGAAAAAATCATGAGTCATAATTTTTGGAGGAAAAAAAAACACTAATTGCCAACCTGTATTTTATATGAGAGTAAGAACACAAAAATTACATTTAAGGAAAAACATACTTAGAAATATGATAGAAACAAGATGATTACATCAAAATGTTGCCATAATTATGCACTAAAACTTTTTCCATAATTTTTCAATGTTCCTTTATTTATCACTCCAAAAACCCTCGCCCCTTTCCTTTAGTCCCAACTTTGTTTTTGTATACTCCTGCCTTTCTCAATACATTGTTGATAATTGCGAACTTGGGAAACCTTTAGAAAGCTTTCACACAGTTAACATTCTATGTGATTGTTGTTGATGCTTATCTAATGAATGATGTAAAAGATTCTTTAATTTCGGACAGGCAATAGGGAGAGTGTACTGTTTAAATTACACACAAAGTTCAATATAATCTTTGGAAATTTACCAGTGTTGCATATGCTGACACCAGCACAAGGAAAACTTGCTAATGGCTTTTGACCCACACACATCTAAGCATGCACTGTATAGATCAATATCCACAATCAAGCCTACAACGTCCATATACACATGGGATACGTAATGTAAGGAAGAATTCCTTGAAAACATGTCATGTTGCTGTGCTGGGAACTCCAAGAAATTAGCTACAGATTTTTTGGGTGACTAAAGTAAGAAAATGTGAATCATTAAATGAATGGGAAACACCGTCAGGAGGGGTAGATACTATATTATGAAGAGTCCAGTGATGAACTCTTAAATATGAATTATGATGAAGAGCATCAGAAACTTTAGTGCTACATATGAAGTGAGTAAAAAAGGCGCATAAATTTAAAAAACAAATGAGAGCAGATTTGTAAGTGGTTGCTTGCTTGTATGAAAATAAAAATGAAAATGTTCATTGCCTTGCAAAGCTTACAATGTGTGGTTTACATATTGCAAAATAATTACAAAGAAAGTCACTAGCATGCCTAGGCATTTCAGGAGAGCTCATGTGAGTTAATGGAGTAGTCTTGCCTGATTTTAAGCAGAATTCCATAAGAATATATTTGTTTCTGAGGCAAGAAGGTTTATGGTGACAATGGCTATGACATCACTGTATGAATTCAAGGATGTGTTGTGTATAAGGAACAGAACATGCTCAAAGGAAACCAGGCAGTATGAGATGCTTAATACAGCTGTGAAGTGAGGGTGGGTCACTCCGAGAGTGACACCATGATCAAGGATGACAGTTACCTCAAGGGGCATTTTTGTTTGTCAGTAAAAAATATAGGAGTTTCTTGTGATGCTGTTCTTAGTCTTACGTTGATTTAGTCTTATGTGACAGCATAACAGGTCCAATCATTAAAGGTGTGCCTGACGTCATGAACGTCATGATGGTGGCACGAGGGTAGGAAAGTGAATTTAGGGTTAAGGGATGGGACTGGGTGGAGTTGGTGAAAGTTGAATTCCTTTACCACCCAAAAATAAACATCAAAAAAAAAAAAAAAAATTCTACTATATTAGGGACCGACAGAATCCAGTCAAATATTTCTCTTTCTAACTCTGTGTACCAAATATCTGCTCACTGTATTTTTAATGAACAGATTTCTATTAAACAGTTTTTTTCCATTAGACTAGTGCAAATTTTTGTGTACCTGTCTCCCTTTCAGTGTGTGCATCTCTTTTACTATGCAAGTACAGTGGAACTTCTACTTACGAGTTTAATCCGTTCTGTGACCTTGCTCGCATCTCGATTTCCTCGTTTGTTGAGTCAATTTTCCTCAGCTAAATTGATTGAAATGTGATTAATCCGTTCCAGTGGAATTCCGGGCGTGACAAAATACTTCAATATTTAGCTAATATCAACTCTATGGCTTATTTATCCATTATAATTCATCTAATATGACATAAATAATATTAGTAACATGGAAACATGATATATACACTAGAATCAATGAAATATGTCATTATGTATGTGAGGAGCGGTAGGCAGCGGGAGCCATTTTTGTTGTTGTTGGGTTGTATAGGGCCACCACAGTGGCCATTCCTGCTTCTGACTACATACTTTCCGATGCTCTTGTTATAATAGAAAACGGCGTGTTTGTAAGGCAAACTGCATCACAACGTAGTTTCATAAGGAAAACAACAACAATAATAATAATAATAATAATAATAATAATAATAATAATAATAATAATAATAATAATAATAATAATAATAATAATACACAATGTAAAGAAATTATGTAGTAATACAGCATTTACCTTGGAGATGGAGAAGAAATGCTGGGCACAGTAAGTGTCATTACATAGCTCCAACGTACTTAACGGCTACAATTTTTATTTTAATGTTACTTCACTGTTCACGTATTTTTGGCTTTTTCTCCACGCCTGCCACACTTTCATCTGAATGGCGTTTCAATAAAGAACTGTCCAAGGAGGTTTGTTTCTTCATCTCTTTCAGAATGTTTCAGAAATGACTTACGCAAGCATCATTACATAGCTCCAATGCATTATTATTATTATTATTATTAATTAGTATGCACGTATTCCATTTGGAATTTTTATTCACATAAAAAATAGAAGATTTACTGTTATGCAAACTACTTCATTATTGTAATAATTGTAAAAATAATGTCAACCCATTCATGACTGCGTATGAGACTGGGCAGGTGGACATGTATTGAACGGTGACATCATTTGTTTACTCTTGAACACCGAAAAAGAATCGAACATTTCCACTACTTTGAGCTCAATTTCAAGGTACTTTTTGTTTTGAAAGCAATCTAAATCATATTTATTTCTGTAATAAATCTTCCATTCTATCAAATGAGACAAAAAAACGAGAATACAACCATAAAAACCATACGAAAATATACAGCTAAGAGGCGGCTAAAGGCTAAGAAGTGAACTCCGTTATTTATGGTCCGATTTCTTTCAATTTTGGTGTATGCTAAGAAGCATCTTTCCATCACACATTGCTCAAGCTTCAATAAAATAGTCCAACAAACAACTGAAATCTAATTCCCTAGATCAAGAGCTCCTCACCAGCGTCAAGGAGGCCCGCTCACATCTTGGAATTTCACTCGCATCTGGAAGCAAAGTATCGACTGAGCGACTGCTCATATCTTGAAATAGTCGCACTTGTAAGTGGAGGTTCTGCTGTATCAGGAAAATTAGTAAAACTTTCTAATACCTCTTTGCAACACAGGACATCGTAGCCACTAATGACAAGTCATGTAAGGGGCCGGACCCTAGAAACATGCAGATTGCTGTGGTTGAGAGTGATGAGAACTCCCAGATGAGATGCGCTGTCATCAAGCTGGAACACAACCTAGGGGATGGCTCAATGAAGACCCACAAAGATGGCAACAAGAGCAATACCATTAGCAAAATTTCCACAAACAGTCTCGGAGCGGAAGACGGCATAGGGTCATGGTGGGCTGGACCAGTGGCTTTGGTGAGAAGCTCCTGCATGAGGAAGATTATGTGTTTACTGGTCACCATATATTTCCTGCAAGGAATCGTGTACCTGGGTCTTCCCCTCAGCTCCAACTCCTTCAGGTGAGCTACACCGACGGTCTCGTACTTGATGCGGGGAAGGGGTCAACATTAGCCTCAGGTCATTTCGTACCTTGCTGTCATGCATCTAGTCATCACCTGACATTTGCTGATGTTAAAGGCAGGAATATGGTTTTGAGATGAAACAGCAGTAATTGGTTTAAGTGCTGAGATTTATTTTAGAGTAATATTATGCATGAGAAGCACATTCTCTAGAAGAGAGTTGATATATTAGATCCATTTAATTAGGTATCCCTTTAGGTAGTCAGCTGATTTTTTTTGTTCCCAAGTTTTCGTTTATAACTTGAGAGTGCCTAATCTTATGGGCTTCAAATTTTTAATGTTGGCGTACTGTAACTAGTATAACTAGAGAAAGGTTTATGCAACTTCTGTTATGTGCAGTTTTATATGGACCATTTCGGATTTTAGTTTCGTGCAATAATTTTAGAAAGACTTCCGATTAGCTTCAAACTTTCAGCATTAGTGTAGCCTTGTGATGAATAGTTTTGAAAACCGACAAGTTGAAGATTGAGACACTTATGCACCATATGGGAATCTTTGTTTAGGAAACGTTTCGCCACACAGTGTCTTCATCAGTCCAATACAAAGCAGAGAGGTGCAAGAAGAGGAGGTACATTCTACAAGACTGATGGACTGAACACATCGACTTCAGGCTGAGGGACTGATTACCTCAATCTCCTCCTCTTCTTGCACCTCTCTGCTATGTATTGAACTGAAGATGCCACTGTGTGGCGAAACGTTTCCTAAATAAGATTCCCATACGGTGCATAAGTGTTTCAATCTTAATTAGTGTAGCCTTCATAAAAGAGGTTTGAGATTCTTATTGAAGTTTGTAGGTGGCATTTTACTAATTTAATTTAGAGAAAAGTGCAATATATTTACCTTGTATAAAGTGAGTATCCCTCTTTGAAATGGGATCGGTCTTTATCAGCTGATGAAACTTATAGACAGGATGGCACCCACTAAGTTCATACTTTGTACATGAATATTTACCAATTTACTTGCATTATAATGAAACTGGAATGGTTGAATTCCGAGCAATAACTGGAGAATATCTCAATTGGTTGTCCTCATATTTTCATTAATGGTGAGTTCTTTACATTACTGGTATAAAACACATGTGAAAAACCTGGTTATCTTTATTATGAAGACGTCTGCCAACCGGTGGATGTATTAATCCAATGCAGATGTTTTTTACCAGAGACAGTGGAAGATGGGATGATCATTTCTTCAGCCTTGATAGGTGTTCAGTTGTTTTACATTGATTAATCCGAAACAGGCAGGAGTATGGTCATTTATATACTGAACCAGAATGGAGGCGCAGAAGTTGCAGGCATCTTCGCAGGTGGGCGGGACCCACTAGTGGAGTACATCTTGTCTAAGTATTGGACCATGCATCTGCACAGTGCCGCACATTTGACTATGAGCTTTAAATATTAGGGGAGGGTATCTGTGTATGTACTAATGTGTGTTTTAACGGTAGATTGTATTCTATGTGTGGTAGTTCACCCTTCCTGTACATGATGCTGTTGGGGGTGGTGGAGGTGCCAGCGTACTCTCTGACAGCACCCATCACTAAGAGACTGGGTCGCCGTACCGTCATCTCCTTCTGCTTCTTCACTTGTGGCATTCTTCTTCTCTCCCTCGTCGTCCTCGACAAGATTGCCTTCAGCATTGGTGAGTCACCCAGCACTGCTACCCGCTGAGCTTTCTGTACTCTACATGCCTTTATTCTTATTATTATTATTATATATATATATATATATATATATATATATATATATATATATATATATATATATATATATATATATATATATATATATATATATATGTATATATATATATATATATATATATATATATATATATATATATATATATATATTATATATATATATATATATATGTCGTGCCGAATATGTAAAACTGGTCAATTAGCAAGAACTCATTTAAAACTAAGTTCTTTCTGAAATTTTCTCTTATACGTTTAAAGATATATATTTTTTCATTAATGTTGATGTAAAAATGTATAATTTTGCACCAAAAGAATCTTAGAAAACTTACCTAACCTTATTATAACAAGAACAATTTATTTTAGCCTAACCCAACTAAATATATTTTAGATTTGTTTACAGTAATTTAATATTAAACAAATACAGTGAAATATATTTTTTTCGTTAGGTTCAGAATGATTTTGGCGAAATTATTGCATACACAAATTTTCACTTGTCCTATATGGCAAGATGAACGTTGCTATTTAAGCCAAGATCGCAAGTTCTGCCTATTCGGCACGACATATATATATATATATATATATATATATATATATATATATATATATATATATATATATATATATATATATATATATATATATATATATACACACACAATAAGATCATAGTAAACAGGTGATTTCAGAATATGCAAAACAACCACTGTGAAAGAATAGAGAAATTCCAAGCGCTTTCGAGACTACTCACATTATCAAGGAACGATAAAAGTAATGCATCAAAGGAAGGCATATAAAGGGTCTAGGCCACACCTCACTATCACATCCCACAACAAAGCAACACCTGATGCGCGACACATAAGAAAGAGAACACTGCAGCAGGCTCGCTGGCCCAAATTGGTTGATATGCCTTCTCTTCTTAAGACTTTTAACATCAAAGTTGTATTTAAAAATCTTGATACAGTAAAAAAAAACTTTTGATAAAGAATTCCCCCCAAAATGCTGACGGATGTGTCTATAAGATTCCTTGTAAAATTTGCCATAAAGTTTGTTACGGTCAAACTGGTAAATATCTAGAACTAAGATTAAAACAACATAAATACAGCATTAGAACTGGACAAGATTCCAGTGCTCTATTTATTCTTATGAGAGATTTTAACCATCCAACTGATTTTCAAAAAGTTGAGAAAGTTGTATCAAGCAAGTCCATGGTCGACAGGAATATAATTGAATCTTGTTTCATAAAAAGCAGTTTTGACAATAATATGAATATTTCCTTTGGTTTATATAAATTAGATCCATTTATAATTAATAGAATTTGAGAAGAATTTAATAATACATTGGATAAATAATAAATTTTAAAATTCTTAATTCTTGGGTAGAATAGTTTGTCTGTGGGTTGTGTGAAGGACCTGTCTAGTTGGGCCAGCGGGCCTGCTGCAGTGTTCTCTTTCTTATGAGTCATGTATCAGGTGTTGCTTTGTTTTGGAATGTGATTATGAGGTGTAGTCTAGGCCCTTTATGTGCCTTCCTTTGATGCATTACTTTTATTGTTCCTTGATAATGTGAGTAGTCACGAAAGTGCTTGGAATTTCTCTATTATTTCACAGTGATGGATATAATCCCTGCCTTGGTGGGAATCGGCCAGTGTGATAATATATATATATATATATATATATATATATATATATATATATATATATATATATATATATTTAAAAATAAATATATAAAGGACCCTCATCCTCAGAGAAAAGAATAAACTTGCTTCAGGGAAAACTCTAGGTTCTCCCTGATGCTGTTTGAATATTGCTTTCTCCTACCACCCCCTGTATTCTGCATTCTATGAAGACTTTATTTAAAAACAATAAACATTGACAAAATTACAACAGTAGAACAACACTGATAATATCTCAGAGCTACATCACGAACACTTCGTCCAGCTCCCCGGCGGTGGGCTGCGTGCCAAAAATGCTGCAGGCATTCCTTGTCTTCTGGGTCTCCCTGTAGCTGGCAGTTCCACCCCTTCATCTATGGAGTATGGCAAGTAAGTATCTGCCAATGTGGCGGCACAGGTGTGGTCTCAGGCAATCTACTTACCATCCTTCCAGGGTAGCATAGTGGCTCCATCAGGACGCTTTTGACTTCCGTCAGATCTCTGTACTTGGGGTTCCCATTGGGCTGGGTAATGGGCTGTGGCGAGGCCTCTCTTTGTGATGTTGTTGACCTTCTCTTGTCTAGCATACTTCCTTTCTGATGTGTGACACACGAGGCCATGAAGTCCGAATTGATCAGGCGTTGCAAATACATCTATGTTCGGTGAGTGTGGGGGCTGCTAGGCGAAGAGAAACATCAATCCGAATGGCCTTTGGGTCAAGTTGAGGGCCCAGAGAGGAATTGGGAACAACTAGAAGGAAATCTCCTGAGTGTGGTGCCTTCACCACTAGGAGATGAGCTTTGTCCTTTCCTGAAACTTTGGTGAGCATTGTGTTGGCGATTTTTCCCATGATCGGTTTGTCCCTGTGGGACTGTTTGTGTTCTTTGGGAGGAGCTGGTCTATTGTAGGGTGTCCCACCTCACGGCTGCTTCAATGAACCTGGGGTCTTGAACTCCTACCCCACCTCTCAAGTGTTCGGGGACAATCTCCTTGACTAATTCACTGGAAACCAAACACGAAGACAGAAATAGAGGTAAGGCTTCCTACGTTGCTTTGCGCACCCCTATACCTTCCAGTCTCACTGGGAGGGTTGCCTGATCCCATTGCTGATCTTCCAGTGACAGATTCAGTGACTTCTTAAAGATTGATCTCAGGAGTGAGTCATATTCGTTGAGTGTTGGGTTGTCAAAAGAGTGTGCTCACCTCAGGAAGTGAGTCTTGGAAGAGTAAGAAAACTTGTGAAGAGATACAGGGCATCATGGGCATCGAGATCTCTTATTCTCTTCTCCAATCTCTTCAGATCACTCAGTTTGTCGTTGAGGACTGCGTTGATGGCCTGGTCACCCAGCGGTGCTGGAGTGGTAGTAGGGACTTCAGGGAGGATTGTTCGCACACTCCTGATAATTTCCTGGTTCATTGTGATGATTTCACATATGGAGGGATTGAGAATGAGTCCCAAGGCTTCTCCCTGTGTCTTCACCAGCTGTAGGTCCTCTAGCAGGGATTCTTCAGTACCTGCCAGAGTGCCATCATCCAGGTACCAGATGTTGAGCTCGCTGCACAGGCTGGAAGTTAGTTCTCTTAATTTCAAGCAGAAGAGAAGTGGAGCGAGTGGATCACCCTGCTGAACACCCTCTGGTGAGCGAACTTCATGTTCGCCAAACAAAAGAATTGAGGGTTTACTGTAGCCAGCTGAAATGAAGGGATAAAGACTGAGGAACCGATCCCGAACGGCTGGCAAGACCACATCTCTTTTCACCATATTAAAGTAAAGTTTGACTACGGCCTTGTCTTCTAGTAAGTCTCTGATGTAGGCCCTTGTAGGGTAATTGATGACTTGTCTAGGAATTTAAACTGATAGATTATAGAGGTATGGGTGTTTGTGGGAAACAATCAGGCTGCAGCATTAGGGTTAAAAATAGCAGTTATTACCGGGATACCTCAGGGATATGTTTAAAAGACAATATTCAAAATAAAGTTGCTAGTAATGGCAAATCAATTGATCAACAAACAAAGAGAGATAGTAGAGGGCAACGAGTGACTAGCTCCCTTAAGGTTTACTATACAAATAGTAGGAGTCTAAGAAATAAGGTAGATGAGCTATAATTACTTGCAAGTGTAGGTAATATAGATATTATTGGTATAACAGAGACCTGGTTCAACCAGAAAGATAGAGAAATGCCTTCTGAATGCAACATACAGGGTTATAAACTATTCCACACTGATAGGGTCAACAGGAAGGGTGGTGGTGTGGCGATGTATGTCAGAGAAAATTTAAATTGTTGTCTTAGACATGATATAAGATTAGAAACATCAAACACAGAATCGGTTTGGCTTCAGTTTCTCGAGGGTCGTGACAAATTAATTTTGGGTGTGATTTATTGGCCCCCAAACCTTGATAGGGAGTGCAGTAAGCTGTTATGGGACGAAATTCATAAGGCATCTAGATATGAAAATGTTGTGATAATGGGAGATTTTAACTTTAGACAAATTGATTGGAACAATATGACAGGAAATCTTGAGTCTAGTGACTTTCTTGATACGGTTCAGGATTGCTTTTTAGAACAGGTTGTGACAGAACCAACTAGAGGAAACAATCTGCTTGACTTGGTTCTTCCAACAAAGATTCACTAATTAATAATCTTGAGGTTAATGATGAGCTTGGGGAAAGCGATCACAAATCACTTAGTTTCAATATATCATGGAATAACCCAGATAACTGCAATCAAATCTCTGTCCCAGATTTTCGCTTGGCCGACTTCATGGGACTGAAAAATTACTTGGGTGGGCTAAATTGGGATGTCCTAACTATGGGTCAGGTAGGTGATCTTGGTTGCCAATATGACGTTTTTCAGAGCATAGTTCTAGCTGCGCAGACAACTTTTGTTCCGAGTAGGGAAATTAGACCTAACAAAAATGATCTCAAATGGATGAACAATAGATTAAAACATCTCATTGGTCAAAAGATAGGTATATATAGGCGTATCAAAAGAGGGGATGGGCAGTTAAGAAATCAATATATTCAATTAAAGAGAGAAATAAAGAAAGGAATAAGAAAAGCAAAAAGAGATTATGAGGCTAAGGTCGCAAGGGATTCAAAGACTAACCCGAAAGGGTTCTTTCAGGTATACAGAAGTAAGATTAGGGACAAGATTGGCCCACTTAAGAGTAACTCTGGTCAGATCACTGACAGTGATAAGGATATGTGTGAAATTCTAAATACCTACTTTCTCTCAGTTTTCACCCAGGAAAATACTAGCGATATTCCTGAAATAATAGATTACGTAGAACAGGATGATAATAAACTATGTACGATTGCGGTAACTAGTGACATGGTCTTCAGACAAATAGAGAAACTAAAACCTAACAAATCCCCAGGTCCTGATAAACTGTTTGTAAGGGTGTTAAAGGAATGTAAAGAGGAACTTAGCATACCTTTGGCTAATCTTTTTAACATATCACTACAAACTGGCATAGTACCTGATAAGTGGAAAATGGCAAATGTAATACCTATTTACAAGGCAGGTGACAGGTCCTTGGCTTCGAACTATAGACCAATAAGCCTTACCTCCATAGTGGGAAAATTTATGGAATCAATAATTGCCGAAGCAATTCGTAGCCATCTTGACAGGCACAGATCGATTAATGATTCTCAACACGGTTTTACAAAGGGGTGTTCCTGTCTTACGAATTTACTAACTTTTTTCACTAAGGTGTTTGAGGAGGTAGATCATGGCAATGAATATGATATTGTGTATATGGACTTCAGTAAGGCTTTCGATAGAGTTCCACACCAGAGGCTATTGAGGAAACTTAGGGCACACAGAATAGGAGGAGAAATTTTTTCCTGGGTAGAGGCATGGCTGACAAATAGACAGCAGAGAGTTTGCATAAATGGGTAGAAATCAGAATGGGGGCACGTCATAAGCGGTGTTCCTCAGGGGTCAGTGTTGGGCCCGTTGTTGTTCACAATTTACATAAACGACATAGATGAGGGAATAAATAGCGACATAAGCAAATTTGCTGATGACACCAAAATAGGCCGTCCAATTCATTCTAATGAGGACATTAGAGCACTCCAGGATGATTTGAATAGACTGACGCAATGGTCGGAGAAGTGGCAGATGCAGTTTAATATTGACAAATGCAAAGTTCTAAATGTTGGACAGTTAAATAACCATGCCACATATAAACTGTGTAAAGTAAAAGGACACAAGTGCAACTAATGTGACATTTTATTGTGGCAACGTTTCGCTCTCCAGAAGATTTATCAAACCATTACAAACAATACATGGACACAGTGGGTATGTATAGGCTCAGAGTGATCACACAGTTGCTCTACGCTCAAGAAGCCTCCCTTCGACCCCGCCGGGGTGGGGAATTTATATTCTACATACGTCACATCCTTTTCACAATGCTGTCGCATCGTGTTAAAATCAAGCCTGTGAATGGTGCAATAAATGACTCCTCGAAGTTATCTTTAGCTACCGTCGTTAGGACCTGCCTGCAGGTCAAATTTACGGCAATCCACTCTCTGTAGGACTCCTTCATTGTCGTCTGCACAGACGACACGGAAGCATCAAAACTAATGGACGACTCTTCAGTCAGGACCCTACAAACACAACAATTCACTCTATCCCCGTCTCCATTCTTGAAGTCGAAACGTTCGGTCTTTGTGAAAAGACTGGACAATATCGTCACCTCTCTCTCTACTGAAGCACTGAAGACATCTATTGAGGAACAAAACACCTGGGCCTCGGTAGACAGCATCTCCAAGATCTCCAACTCCTCATCTATGCTAAAGATTACATTCTCAGACATCTCAATGGCTGCCCAAGCTCTCTCTGACGGTCTGGCCATCTCATATTACCACATTCACCCAAGTCATATAGAACAAGAACGTTTCACATACATCTCCCACTGCTGGACCTGCTACTCCTATAAACACACCACCAAGGACTGCCCTGTCAAGGATAAGAAGTTTTGTTCAAAATGTGGGAATGATGGACACGATTTCAGATCCTGCACCATTACTACAGCACCATCATGTCTTAACTGCAAGGGTAATCATCATACCCTTGCAGGTAAGTGCCCACTCAGGAAAGAAATATTGAAGAAAACGAAAGTTCCGAAGAACACCTATTCACCGACATACGCTACAAATCGACACCACCAAGACTCTACACGTTAATCTACAGGCACCATCGCCCAGCAACCCCCTCCACTCCCCGACGGTGCTCCCTCCAAGGTGCTGTGCTGCATGGTGTATGCACACCTTGCAAACGCAGCAAACCCCGGCACTTTCAACACCACTATTAACGAACTATTCCGTCTGAACAACATGCCTGCCTTCAATTTTCTGGACTCCACACCTTCAGCAGACATCCTCAAGATCCTTCTCAACGCCCTGAACTTTACTGCACCTACAGACCTGTCTCCTGCCCAAGCAACTGCTCCATTAACTTCTATAACCACTTCCACCGCTGACAACGTTGATCATGCTACCTCAACCACTGTCTCCCACCTCTCCCAGCCTACTGTTACGCAACCGTTACACCTCTCCACTGCTCCTGTCGACCTTCAGTCACCTGCTACCACCATTGTAGATTTGCCCAATGAATCCACTCCAGAAAAGGAAGATAGCGGCGACTCCAGTAAACCCTCATGGGAAAACCTCACCTTCTACACTTCTCCTTCAAATACTGACACCATGACCTGTACTGAACTCTACAAAAGCCTCGGTGCTGGAACGGTCAAATATGCCGGTGAATCGCCGCTTAACTTCACACTCACCCAAGTTCTTGAGTTCATCAAGCCTCTACGTTTCACCTTCAGTAACAAAGCTAAATTATACCACCTATCTAGAAACAGCTTCAAAAAGTTCGACAATGGCTCCACTGCTAACCTGCCTCCTCAATTACTCATATAACTCCCATGTGTGTTCTACCCTCTGATGTGACCTAGCCTGCTGCCAGTTACTTAAGATTCAAGACTTCAACTACAACAAGTTCGATGCAACAGTCCCTGCTATTCCTGTTCTCAAGTCTGCCCCACGATCGCCTTAGCTGCTGGGTTAAGCCCTGGCTCTACTTCTCTGACTCAAGAACACTCCTCTCCAGAGCTATTCTTCATCTGTCCCGTCTTCCCCGCTCATCCCATTGGGATCTCACCTGAACTTGTTTGCTTTGCTTTTTGCTTGTGCAATACTAGTGGTAGTAGTAGTAGTAGTAGTAGTCGTAGTGACAAAATTTGTAGTAGTAGTAGTCGTAGTGACAAAAGTTGTAGTAGTAGTAGTAATACAATATGGTAGAGCAATTAATTCGTACATGAGTAAAAGGATATAAAAGCTATTACTTGGGTAACATAAAAATAGGTTGGACAAATATAGACTGGATAGAGGCAGCCTGTTTCAGTGTTCACTCTCTGTAATGTTCTTTGTGTAGTATAACAGAAGAGACTATGTGATGGCAGGGTTTACTGTTTTCAGGAGGATTCTTGCTAAGACTTCGGAGATGGTGAAGCTGCCGTTGTTTTGTTTAATTGTATTCGAAACAGCGATCAGTGCTGATTCGAAGCACTTGCGTCTGTGGAAATTAGTTTCTTTGATCACTAATTGGGCGTCCCTGAATTTCATTAGATGATTGGTGGAATTTCGGTGTTGTACACAGGCATTGTTCAAGTTATCGTTCCTGCATGCGTAAATGTGTTCATTGAGGCGGGTGTAAAGGTTTCTTGCTGTTTCACCTACGTAAATCTTGTCACAGCCTCCACAGGGTATAGTATAAACTCCTGCGTTGACTGCTTCGTGGTGCTTTGATTTTGTCCTGGTTAGATCCTTTATTGAAGTGCTAGAAGCGATGGCGACTCTGGTGTTAGATTGTGAAAGTACTTTAGAAACGTTCAGTGCAACCTGGCTGTTGGGAAGAATTATAACTTTGTTGGGAGTGGTGTTGGTGCGTGGAGAATTAAGGATCTCAAGAGCTCTTTTCTTGCGTCCTTTCTTGTGTCCTTTTACTTTACATATTGTCGGTAATTCTACCAACTTTATTACACATATAAACTAAATAGTTAGGAGGAGGTGCGGGATTACCAAAACTGTTGTCCAGAGGGCTGAGAAAGGGTTGCTGAGGTGGTTCGGACATGTGGAGAGAATGGAGCGAAACAGAATAACTTCAAGAGTGTATCAGTCTGTAGTGGAAGGAAGGCGGGGTAGGGGTCGGCCTAGGAAAGGTTGGAGTGAGGGGGTAAAGGAGGTTTTGTGTGTGAAGGGCTTGGACTTCCAGCAGGCATGCGTGAGCGTGTTTGATAGAAGTGAATGGAGACAAATGGTTTTTAATACTTGACGTGCTGTTGGAGTGTGAGCAAAGTAACATTTATGAAGGGGTTCAGGGAAACCGGCAGGCCGGACTTGAGTCCTGGAGATGGGAAGTACAGTGCCTGCACTCTGAAGGAGGGGTGTTAATGTTGCAGTTTAAAAACTGTAGTGTAAAGCACCCTTCTGGCAAGACAGTGATGGAGTGAATGATGGTGAAAGTTTTTCTTTTTCGGGCCACCCTGCCTTGGTGGGAATCGGCCAGTGTGATAATAAAAAAAAAAAAAACTAAATAATGTAGATCTTAATACTACCGATTGCGAAAAGGATTTAGGAGTTCTGGTTAGCAGTAACCTAAAACCAAGACAACAGTGCATCCGTGTTCGCAATAAAGCTAACAGAATTCTTGGCTTCATATCTAGAAGTATAAATAATAGAAGTCCTCAGGTTGTTCTTCAACTCTATATATCCTTGGTTAGGCCTCGTTTAGACTATGCTGTTCAGTTCTGGTCACCGTATTACAGAATGGATTTAAATGCTCTGGAAAACGTACAAAGGAGGATGACAAAGATGATCCCATGTATCAGAAATCTTCCCTATGAGGATAGACTGAAGGCCCTGAATCTGCACTCTCTCGAAAGGCATAGAATTAGGGGGGATATGATCGAGGTGTATGTCCGAGATCGCTTGAACTGTTGCATAAAAACGGGTATTAAGTCTGAAGTAACACATACAGAGTCTGTTTGGATAGAAGCTTCAGAGGGGCATCAAAAATTGATTTTAGGTGTGATATACCGTCCCCCAAACTTAGATAGGGACCAAGGGAGACTACTATGGAAGGAAATTGTTAGGGCCACAAGGCAAGATAATGTAGTAATTCAAGGAGACTTTAACTTTAGTCATATTGATTTGAATTTCTTGACCGGGAATTTAGAATCATACGACTTCTTAGAAGTAGTTCAGGATTGTTTCTTGAAGCAGTTTGTGACAGAACCTACAAGGGGTAATAACCTGCTTGACTTAGTTCTGGCAAACAATGAATCCCTTGTTAATAATTTAGAAATTTCGGAGGAACTCGGTGCTAGCGACCACAAATCAATTACATTTAGCATTGAATGGAAGTATGATAGTAGGGATAACTCAGTAACTGTCCCTGATTTTCGCTTAGCAGATTACGATGGGCTTAGAGAACACTTATCATCTGTTGACTGGGGTAACGAAGAGAGCTATCAGTATGACAGTTTTCTGAACACTATACATGCTGCTCAAAGAACGTTTATCCCGTATAAAGAAATTAGATCTAACAGAAATGACCCAAAATGGATGAATAATAGGCTGAAATATCTACTAGGGCATAAGAAAGGAATTTATAGGCGTATCAAAAGAGGTGAGGGTCATCTTATGAATCAGTATATTGACATTAAGAGGGACATTAAAAAGGGGATAAGAAAACCTAAAAGGGACTATGAAATTAAAGTTGCTAGGGATTCTAAAACTAACCCAAAAAGTTTTTTCCAGGTATATAGAACAAAACTTAGAGATAAGATAGGTCCCCTTAACAATAACTATGGGCATCTTACTGACAAAGAGAATGAAATGTGCACGATTTTAAATAATTATTTTCTCTCGGTTTTTACACCGGAAGACACTAACAATATTCCAGTAATTAATTTTTATATTGGGGTAGAAGAAGATAAATTATGTAACATCACAGTCACTAGTGAAATGGTTGTGAAGCAGATAGACAGACTGAAGCAAAATAAGTCGCCGGGTCCTGATGAGGTTTTTTCAGTGAACCATTAACTAATATTTTTAATTTATCTCTTCAAACAGGTGTAGTGTCTGATATGTGGAAGATGGCTAATGTAATTCCTATTTTTAAAACAGGGGACAAGTCGTTACCATCAAATTACCGCCCAATAAGCCTGACCTCAATTGTAGGCAAATTACTAGAGGCAATTATAGCTGAGATTATAAGAAGCCATCTCGATAAGCATAGCTTGATTAATGATACTCAGCATGGATTCACAAGAGGCCGGTCTTGTCTAACTAAGTTATTAACTTTCTTCAGTAAAGCTTTTGAGGCTGTTGACCACGATAAAGAATTTGATATTATTTACTTATATTTTAGTAAGGCTTTTGATAGAGTTCCGCACCAAAGACTGTTAAAGAAAGTGGCAGCTCATGGCATTGGGGGAAAAGTGCTCTCGTGGATCGAGTCATGGCTCACAGACAGGAAGCAGAGAGTGTCCATAAATGGGGTTGTATAAACCTTGGTAACAAATACTGACAAGTTGGTTTAGAAAGACACGTGAGCAAACACTATGACATATTTATTAGAAAACGTTTCGGTCCTGGGACCTTGATCACTTCTAACATACAGAGGTATGTATGTATAATGTTTGCCAAGACCGTAGTCCTGGCACGGGTCTCAATCTTGCGATGACCCGTCTCTGGCTTCCGAGGGAGAAAGGTTTCTACAATGATGCGACGTATGCTGCTCAAGCACTCTTCTGGTCAGTTCAACTGGTGCATCTCATAACTGACAACACCATATGTACTCCTAACTATGGACACTAGCGAGAAGGAGGATATGTCGTTATCACGGGTAACAGCTTATCTGGTTCGTTGACTCCATGGTACACTAGTGTGGCCGCAGTCATCTCTGGGTCCTCTTCGGGAGGGAATATCACTCCTAGTTGCCTGCGGAGTGTCTCAGTAACTTCGCACTCCAGAAGATAGTGTGTTATGGGCCGCTGGACAACGTGCTGACAGTACTGGCACATCTCCTCCGCAGCTTTGTCTACCATCATCTTGGCTGTGGGAAAGCCCAAACGAAGCCGAAGGATGGCGGTACACTGCGCTCTGGACCAGCTTCTATCATATGGAGGGGGTTCTCCCTGAGTCGCTGCTCGGTTCCACTGTTGAGATGGGGTATCACTTAAGACCTCCCCCATAAGTTTCATGGCTCTGGCAGCCACCAGTTTGGTCTGTCGTAGGCTGATTGGGACAGTAATTCCAACATACGGATAGTCCGTTGCTGCCTTGGCTGCATCATCCGCCGCCTCATTTCCCCGGATGCCAGCATGGCTGGAGATCCAGTTCAATGTCGATCTGTTACCCTGAACTTTTAAGGCTGTCATTATGCTCAGGATCGATGTGATGAGGTGAACATTGTCCTGTGGTTGAAGATGGGAGAGGGCATTGATTGCAGAGGTGGAATCAACATGTATGACAGGTCGGAGTCGATGTCGTAGGGCATGTGACAATGTCTGCTGAATCGCCACCAGCTCAGCTTGAAGGATCGTGCAGTGGTCAGGGAGTCGCCAGCCTTGTGTGTGACCATTGTGGTACAGTCCAGCTGCAGCTCTCTTCCTGTCAGGGTCGACAGAACCATCTGTGATATACACTGCACATGTGCCTCCCTCTGCCAGTGCCATGCTTGTCTCAGCATCATTGCTGAGGGTGTCTTGACTGCAGAGATGCTTTGAGATGGGTAGCTGCATGATGCAAACATTGGCTGGATCGGGGCGCCAGGGAGGTGGTGGATGGTACCCAGCAACAGGAAGGTCACAACTCTTCTCAAGGAGTAGTTGTATAGGCAGCAGCTTCCGCCCAGCAGCACAAAACGAACGAATCCAGGAGAAGTCCGAGAAGAGTGTGGGATCTTGTGTCATGGTTGTCAATATCCGTCTCCTTAGTGGGGTACCTTGCTGCCGGTGCAGAATCGTGGCCACTTTGCAGGCGTTAATGTATCTTACTCTGTCAGCCAAGGAAGGAAGCCGGGGCTCTGATCTGAGACATACTGTGTTGGTCCAGATGGGAGCCCCAAGCATAGTTCTTATCGCCTGATTTTGTACGACCTCCACCCTTTGCCTGCTCTGCAGGAAGAGATGGGCTAACGCCGGTGCACCGTAGTCAATGAGCGAGCGTATAACTTGTATATAGTACCTGGAGAGGGTTTCGGGGGTCAATGCCCCAGGGGTCCGGTCTGAGACCAGTTATCTTGCGCACCTCTAGCTATTCTGGGAGCACCTGTAGTAATCTTGGGCGCGCTTGCTTGCCCCTGCACGGTGCGTCGTCATGGCTCTCATGGCGTTGAGTCTGAGTAGAGCACGTGACCTGACATACTCGGCCTGTTTCTGAAAGGTCAGCTTTTTATCAATGTAGATTCCCAAGTACAGGTAGGAGCCTGTCCACTCAAGTTCTATATCCTGAATATGTAATCTATTCACAGGATCTGGTCCCTTGAACATCATTGCAAGAGATTTCTCGGCTGAGATCTTGAGGCCTAGTTCCTTGCAAGACTGAGTAATTAGGTCCAAAGCTCTCTGAGCCTGTCGTTCTAAATTGCCTTTTCCATTCACTACGAGTGCAAGATTATCAGCATAGCTGAGGAGCTGTGTACCACTATGAAAGGGAAGGCTCACAAGTTCCTGCATAAGGATGTTAAACAGGGTAGGACTGAGCACACCTCCTTGTGGCATACCGTTTTCCAGGGTTTTAAAGGAAGAGTAGTGTCCCTGAAAGCTGACACAGGCCTGCCTGCCCCTAAAGTAGGACTCTATCCAGGCCAGGAGGCGTCCTTTGATTCCCTTCCGAGCTAGTATTGCCGGAATTGCTGTGGGGCTGGCTAGCTCAAATGCCTTTTCAAGGTCGAGGTAGACGACGATACTAGGTTTTTTGTTACTATCAGCAATCTGGCTTAGTAGAGTGGTTATACTCTCTGCTGTACCCACTCCTTTGGTGAAGCCAAATATGTGATGATGAGAGGGTCCAAGTTTCCATAGGAGGCGGTTTAACACCATCCTCTCAGCAGTCTTGGCTAAGCAGCTGGTCAGCGATATGGGTCTCATACTACCTGGGTCCTTGGGCTTTGGAATTGGTACGATGGTAGCTTTCTTCCAAGCTGCTGGTAGTGTCCTGGCCCTCCACGACTTGCTAATGACGTCTAGTATGGCCTCCCATCTTCTCTGCCCAGCCCATGCAATCATGGAGTACGTAACACCATCGATGCCCGGGGCAGTGTCACCTGTGTTCTTAATGGCACGTCGGAGGTCCAAGTCCGTGAGGTCTTCATCAGTCACATCTTCCGACTCACATGCAGCTTGTATCGTTAGCTGGCGCTGTGGCAGAAGATCCGTCTGTATATTCCGGATGTCCTGTGGGAGCTGAGTGGAGGCTCCCCTGGAAGTGAAAAGCTCCACTAGTTTCTCAGCTTCCTGGGATGGGTTCGGGTATGCTGGTGGCCTCGGCTTGCTCTTGCCAGTTGCTATGTTGAGCTTGCCCTATATCTCAGATAAAGTGGTGTGATGCCCAAATGTTGAGCACCACTCCAGCCATTTCTCAGTTTTTACTCTGAGAGAGACTCTGCGGGCATGCTGCACAATGGCTCTCAGAGTATTCCTGTTCTCTGCCGTAGGGTTACGCCTGTATAGCTTCCTAAAAGAGTTGATGCGGTGGTTCTGCTCCCGCACCTCGTCGTTGTAGAACCACCAGTCTCTTTTGTGAGTGCATCCTGCGGACTTCTTTGGAATTGTGCACTCTGCTGCCTGGATGAGAACAGTGATTAGCTCCTGTTCAGCTGTATCACAGTCTTCAGATAGAGAGTATGTGGACCACCAGTCATGAAGATAATCCTGGAACACCTTCCAGTTGGCCCTCTTTACTTCCCATCTAGGAGGCAGCACAACTGTGGGAGGCCTGTTGATGTTGAAGGTGGTGATCACTGCAAAGTGGTCACTGACAAGGTGAGGATGAGTTTCCCATGTGGCTCCTGCTGCGAGTTGTCTTGACCCGATGATAAGGTCAAGGCAGCCGCCCAACAGGTGTGTGGGGTCTCCATTGTTTAGCAACTTTACCTCTGGAATATCGTGTAGGAGCATTGCTATGTTTCTGCCAGCAGCATTGGTTGCTGATTGAGAGTGCAGCATTGGGTGATGTGCGTTGAAATCTCCACCCACAATAATACACTCAGTGCGTGCTAGTGCGATGAGCTCTGCAATGTCGAGGGTGTATCTTGGGTTCTTGTAGATGTTATAGATGATAATGGGCGCCCCAGGTATGTGCACAAGGATGGCCTGTACCTCGACATCCTCCCCACAGTCCACAGGGTTGGCTATAACCTCGTGAGGTATTGTATTGGATATAAATACAGCTGTGCCTCTGCAGTGAACGCCCGGGTCCATGTGCCGAAAATACCCAGCAAAACCGGGTAGTCTTGGGCACATAGTCGGGATAGTCAGAGTTTCTTGTAGCAAGACGATGTCAACCCGATCCCGAATTACTGCCTCCAGTAAGAGGTGCTGTTTACCCCTCAGGCCCTGAATGTTCCATTGCAGGACCTTGAGGGTGTGATTTGGGACCAAGGTTATTACACCGCTGTTGTTTCCTGAGTTGGAGACTGAGTCCTGCCCGCTCTGAGAACCTGCAAATTCATGGCATCCACTGTCTCCTCCTCGGTCACTAAGTACACTCAGGGCCGGATTACCGCAAAGGCAAACGAGGCATTTGCCTAGGGCCCCGCACATTTGGGGGCCCCATGGTCCAAGGGGTTCAGGGGCTAATGCAAGACTGCACACATGGTTCAAGTGCAAAGGGGTCCCTACCTAAAAAGTTCAAGTGTTTGGAGAGTAAAATTGATTTTTAAAAATTAATGAAAACAAAAACAATGAAATAAAATAAAATAAAAATAAATAAACCTAACCATAGATGGCAACACTCAACACGCCTTTGTTTACATCAGAACAGCTGTGTTTTCCCCTCTAATGGGTGAGTATGGGAGATTCTTCTCCAATTTTCTGTAGTAATTACACGTTATCTAGACTTGTACTGTGACAAATTAACTGAAGTGTTGTTGATAGACATTGATGTGTATGGATAAATGTTTGTTTTCGCCTCTAAATGTTAAGGGAGGTACCTGATAGGGTTACTTGACCAGTAAAGACGCATGGACCAGTAAAGACGCATTTTTGGTAAAAATACTATAAAGAAAAACCTAAAAACGCAAACTGACTTCCGTTTGTAGGTTTTAAAAGCACTTTGTCCTGTCTTTAAGTCTTTATCATTTCAATAACAGATCTCAATTGATTGATGTTCTACATCACTTCCGTCGCAAATGCTTAGTTTTCAAGTTGCGATGGAAGTGATGTAGAAAATCAATTAATTTACTACATATTTCTCCAGAAACACATAAGCCACATCAGAAAATCGTTGGTTGGGTGAAACTGAAAATTGTCCCTGCATTCTTTAATTCTCATGTCCTTATCTATGGTGGTAGGCCATATATCATGCAAAACATAATGATTAGTTTAGTTATGAAAATGGTAATATAAATACTATTGTGCATTGTTCTTGGACTCAGTATGTTTTCTGTTTAAGTAAATTGGAGATCAAGGAGGATGAATTAGTAAAATATTCGTAGCCCAAATCACTAACCTAATCTATGGTAAAAGTTCTGTATATGACTCCTTTCTGGTAACGTTTTGAATTTTTAGATGTGCAGCCAGAGGAAAGGGGGCTACAAGGGCCATATCCCCCCAATTGACAGAAAAAAAAATTAATAATAATTAAAAAATTAATAATAATTGATAATGAAAAATTTGTATTTGCATGATTACAGACAGTGATACATCCTCATTATGGCATCTCGTGAACGTGATGTTGGACGTTCTTATGCGAGTGGGTCACAGAAAAGAAAGAAGAAAATTCAAGAAGAAGAACAGAAAAAGAAAGATTTAGGAAGCTGCAGAAAGATCACATACATGCTCACGAAAACAGTTTCTGATGTTACTAGTACAGTTGAATCTGCAGATACGTCAGATCATACAGGAAGCCCTCCCTCCATTATTTCTCAGCCAGCATTTACTTCTTTTGTGTCTCCTCTCAATGTCTCAACGGACATTTCGTCCACAGGATTTGTCTTAAAAGATCCTGCCTCATGGCCAAATGTAATCCCAGATTCTCTACATAATGCTTTCATTGCAGAAAACTTCAGTCAAACTCTGAACATTGACTTTAGGAAATCAGCAAGGATTTATGATGATGGAAGTCGTCGTTGTTTAAAGTCATCTATGTTTTATAGAAAGCTTGCAAATTCAGAAACTGTGAAAAGATCATGGATGGTATACTCTGAAAGCTCAGGAAAAGTGTACTGTTCAGCATGCAAGCTATTTCCTACCAAAGAAAATACCTTCACACAGGGGTTCAATGACTGGAAAAATTCCAAGCGTTTCGAGGAACATGAAAACAGCACCACTCACAGGAGCTGCATTTTAGCCAGTGTATTTCATGCGCAGAAAAAAGGCTTATTGGATTCTCATTTGGAAAATCAAACTGAAAAAGAGCGCACTTATTGAAGAAAAGTTCTAGAAAGAGTTGTTGTTGTTGTAAAATTCTTAGCTCTAAGAGGACTTGCTTTCCGTGGAGAAAATGAGGTTTTTGGTTCGGAAAACAATGGCAATTTCCTAGGGATCATAGAACTGTTAGCACAATTCGATCCATTCTTAGCAAATCATGTGTCACGCCTTGGGAATGCAGGAAGAGGCACTGTATCTTACATGTCATCTACTATATGCATTGAATTTATTGAACTGATGACTAAGAAGGTCCTCAATAACATCACAGCAGCTGTGAAAACTGCAAAATACTTCGCAATAAGTGTAGATTCAACACCAGATATTTCACATACAGATCAATTGACATTCATTGTTCGCTTTGTCGACTCCAGTGGTAAGCCTGTAGAGCGCTTTATAAAATTCATTCCTCTTTCAGGCCATGATTGAGAAACAATGATGAATGTAGTACTGGATACTCTGCTTGAACATGATCTCTCTATTATGGATTGCCGTGGCCAGAGCTACGACAATGCAAGTAACATGTCGGGTAAATATAATGGATTGCAAGCCTGTATCAAGCAAATTAACCCACTTGCTGAATATGTGCCCTGCTCAGAATATTCTCTTAATCTTGTTGGGTCATGTGCTGCGGAGTGTTGTGTCACTGCAGTTTCATTTTTTGGACTTTTACAAGCACTCTTTAATTTTTTCTCTGCTTCAACGCATCGGTGGAGTATACTCAAGTCAACCATTCATGGAGATGTCATCAAATCATTATCAACAACAAGATGGTTAGTGCAGCATGATGCAACACATGCTTTGAAAGACAACTTTGCTGAAATACGTTCTGCTTTGATCCAAATAGCAGAGGATGAAGACCAGACAGCAACTACAAGAAGCGAAGCAGCCAGCTTAGCATCAAAATTGGAAGATTTTGAATTGGCCTTACTCTGTGTGCTTTGGGACTGTATACTGGAACGGTTAAATGCCACGAACAAGACACTTCAGAAAATTGAAATTGAAATGGCTACTTGTGCTAACCTCTATGCAGGCTTAGTGGAATTTGTAAGCTCACTTCGCAATGATGAAGCTTTTGAAATGTTTGAAGAGAAAGCTAAACTGCTGGTGAAAGACTACAGTTACCGGGCTGATCATCATCGGTCAAGGAAGAGGAAACGCAATTTTGAAGAGCCAGACAATGAAATTGTGTTGCTACCAAGGAAGAAATGTAAGACAGCTACATACTTCATCATTCTGGATTCACTGATTACAGAATTGGTGAAAAGAAAAGAAATCTACCAGAATCTCAATGGCAAGTTTGGATTTCTGTTCAAAATTACTACTATGCCAGATGCAGAATTGAGAGAAGCTGCATTAAAGTTGCAACAAAACCTTTCAGCAGATGTTCAGGACACATTTGTTGAAGAAATAGTTCATTTTTCTGGATATATGAATCAGATTAAAGCTCCACCTGAAAAATGTGCGCCCTCAGCTGCTTTGAAACATTTAAGAAATGCAGGTATCTCAGAAACCTTCCCTAATGTTGACATAGTGTATCGCCTTTACCTAACATTTCCAGCTACTAACTGTGAAGGAGAACGTTCATTTTCTGTTTTGAAAAGAGTGAAAAACCAGCTCCGTTCAACAATGAGCCAAGACAAGTTGTGTAACCTAGCCTTGTTGACCATTGAGTCTGATCTAACAAGAAATATTGATTTTCAGAATATAATTGATGATTTTGCCAATATGAAATCCAGAAAAAAGTTTATTTAAGAAGTGCCTTTACTTTCTTGAGTTTATATGATTTGATAGTCTTATGCATGATGCAATGATAACAATAATGGTCAGTGATTTATAAAGGGAATAATAGTGCTGTAGTGGTTATGCTGAATATAATAGGTACATGATGTCACTACTTTAATAGCCTAATCTAGTAATACTATGCTGTCTTGAGTTTATTCTCTTCAAAATGCATGATTTAACAAGATAGTTATAATGGCTGTTGGTAAATGGTTTTGGTTGTCTTGATGTACTTTCCCTATTAAATTTAATCTAAATAGCCAGAATGTATTTAATTAGACCTTAACAGGCTCACACCAACCCCCCCCCACCCCCAAGCTGGAAGGGGTCACTTCGCTTACCCGTAACTCATAGGGGCCCCGCCAATCTGAATAGCCTAGGGCCCGGAGACTTCTTAATCCGGCCCTGAGCACACTCTCAGGAGCGTACTGACCATCTGCCAGAATGTGCTCTGTTGTTCCGTGGAGTTGATTGTGTTGCAAATAAGATCCGTGAACACCTTGATGAGTGCTACGAGATCCTCCCTGGTGAGGGCCTGCTTTGTGGTTGGGTTCGAAACAGTGGATATTATCTGGGCTGTTGTGGTCTGTAGGGACTGCTGAGGGTTGGATTTCTTTATTGTATGCACCGTGGTCTGTTGCTGTATACCAGGCTGGGTAGCCGGGATATGCTGAGGAGGTGCCAGTTGAGTCTGTAAAGCGCCTGTGCCAGGTAAGGAGTGCCTGCGTTCTCGTGCTATGGCCGGTGGGGGCTCGTTTATTGCCGCCTGCTGATCGCATTGACCAGATGTACCCTGTTAACGCCTCCTGTTTCTCTTGTTTCTGTTTCTTCGTTGAGGTAGGGGTGCAGGAGGTTCTTGACCTTGACGCCTGGTTGAGGCTTCGAGGGTTGGGAATTCCTGGGCATTGACTTGGGTTAGCTGCTGAGAGATATGCGGTATGACAGGGTTCTCTGCACCCATCGTTTGCTGAGAGTGATGATCCGTCGTAGCCTGTTGCCGAGTTTTTGGCATCTTCCAGACTCCTTGAATTCTGGCGAGCCTCTCGGGGCATCGAGGATTCCAGGCATGGTGTTTCTGCCTGCAGTTCGAGCATTGTGGAGTGGGTGGCGATGCATTTTTCAACTTGGTGATGCATTCCTCGGTAGGGTGGTGCTGGCTGCAGACACCGCAGATTACTCTGTTCGGACAGAGTGCACCTAGGTGTCCATAACGCTGACACTTGAAACAGTGAACTGGTTCTGCTGTGAAGGTCCTGACATCGTACCTGCCCCAAGAACCGAGGTCCAGCTGGGATGGCAGTGGTCCTACATGCTGAAAGAGGACCTGTCAGGTTGATGCGTTGCCTGCCGTCTTTGCCTTGAGACGTTGAGCTGACACCACACTGGGGTGAGCTGCTACTGCCTCGATGGGCATCATCAGCGGGTATCGCATCACTACACCCTTGGTGATCTGCTGAGAGTCCAGTTCCTCCAGGGTGAATGAGCGATCTTTCTCCATGACTCTCTTCAAGGTGGTATACATTTTCTTGTTGAGAGGAGTCAATATTGGTTCTCCCCTCAAGTTGAACCATATCTTGAACTTCAGGTTGTGTCGTAATTCCAGGTATGAAACAACGCCATAGTGGGGTCTGTGGTCCCCGTAAGACTTCACCTTGAATTTGCCAGGTCGGTTGAGCTGGTTTGTCTGCTCCTTGGATGGACGTTGCTTCTTCTTCATGTCCACAGTGTTCCATCCCTTTTGGTTTTCGGGGGGTGGGGTGTTCATTTCCTCCCCTGTTTCCATTGTCGCTGGCTCCATGGTTGGAACTGTCAGATCTGCTACAATGTGAGCAGGATCTTCCTCATCCTCTCGCAACTTCTTCGCTAGAATTGCGCCCCACATTTCCAAATCCGAGTCCTCCGTCGCGTTCATGGAGCATCGTGGCCTCTTCTTTTTGGCAGAAGCCATGTGCCTATCTTGTGATAAGGTAGTGAACTCCGTGTACTGAAGAACTCTTTTCTTGCAGTCTTTGACGAAAAAGGAAGGAAAATGTAACTCAGTGAATGTTTGGTGAATGTATGTACATTCCTCATCAAGAAACTCAGGACTACAAATTCGGTATGCTCTTAGGAAAAACCCGATGATGATGCGTCTTTTGGTTTTGGTATCTTGACTGGAACAGAAGTGTGTGGGATCATTTTTATTGGTAGGTTTCCGATAAACTTGAAATCTTAGGTTGTTGTCTACTTTGTGAATGAGGAGGTCGAGGAAAGGTAGCTTATCAGTGGACTCTTCTTCTAGTGTAAACTGGATCGCCGGTTCAACTGCGTTGAGCCATGCCTGAAGATTCCGTACATCAAAACGTTTGGGAGTTATTACGAGGACGTCGTCCACGTAACGTAACCAAGTGACGCTTGAAGGGATGATGTTGGCTAAGTGTTCGGACTCTAGGTGTTCCATGTATAAGTTGGCTAGGACGGCACTGATGGGGGACCCCATTCCCATGCCGTAGGTTTGTTTGTAGAGCTTGTTATTGAAAGAAAAACAGTTGAAATTAACACATAGTTCAATCAAGTCAACAAAATCTCCGGGAGGTAGAGGAAGATTAAGGTCCTGATTTACTTTACGTCGTAGAACCTCGATGGCTTTTGTGGTAGGTACTTTTGTGAAGAGGGAAGTCACGTCCAAACTGCTTAGTTTCTTGTTACGGATGGAGAGGTTTCGGATGCGGTTAAGAAGGTCGCCTGAGTGTTTAAGATGAGCGGGCCTGATGGTCCCCAGAAGGCAGGAAAGATGTTTGGCAAGAACTCCGCCTAGTTTGTGTGGAGCACTGCCTATTCCTGACGTGATTGGTCTGAGAGGAATATTGTGTTTATGGATCTTGGGTAAACCATACATGTGTGCTGGTTTAGGGTTGCTTGGTAA
The DNA here is from genome assembly GCF_038502225.1 of Cherax quadricarinatus. NCBI lineage: Eukaryota > Metazoa > Arthropoda > Malacostraca > Decapoda > Parastacidae > Cherax > Cherax quadricarinatus. Next base: position 65,858,108 of record NC_091297.1, on the reverse strand, counting down.
CAGGTACAGAAGTTTCTTCCCTACTCTAGTGCGTTTGAGTACAGTGGACCCCCGGTTAACGATATTTTTTCACTCCAGAAGTATGTTCAGGTGCCAGTACTGACCGAATTTGTTCCCATAAGGAATATTGTGAAGTAGATTAGTCCATTTCAGACCCCCTAACATACACGTACAAACGCACTTACATAAATACACTTACATAATTGGTTGCATTCGGAGGTAATCATTATGCGGGGGTCCACTGTATTTCTCTGGTTTTGGTGAGCGTCTCCCACTGTTAAGTGCTGATGGGTTCTTATGTAGATTGATCATTCAAAAGGTCCATCATTTTAGTGTTGTAGTCACTGGTGTTGAGTATGACGACTCGACCTCCTTTGTCGGCGGTGGTGACGATAATGTTGGGGTCGTTGGCGAGGTCCTTAAGGGCAGTGATGTATCGTCTAGGAAGATTAGAAGAAGAAGGTTCACATAAAGCTGCAGTGAGAAGGCCCTGTATATAACCCTTCTGGAAGTTGCTGTCACTGTGTCTATGGTTCCTGGTAACTAGATTGGGTTGATAGTTAGGTTTGCGTATGTTGGTGGTAAATTTGAGTCCCAGACTCAGTGCTTGTTTCTCATAGTCAGTTAAGGTGCGTGACGATAAGTTGTTTATCAGAGATTCGCGTCCCATTTCCTTCCATCGACTGTTAGTGCAGAGGTACTGAAGTTTGCGATTGAGTTTGATCTTCTGTTGGAGGTTAGCTGTGGTGTCTGTGCTGAGAATATGCTCAGCAGTGTGTTGGTCAATCTGAAGATTGGCCCTCATATTCCTTGCAGTTTCAAAGGTTTCCTTAGTGATGTTAGAAAGTTCTTCGGCACATTCAGTTAAGTAAGCTTGGGTAGCTGGAGAGAAGGGGTGCTTGGAGTTGGAGAGTTGTGCAGGAGTAGACTTAGGGATCACCTTCTCTGCCAGGCAGTCTTGTAGGAAGTTGTGTCTGTTGCGATAGCTGTGTCCATGTATTGTCTGTAATGGCTTGATAAAGCTCCTGGAGAGCGAAACGTTGCCACAGTAAAATGCCACATTAGTTGCACTTGTGTCCTTTTACTTTACAACAATGGGTCTGATTCCCCCATCCTTCTTTAAAGCGTGTAATGAAGCTTCAAAAGAGAAAGGTTTACTTTCTTCCGGAATATGCCCACCCAGGCAGTTGTTGACGAAGATTGTTAACTCGGAGAGAAGAGTTGATGCAGATGTGCCGAGTACTGGATTTAACATCTCTTTGAGGTGTTGTGGTCGAATTCCAGTGTAACCTCCTTCAGATCCTACTAGAAATGACACTATGGCCTTATAGACTTCTGATTGAAGCAAAACTAATTGTTAAGTGATGAGGTCTTCCTCAGGGTTGTTGTTGACGACTATAGTATCCCTTGTTGGGTTGTTGTTGACGACTATGGTGTCCTTTGTTGAGTTGTTGACGACAATGGTGTCCCTTGTTGGGTGCTGTGGCCTCATCTTAGGAAGCAATAGTGTAGTGTCATCACGTGTGATTATTCTGATTGCTCCCAGTGTGTTACCTTCTTCGATTTTTTTGCTAACCTGTGCGCAAATTTTTCTTGGATCTACCTCTGTGATTCCTGCGATGATGAGGCAGAGAGACACAATTATCTGTTCCTCGATATTTGCGCACTGTCTTGAAAACTGATGTGGTTAGCAGTTCGCCTCGTCTTTCAGGAACTGCCAGACAGACATTGCCAAACAGGAGTAGGTTGCGCCATACTTTAATGGTGCCTCGGGCTTCAAAGGTGGTGGACCCTCCATTCACCTGCTTAAGAAGGTCTGTGAATTTCCCTGCTGCATATGGACGAGCCGCCTTAGGAATGTGAGATAGGGTACTGCTAGCAGTGGATCTGAATGCCATCAGAAGATCTTTGCAGTTGAGGAGGTTGCCATTGGAATTGTCATCTGCCTGTGGAGGCTGTGGGCTGCTCTCTGCTGGGGGCATATGTGATCCAGCACACCCATTGTGTGTACGAATAAGGCCGTTCCTGTTGCGTGCCCGATACTCTACATACCTGATATGTGCCTCTTCTTTCATTGTTGGGTGCACTCTTTCCCTGGCTGCGTGGCTGGCTAGCTGCATCATCTGCCATACCTCAATCTGTTTGGTAAGCCCAGGCTGACGGGAAAATGGCACATGGCACATACCACAGTATATAACTAAAATTATGGGTTATACAAGCTCGATAGCTATTAAGTAGAGTCTATTGTATACACTCTTAAATAACAATGCAATACAAAATCACAAGAGTGCTCATTATGCCAGGTTGTTTCATGATGGATTGGTGATGCTCGACCAGTGTCTATGCACTAAAACTTCTTGCTAAGTCAGTTGTGAATGCTTATATAATGCTTTTAGCTGTTACTGCACGATTTATTGACAGATATATAAGATTACGGGATAACATAGATAAACGATATTAGAAGTAGAAATTTGGATCATAGAAACATTATCGGAATGGTATAGAAGATTCCCAAGTAAGGTATATTAACCGACACTGAGAATAATAGTAGACAATATGTAGGAAAATGTAAAGAGATACTTCTGAGTACCCCTGGGAACATTCGAATACCCCAGACCAGGACATTTAAATAGACAAAGAGCACATTCTATTTCTTTCTTTAATTAATTAAAAAGGTTGCACAGAATAAGAGGAATCCATATATATAGTGTCCAATCAGGAACGTATATTCTTAAGTCATATGACCTGTTCTAAGTGGCTAGAAAAAGCTTGGGGCTGGCTATATCTTCTAATTTCATAATATTTGACATCTCAAAAACCCTCCTACCCCATATGGGGAGGAGGGGGATGGTAGTGGTGCACTGTTGGCACTGACAGCTATCCCACATTCTGAAAGAAGCTGTGGCTGGGGACAGACCTGCAATGTGTTACTGTGAGGAAATTTCCCCTCCTTCAGTTGCATAACTCTTGATGACGCACTGAGAAGTATGAAAGTACTTGAGGTAAAGATTTCCACCTCCCGTGGCTTGTCTTGCATATATATATATATATATATATATATATATATATATATATATATATATATATATATATATATATATATTTATACAGAGAGAGAGAGAGAACAATAAAGCAACGAAACAAGTGGTATTGAATCATTTACTAAACTGCGGCAGGCCAGGGTTCGACCCCACGACACACTGTCCCGCCTCAAGGGACAACACAAAGTTTGTGTCACCTTATCCACTCCGCCATCAATCCTACAAACAACATGAGCCTAGCGAACTAGGAATGTTTCATGTTCGAGAACACTGGTGCTCAAGGATTAATTTCAGCCTCCTCCTGTTTGAATACGAACTCGCTAGGCTCATGTTGTTTGTAGGATCGATGGCGGAGTGGATGAGATTTTCGCACTGTAATCTGTGATAAACAAGTAACAATATGCACCTGAAATGTATCCCTCAAACCTCATGTACTGTATGTGCCATCTTCGTACCAGGAATGTATCTTTAAAATATTGTGTACCATATTATGTAATATAAGATTCCTTGTAAAATTTGTGATAAAGTTTATTACGGTCAAACTGGTAAAAGTCTCGAACTAAGATTAAAAAAACATAAATATAGCATTACAACTGAACAAGATTCTAATACTCTGGTTATTCATGTCAGAGATTTTAACCATCCAATTGATTTTCAAAAAGGTTGAGAAAGTTGTATCAAGCAAGTCCATGGTCGACAGGAATATAATTAAACCTTGTTTAATAAAGAGCAGTTTTGAAAATAATATGAATATTTCCTTTGATTTATATAAAGTGGATTCATTTATAATTAATATAATTTGGAAAGAATTTAATGATGCATTATATATGTAATAAATCTTAATTCTTTGGTAGAGTATTATGTGTGTTTCACAGAGTCGGGTGTCATGACGCGAGTGTGAGGTGTTGCTTTGTTGTGGGATGTGATGGTGAAGTGTAGTCTTGACCCTTTATATGCCTTCCTTTGATATTTTTTTATAGTTCCTTGATAATATGAGAAGTCACGAAAGCGCTTGAAATTTCGCTCTTCTTTCACAGTGGTTGTTTTGCATTTTGTGATATCACCTAGTTACTGTGATTTTATTGCATTTATATATATATATATATATATATATATATATATATATATATATATATATATATATATATATATGTGTATATATATATATATATATATATATATATATATATATATATATATATATATATATATATATATATATATATATATATATATGTAAATGCTATAAATTCACAATAAACAGGTGATATCACAAAATGCAAAACAACCACTGTGAAAGAAGAGCGAAAATATATATTTATATATGAGACAACAGAGCATTGGAAGAGTCACAAACAGTTAAAAACAGTCTCATAACATGGCTGGCTTACTGAAGAGCTAGTATGGCATGAGTGCCAAAAACACTAACACTTGGGGACACCGTATGGGAATACAAGAAGGCCGTTGACCGCTGAGCTGGTGGTACGGAGAGATGTTGCCAGCCAGTCGTGAGTCCCTGACGTTGAGTCCACTGCACACCACTAAATTCACTAAAGTTCATAAGAATTTCGTCACAGCTGGAGGGTTCGAAACGTTGTTGGTGTGATTGGAAAAATACATTACTGCTCTGCAAGTGTCTATTAGGAAGAAAGGTCGTGTTGTTTATCAGCGATTCTTTATCAGCCTGTTGTTTACATAGTGACTGCCAACTATGTCCCGCAGTGTCGGGGTTTATGAAATTCTAAGATCAGTGTCAATGACCTTTACATTCCTAAGCCATGACATGGTAAAGCTAACTACTACTACCACTACTACCACCACCACTACCTCTTCCTGCCTATATTTACCCGTCCTGCTCTACTTCTCGTTAGTGTGACTTTGTAAATGGTCCAAGTGCGGGTTATTTGCATATCGTTCAAGTAACGGTATTGTGCCTTTTTTTTGTTATTTGAAGCTAACATACTACATACGCTGCAAACAATTAACATTAAGAGAGGTAAGTGTTGATCATGTTCACATGCTTACCGCCGGGGGCTGTAGGGCAAGTTTCCGCGCGCGCTCAATCAAAAATCGAAAAATTATGGAAATTGAGTTATATATACCGAAAAATAGCTTAACTCTTTGGCAATACAATGGTACCAGAATGAATGTTCTACGACGTTTCTACAAGAAATTATAGTCATTTATATCAGGTATGGTGACGGCGATGTAGGTAGCGAGTCTGCTCACATCCCATATATTTTTTGGAATTTTTTCCTTGTTTTTTATCTCTTTTTCTTGCATTATTCTTTCTAATATAATAACTGACTATTTGGCATCATAAAACAGTAGGCGGAGCTTATACGTAGACTTAGAGACAACAAGGAACCATCTGGGAACACTCGGCTCCAGAGAGTGCCAGGAGAAATCACTTCATTATTACGCTTATATCAGCTTATATATCAGCTCTTCGGCTTATTTATCTATCAGAATTGATCTAATATGATATAATAAACACTATAAATAACATACAAACATGTTATATATTCTAGACTGAATAAAATAAGCCATAATACTGCGAGAGACAATCGGAAATATTTCGATATAAATGAGTGAATCCTCTCATGCCGTATTCTTTGGTCTCTAAGTAAGAGAAAACGGTGTTTTGAAGAGGATAACTGCACTAGAACATCAGTTTACTAAGAAATACACCCAAACAAACGCGATTTTCGCGATTTTTTTTTTTTCGAGACGGCGGGCCGGCCGGCGCTCCAGGCCAATATCTCGGAAGTAACTTATTCACCTAATGGCCAAAATTCTTCCTTTATTACTTAATTAAATGGAATAATATTCACAGAAATTGTAGAATTATGATTTCTCTATTTTATGTTACGCAATTTTTGGAAATATTCCAAATACTTTGGGAGTTATGTGGGAGTAAAGGGCAGATTTTTTGCAACATTCCAAGAACTAACAAACTTTATTTTTTGTGAAACAAAGATAAGTTATTTAGAGGCAAGGTTGTGGAATAAATTAGTATTAACATTGTTCTCTCGGCACCAAGTGTCCAAACAACCTTACGTAGTCCCATATAGGAATAAATTTGGCCACAAGGGCATTTTCAGTAAATCAGTCCTTTTTCAGTCTTTTCTCGGTTGTTGTTTGAGGTATATTTTTGATAAATATTTTCAAGAAAGAGTAAAAACACTTTGTCTTGTGCACCTAAACTGGAGGAAATCTGACGGTAAACAAACGAGCTACAATTTTTTGACCGACGCCCCCCTTTTTTTCTTTATATTTTACTTAAAAACTTTACAGCTTAATATTAAATAAAGATATAAAATGGGTACAGTAGGATCCTCAATCCTACAGAACATACACTGACAAATTATAACAACACATTGTAATTGACATAAAAGAGGTTACCCATATACACTCACAAATATTTCCATATAACATACTTTACAATATAAACAATATAAACTATATAAACCTTTTAGGTTTATATAGATAACATAATATGACTGTGACAAATGTCAAGGGTTGACAACCTTCACAATAGTCAATAAGAGGAATGACCTACTAACTCCCTATACAAGAAAAATTACGTAAAAACAATCCCTCGTTAATCATTGAAAAAAAAATGAAAATCTTAAGCCTCCACTTATACTAAATAAATATTAATACACCCTCTTCCATCGGCTGAGCACATTATATAAAGAGACTAAACCATACTTTCCCCATTACAAAACTTTAATGAGTCATTACAAATTTATGGAAGTCATTAGCCTTCCATCCCTCATCAACTGGAGGAGCACATTATATAATGCTAAAATAAAGCCAGTACTCTCGCTAAACTCCAACACAAAACACAAACAACAAAACAATTTAAAACCTCTAATTGCGATACAATTATCGCACATGAAACATACCCAATAAAGGCTATAACGTACAATGTACATAAACCCAAAAGCTCTGCAAGGTCTTACACCTGTAATCTTAACACCATTCACACTTAATACATTAAGAAGGTCATGACGACCCTGACACATCAAACACAGAATTCTCCATACGTTACTACGTAATTAATTGACATCATCACCTTTGCTTCCTGTGCCCACTTGCATACTTATGCCACACATCTACACCTTCTGTAACCACATACACCTCACTATCACCCCTCCCCAGGAGGCGACCCACTGTGTCCCCCTGAATTCCCTCTTCTCATATGTAATCCCCAAACCCCCACCCCTTACTCACTCAGCCCAAGTCGTAGATTCATGAGAAACCCTAACGTTAACATTCTATAACCTTCCGAAAAATCCTTCGCCCACCTCCTCCCATACAGTTCTCTATTGCGACACATTGTACGATAAACTGTTACTGCTAGTACCCGCCTCCACACCCCACAATCCCCCCTCCCCCTCATCACCCATGATATATATATATATAATCCACCATTATATAATCCAAAGCTCTTGTGACACTCTCGTCGAACCCTCCCACATCTAGGCTTAGTGCAAGCAGAACCGACACCCCTCGGCCCCCACCCCCTGTACAACCCTACTTAACCAATACCTAACACCCTCCAGTCCCTCACAAAAGTATACTGCATGAAACGCCGTCTCATTCCCACCACAGATTCCGCACCTCATGCCCACAATTACCCTTCTGGTTCTTAGTACCTCCCCCGACGGTAGTATGCCATGCAGAAAACGATACGTTACCTCCCTCACCCTAGGCTTTAACTTCAACTTGCTAAACCTATACCAAATACTCTTCCATGCATACATGGGGAACAATCTCTCAACTGGTACAACAATCCTTTCTGCAAGCAACCTACACAAAACCCCTATTCGTATTTTCCTGGGTTCTCTAACCAACATCAAAGCCCTCAAAACAGTTTCACATTCCCTCAACTCCACACCACCATACAACTTACCCAACCTATCATGTACTTTTTCCAGCTGCCCCTTTCCCCTCACTCCTTCGCACAAAACCTCCCATTTAAGAAACACACATTTAATTCTCCTTCTCAGATCCATCAACCCCAATCAACCCCATCAATCTCCGCAGCCAATCGCACCTTGAATCCCACAAAAAGTTAAACACCCGTCTCAGAATTCCCACAATCGCCGTCCTTGTTATTGGGAACACGGCTGCTACGTGCCAAACCTTACTATACAATAATACATTTATAAAAATCACTCGTTGCACGAGAGTCAGATGATGAGGTTGCAAAGCACCCAGATGCCTCAGAATCCTTTCCATCAGTCTATTTGTTTTCCTCTCGAGCAGCGTCCAAGTCATCCTTATAGATGATACCACAAATTTTTAAAGACACTGTTTGTTTCCTCACAACGTTACATCTCCCCCCCCCCTTCCACCCAATCACCCAACCCAATGATCATTGACTTCTCGCTATTTACCTGCATCCCTGTTGCATTTCCAAACAGTTGCACAACATCATCCAAAACCCCCAACGCCATCCCCTCTCGAACCAGGACTGTTGTATCGTCTACATATCCTATTATTCCAGGCCACACTTTCCCGACCTCTCCCACACCCCCACTCGTGTTACATACACAATGTTCAACCATTCTATAGAAGGGGTCCTGAATGCACACAAACAACATTTGTGACATGGGACACCCCTGCCTAAGTCCCCTATCCATTACAATCTCCTCCCCCAAGCATCCATTAATCTGTACCCTCATCTTAGCTCCTTTGTCATAGGCCCCCTGCCAGTCTAAAGTCAACAACGCCGCCTTCCCTCCCCCCATCCTTTTGACTCCACAAAACTTCTCAGTATTCCATGACCTTCAGTCATCGACCTTCCAGGCAAACCATACTACATTTTCGAAACCACTCTCCCTACCACACATTTAAACTAATTACCCAAGACTTTGGCGAACAACTTATAATCAGCACATAACAGAGATATAGCACTGTACTCCTTGAGGGTGTGCTGCCCCTTACCCTTCTGGACCAACACTACAACTGCTGTTGCTTGCTTCTCCCCCATCACACCCTTCTCCTTCATCTGATTAAATAACCTACCCATGAAACCCCTTATCACCTCCTAATGTTGGAGATAAAATTCAGCTGGGAGACCGTCTATTCCCGGTGCTTTGCCCTTCCTCATTCCCCTTATAGCCAACTCTATTTCCTCTTCTGTTATTACCCCCCCTAAAGCCTTCCTATCAATATTCCCTAAATTACACGTCACATACTCACACACCTTCTCTAAAGCCACATTCCCCACCCTCCCACTTGTCCAATACCTTTCAAACCATTTATCTGCATACACACACATTCCTTTCGTAGTTCGTATCTCCTGACCCACCCTATAACCTCTCACCATCTCATGTACCTCTAACCTCGGAATAGCTGTAACCTGCTGTCTTTGTTTTTGACGTCGCAACACACATGCCGATGGCTTGTCTCCCCAAAGCACCTCCTCTACCCCTGCCTGCACTCTTACTGCTTGAAACCTCTCATTTTGTAACTCCCTCAGTCTCCCCTTGACCTCGACAATTTCATCCATAGGATAGTTGCCCCCCACAGCCCCCTGCCCATAACAACCCCTTAACCTGTCCTCTAAGTAATTTGAAAGTCCATATTTTAAATCATTTATACGTTTGCCCACCCCCACATAATATTTCCTAATCCTTTCCTTGGCTACACAATCCCACCATTGCACGACATCTTCCACTCCCTGTGCCTCCGTGCTAAGCTCCTTCCATAGGACAGAAAATCCCTCTAACCCCTCCTCATCACTCAATGCACCTATATTTAATTTCTAGTAATTCCTGTATATTTCCGCAAGCGCTTCCCACCCAACCTCCACCAACACTGCTCTATGATCCGACCGTGCTACTTGAACAGTTTTGAAAGATCGCACTACAACCTCGTGAGAAAGATACACTCTATCTAACCTCGCTGCATACCCTTTCCTAACAAAAGTATGCTCTGTCTCCCACGCCCCTCCCCCCTCGAACGCGTACCATAACCTAATATCCATCATTAAATTTCTTAGGGTCACCGACACATAGCCTGCCCCTTTCGGTTCAACATCAGCCCTCCTAATAACGCAGTTCCAGTCACCTCCTATTATTGCCACCTCCGGTAATGCACGGAAAAAAAACACAAGGTCCTCACACACAAACTCCTGCTTCACCTGTACGTTATTCTATTCAGGCGCATATACACTAATAAAGGCCACACGTTTGCCCATCCACCAACCATCTACACGCAACACCCTTCCCCCTCCCCCCCTCACTTCTCTGTAAAACAAACGGGCTCCCCTCCCTAATTAATATACCCACCCCTCCTTTCAAACGGGCAGATGGCAGGGTTACCACCTGAAACCCCGCCACCTCCAACACCCTACCCTCCTTAAAATTATGCTCCTGAAGGAACACAACATCCACTCTAAATTTATTCAGAAACATTCTAAACCATTCTCTCTTTACACTGTTACACAAACCATTAACGTTTACTGTCATACACCGGAGGCCTATTAAAGTTCCCACCCCTGCCTCCTCTCTTCACTCTTCCGATGGGCACCAGAATGTATGGGCCCACTTGTCACCTGCACACTTCTCTCTCTCCCCCCCTTCTTTCGGTGCCTCCTGTCATGGCCACCACTACCTTCACCTTCTGCCCATATTTGCTTCCCAGGCCGCTGCGCTGGCGTTAGGACATCATCTGAATTCGACGCAGCGGCTCTCTTTCTTATGACAGTCGCATCCTCCATAGCTTGGTCTGGGGATGCCTCACAATGTACCTCAACCTCCACTGTACACTGTTGCAATGATTTCGGTGACACCTCAGTCATGCTGTCACTCCCATCGTCCGAATAGTTCTCCTGTTGTTGATGCACCACAGCCGTCAATTCGTCTTCTACCACCTTTCCAGGTGCAGCCACCTCCTCAGGTGGTGACAAGGACTTCAGAACCTCGGCTAATTCCTCCTCAATTTCCAACACTTCCTCCTGTACTTTTTGCTCATCTCGATCCTCTGGAAGTGTCTCTGGGCCAGGTAACTGGTCAAGGGCCTCACTTTCTCCCCAACCTTATGCGCCTCATCCACTATCTCGCTCTATAGACGACCACGCCCTCCTTCACGTCCTTGATCATCACCTGCTTCCCCTGGTGTACAAGTGGATGCCTCCACCTCTGGGCCAGAAGCTCGTTGCTGCTTCCCACACGCCGCTGCTATGTGATCATATTCTCCACATAGTCGGCATGTACGCCTTTGCCCGGCATATGACACCATGACCTGTGTCCTGAACTCCTTTAGGTACACATAAGATTGTATGGGGTGACGCAATGTCATTTTTAGGTTAAAAGTGCCCTCCGGCAGACCTGCGTAGGAACCCGTCACCCACGTACCATGCTGGGCCAAATGAACAGTTCCATATTCCTCAAAAACTTTTCTGATGTCTGTCTCATCAGCCTCAAAGGGGACATTACGCAGTTTAATCCATGTATAATGTCTGGATACATCGATCATCCTCACACGAATGTCCTGAAAACGGTTGACCAACGACTCATAAACCGTTGCTGAGAGCAGTTTCACAAATAATCTACGTGCTCTGTTCAATGCTACCCCGTACAACTCTCCATCCTGAATGCCATACGTGTCTCTGATGATTTTAGGTAGTAATACCTGGGCTGAAGCTGGCATTATTGCCCTACTGAGAAGTTCAACGCCGACAGTGTTGATCCTGCATCTATGACTGAACGCCATGTTGACTAATGGTAGTTCTCCTGGTCTGACAGCAGAGGCGCGACAAGCACCACCTCACACGACTGTAGTCAGGGAACTGAACAGCGTTTGCGCAGGAGGTCCACACGGCCCGAGAGCGATGAGGGCAATGGCACCCCCCTCTACTGGTTTCCTCCATAAACATGGTAGCTATCCTGGGTCAGGATGTCCTCCCGTAGAAAGTGATGACCTTCATCCATGTTAAGCACCTGAACACTCCTTAACAAATCTAATCTCATCAAATATCTTATAGATGCAATCATTGCAACAGCTACCCAGCTACATATTTCCAAAGCAGCCTGTCCAGACAGCTGAAAAACTCAGAGACCTGAAAAAAATAAACGAAGGTTTCGCTATCTTAAATGCTCCACCTACCTCAAGGCATGGCACAGATTGCTACTTTTTGGCAATATTTGCTTAGCCGTGCCGGAAAGAGGTGGCAATTAGATCATTAATTAGGGGATTTTTTTCTCTAGAACTGACAACATCATTCGCCTTTCCCATCAAGACAAAAACGGAAGATACAGACGCTCTAATTTTTTCATTGACAGTGAAAAAATCAGAGTCCTGATGAGTAAAAAGCCTGAAGAGGGTAACAAATTAAAGTAATTTTTCTTAAACACATAGCAATGTTTTTGTAATGTATCCCTCAAACCTCATATACAGTATACTCTATCTCTATAAAGATACATTTTTTTCGTTTATGTTAATGTAAAAATTTTTCATTTTGCACCAAAAGAATCTTAGAAAACTTACCTAACCTTATTATAACAAGAGCAATTTATTTTAGCCTAACCCAACTAAATATATTTTAAAGACGTTTACAGTAATTTAATACTAAACATACACAATCAAATATATTTTTTTCGTTAGGTTCAGAATGATTTTGGTGAAATTATTGCATACACAAATTTTCACTTGTCCTATATGGCAAGATGAGCGTTGCTATTTAAGCCAAGATCGCAAGTTCTGCCTATTCGGCACGACATATATATATATATATATATATATATATATATATATATATATATATATATATATATATATATATATATATATATATATGTCGTGCCGAATAGGCAGAACTTGCGATCTTGGCTTAAACAGCAACGCTCATCTTGCCATATAGGACAAGTGAAAATTTGTGTATGCAATAATTTCGCCAAAATCATTCTGAACCTAACGAAAAAAATATATTTCACTGTGTTTGTTTAGTATTAAATTATTGTAAACAAATCTAAAATATATTTAGTTGGGTTAGGCTAAAATAAATTGCACTTGTTATAATAAGGTTAGGTAAGTTTTCTAAGTTCCTTTTGGTGCAAAAATATAAATTTTTACATTAACATTAATGAAAAAAATGTATCGTTCAACGTATAAGAGAAAATTTTAGGTAGGACTTAATTTTAAATGAGTTCTTGCTAATTGACCAGTTTTACATATTCGGCACGACATATATATATATATATATATATATATATATATATATATATATATATATATATATATATATATATATATATATATACATATATATATATATATATATATATATATATTATATATATATATATATATATATATATATATATATATATGTGTGTGTGTGTGTGTGTGTGCAAACATCGCAGACGGGAGATATTATCTATGCAAGACAAGCCACGAGGGGGGGGGGAATCTTTAACTCAAGTGCTTTCTCACATCTCAGTGCGTCATCATTAGCTGTGCAATGTTGCACGAGAGCAACCAAAGAAGGGAGAGAGGTCTTAAAGTAGCATAGTGCGGATGTGTCACGGTCCATGGTTACCCTTAGACTGTGGTTAGTGGTCGGTGCCAACCCCACCCTACCATCATCCTCTACTCTCCATATGGGGTAGGAGGGTTTCTGAGATGTCAAGTATGAAATTTTAAGATATAAAAGCCAGCCCTAAACTTTTTCTAATCGTTTATAACAGGTCATGTGGTATGAGAAAATTCGTTTCTTGTATAGATTGCTATTATTTTGTGTGACCTTTTCAAATAATAAAAGAAAGATATAGAATGTGCTCTTTGCCCGTTTAAATGTCCTGCTCTGAGGTACTCGAATGTTCTCTAGGTACTCAGAAGTATCTCTTCCTAAATATTGTCTACTATTTGTCTCAGTGTCGGTTAAAATGCCATATGTGGGAATCTTTTATGCCTTTCCGATAATATTTCTATTATCTAAATTCAGTTAATACCCTTTAACTTCTCCTTATGTTATCTCGTAATCTTATGTGCTTGTCGCTGTATGGTACACTAACAGCTACATGCATTATATAATCATCACAACTGAAGTGGTTTGAAGTTTTGGTGCTTAGACACTGGTCGGGCATCACCAATCGATTAACCCACCTTGCATAATGAGCAATCCTGTGATTTTGTATAACATTGTTCTTGAAAATTGTTTACAATGGACTCTACTAAATAGCTATTGAGCTTGTATAACCCATAATTTAAGTTATATACTGTATTCCTTTCATGTTTCATCTTGGAAGATTCAATTATGCTTCTTTCCATGACAGAACTGTTTGGTACTACAATCTGGGCAGCATCCCACCCCGGTGGGTGATTACAGACACTAACGTGGTTAAAGATAGCATTCGACTCCTGCCCTATCCTGACTGAGCATTTACGTTGGGCACTTCTGATTTCCAGAAATTTACCTGTTTGACCAATATATGAGAGAGGACACTGAGTACATGGGACCTTGTAAACACCACTAACTTTGTTGAAGAGTGTGTTTTTAATCAGCCTTTGTTTCACAGTCCCTGTATTTATGAGAGCAAGGTATATTGATCTTTTTTAATACCTCATGCAGGCAAGCCAGATTCTCATTGTATGGTAAAACTAGTACATTTTTCCTGGCCATCACTTCAGGGGATGATGGTAGAGTGGGGTTGGCACCGACTACTAACCAAAGTCTAAGGGTAACCGTGGACAGTGACACGTCTGCACCAAGCTGCTCTAAGACCTCTCTCCCTTCTTTGGTTGCACTCTTGTAACATTGCACAGCTGCCCATGACGCACTGAGAAGTGTGAAAGTACTTGAGCTAAAGATTTCCACCCCCACGTGGCTTGTTTGGAATATATATATATATATATATATATATATATATATATATATATATATATATATATATATATATATATATATATATATATATATATATGCAAGGAATTCGCAAGAGCAGGCGAAATATACACAAACACTGATCTCTGGCTGAAGGAGACTCGAACTTACGAACCTTGGAACAAGGTATGCAGTGCTTTACCAATCTACCCACACTGGACCAATACCTTGGAGTCCAGCTTGTGCTAGACTTTGATCCAAGGCAGCCAGCTTTCAGTGAGAAGGCTTACAGCTTTTCATCTCATCCCCTGCATGCTGGACTCCAAGGTATTGGTCCAGTGTGGGTAGATTGGTAAAGCACTGCGTACCTTGTTCCAAGGTTAGTAGGTTCGAGTCTCCATCAGCCAGAGATCAGTGTTATATATATATATATATATATATATATATATATATATATATATATATATATATCCTCACCTATTTGTGGTTGCAGGGGTCTAGTCATAGCTCCTGGCCCTGCCTCTTCACTGATTGTTACTAGGTCCTCTCATTCCCTGCTCCATGAGCTTTATGAAACCTCGTCTTAAAACTATGTATGGTTTCCGCCTCCACTACGACACTTTCTAGGCTATTCCACAGCCTGAAAACTCTATAACTGAAGAAATACTTCCTAACATTCATCTGAGTCTTCAACTTCCAATTGTGACCCCTTGCTTCTGTGTCCCATCTCTGAAACATCCTGTCTTTGTCCACTTCGTCTATTCCACGCAGTATTTTATATAACATTATCATGTCTCCGCTGACTCTCCTGTCCTCCAGTTTCGTCAGGCCAATTTCCCTTAACCTTTCTTCGTAGGACAATCCCCTTAGCTCTGGGACTAGTCTTGTTGCAAACCTTTGCACTTTCTATTTCTTGACGTGCTTGACCAGGTATGGAATCCACACTGGTGCTGCATACTCCAGTATGGGCCTGACATATATGGTGTACAAAGTCTTGAACGATTCCTTACTGAGGTATCGGAACGCAATTCTTAGGTTTTCCAGACGACCGTATGCTGCAGCAGTTATATGATTGATGTGCGCCTCAGGAGATGTGCTCGGTATTATACTCATCCGGTGTTGCAACCCCTGAATGGGTTGCAATGTATATATATATATATATATATATATATATATATATATATATATATATATATATATATATATATATATATATATATAATTATTACCTTTTCATATAATTTTATATTGCTTATACTTGCGATAATAGCTAAATCATAAATGTATTGCTTTATATTATTATTTGACTTAGTTATGTTAGGTAGGATGTTACATATTATGTGCTCAGTTCAAGTCTTGATTGTCTAACTACTGTAATTATCGCTTGTTGCTCGTTAGACTGCCGGCTTCTGTTTCTGAGCTGCAGCTGTCCACGGAGCTATCACGTGATCGAGGGGGGGTGTCCTCACCTCGCCTGAAGACTTTGAGTTTAGTCTTGTACAACATACCAGGTGGATGTATGTACTTGACTGAGTCTCCTGATCCAAGGAGATGGAAATACTGTTTATGAGTTCTAACTCTAAGACATCCAACACTAACATTCCTATTAGGATTATAGTTTCCAATAATCACTCTCTCGTAGTACACTTATTTTCGTGATGTATGCCAAAGTGAAACAATTAATTGATACTCTGACTTTGTCTGAGTTGAATACATTAAAACTTCAGATGTGTTGGCAAGTAGCCAAATATCTCCGTGTGACGTATAACAGGAATTACACTGCAGAAACTGTCAGAGCGTTAATTAAAGATATATTGTTTCCTGCTCATACAGAGATGTCTAATTATGATTCAGATTCAGAAAGCCTAGTGTCACAATTAGGAAGTATGACTCTATTTGATGAAGTAGAAGAAAGAGCAACTAAGGCAGAAGTGTCTGAGCCTAGTGTAGCTCAGTTCTCGCTCACTCCTTCCCTCACTGACACATTAGTACAGAGTGTAGCTGGTAGGATGACGCAGCCTCATGCTAGTACTGTGTATGCTACACCTGTATCTACTTATCATAGACCAGATCTAGACTCTCTAGGGACGGTTGAGGTGTCCGACCTAAGGACCGTCCAGACCACATTAAATTCCTTACTCCTCCATTACCCACTGGTCCTATCTCTAAGGAACAGTTCGAGAGGTTTGAACGCCTCATTATGTTGCAGACTGCACAAATAGAGGCACAGAGGAAATTGAACGAAGAAGATTTCCAGAGAGAAAATGTTCATCTGGGAAGACAACAGACTGATAGATCACAGGACACATTTAATGTGCAGAAAGCTGCATCCATGGTCCCTAAGTTTTTTGAGAGTGACTTAGACACTTATTTTGATGTGTTTGAGAACCAGGCACGTGCTATGAAATGGCCATGTAAGCACTGGGCTACCTTGTTGCACACAGCTTTGACAGGAAGAGCTCAAACTTGTACTGCTGCTTTACCATTTGCTAAGTACATTAGTTATGATGCTGTCAAACAAACTATTCTAGAGACGTATAACTTGTTATCTGTAAGTTATCAAAACGCATTTCGTACGTTACAACGACGACAAGATCAAACTTGTGTAGAGTTTGCTCGTGAGAAAAAAGTTGCATTTGAGAGATGGTGTAGGTCTGCCAAGTGTAACAACTGCAACAGCCTTGTTCAGTTGTTACTACACGAAGAGTTTAATAACTGTATGTCTGCTGATATACAAGAATATCTGATCGATCATACTACCTCGGATATTCTGGAAACTGCAGCATTAGCAGACAATTACAAGATTTCTCACAAACTTGTACTTACTAAAACACAGAGAAACAAGGTAACTAAAAATTGTCCTAGAAGTTGGCAACCTAAATCAGCTGCTCATTGCCGGCCTGATGTACCTGCTACTGTAACTTCTCGTACCTTTACCAGGAAAACTCACAATCCTGAATCTGTCTCTGTGGCTAGACAGAAATCTGATATCGAGAAGAAGAAAGTTAAATGTACCTATTGTAACAGAAAAGGACATGCTAGAGAGTATTGCTATAAGTTAGAAAGAGATATGAGAGAGTCATGCGGCTGGCGCCCCCACACAAGTCGTATCCTCTTCAGAGCAACAAAGGCACCAAAATCCTAGTAATACCTCTGATCCTACTGTTTTAGATAATGTTACTCAGGACAGATGACTAGCATCAGAAAGTGTATCTGACGAAAAGATTCGTTCAGTGATGAGTCTTTACTTTTCGAGAGGTAAAGTAGGATTTGACGAATCACATCTAACTGATATAATTACTTTCAGAGACACTGGCACTTATCTCACGTTATTAAGAGAAGATGTACTGCCCATAACTGATGATACCTATTGCAAGATAGATGTATTGTTAGAAGCCTATGGAGGGGCTGTTATAAATGTACCTTTGCACAAAGTTTATATTGAAACAAGCTATTATACTGGTTATATTTCAGTGGGTATATCCAGTGGTGTATTTCCCATCAGGTCAGTGGACTTGTTGATAGGGAACGATATCCTTCATGCTGGTATATGTAAAGAACCACTTGTGATTGATAATAACACTGATGATAATTATGCCATTGAAGCTTGTAGAGAGAAACCTATTTTATTTCCTCTCAGTGCAATTACTAGAGCTATGTCAAAGATTCAACAACCATCCTTGTCTCCTGTTGAGTTAGTGGATAACAATGATTTGGGCTTGAATATGTTGTTTAGTGATACTCTGCGCCCAGGGTCATTAACATTGACTTCCCCTGGTCATCAACCTAGTCAGGACACTACTGACGTTAAATTTCTTACTCATGATGATTTAATCAAGGATCAGTTTGTTGATCAGTCACTGGAAAGACTGAGAGATATAGCAGTTACTGAGAGTGAAGCAAAGGATCTCGATAATTGTTACTATTATAGTAATGGTGTACTGATGGAGAAAAATACATGTAAGTTGTCAGCTGATAGTGTTTCCACCACAGTCAAGCATCTAGCAGTGTTACCAGTTGCATTTCGTGAACAAGCCATTGATTTTGCTCACAATAGTCCCATAGGAGGACATTTGGGTGTCAAGAAGACACTCGGTAAACTGGCAAAACATTTTACTTGGCCAAAGATGAAGAAAACAGTAGCTGATCATGTGCGACGTTGCCACGTGTGTCAAGTGACAGGCAAGCCAGCGCACTCACCTCCACCTGTACCTCTCATTCCTATTACCGTGGATGGTGAACCATTCTCACGTCTTATTATTGATTGTGTTGGTCCTTTGCCTAGAACCAAACTAGGAAACCAATACTTATTTACTATTATGGACGCTGCAACACGCTATCCCGAAGCTATTCCTATGAGAAAAATTAATGCTCGTGCTATTGTGAGAGCGCTAATGAAATTTTTCTCCCAGGTTGGATTGCCACGAGAGATACAATCAGATCAGGGATCTAATTTCACTTCTATGATCTTTCGAGAAGCATTATCCCACCTAGGAATAAAGTCTGTACTTTCAACCAGCTATCATCCACAGTCACAAGGTGCTCTAGAGAGATTTCATCAGACACTGAAGTCCATGATGAGAGCTTATTGTGAACATTTTTCTAGAGACTGGGATGAGGGTATACCTTTTCTTCTGTTCGCTATGAGAAAAAGTGAGCAAGAAAGTCTCGGGTTTAGTCCGTTTGAATTAATATTCGGACACCAAGTGCGTGGTCCTCTCGCAGTGTTGAAAGACGTGTGGACAGGAAAATCAAATCCATCATTGAGTACTTCACCTTCATTAATGCAGCAACATTTGACAGCCGCTAGAGAGCTAGCTTCGAAATACCTAGTTTCAGCCCAAGCTAGAATGAAGCAACATTATGACAAGCGTGCTGTCTCTCGTTCTTTTAAAGCAGGAGATAAGGTGATGGCTCGGAAATTAGTACCAGGTCATGCTCTACAAGCCAGGTATGATGGTCCCCTGGAAGTAGTGAAAAGGCTGAGCGACGTAAATTATTTGGTACGTACGCCTGGGAAAAAGAAATCTAATCATGTGTACCATGTTAACCAGCTTAAGACATACTACGCTAGTCCTCTACCTACTACATCTATTCTTCCTAGGACAGAGGAAGAAAACGTCAGTCTACCTGACATCTCTAGAGGTATAGAGGTGCTTTTAGAAAATTCTGTAACTCTACAGTCACTAGACGATTTTCTTAGTAACCTTGGGATTGACAAAGCTGGTGATATTAAAAACATGATTTTGCATTTCCCTGAATTGTTCAGTGATGTTCCTAAACGTTGTACTCTAGGTGTACATTAAGCAATCACCATATAGGATGAGTCCAACAAAGCATAAAGCATTGAGAGAAGAGGTTGATTTTCTGTTGTCTCACGGACTTATTGAGCGCAGTAAAAGTCCATGGGCATCTCCCTGTATTTTAGTGCCTAAACCTGACGGTAGTTTCAGGATGTGCACTGATTACAGGAAAGTGAACTCTGTCACCTTGCCTGATGGTTATCCTCTACCTCGCATTGACGACCTTATTGACCGTGTGTCAGCAACCCAGTTTGTCAGCAGTTTAGATCTCTTACACGAGGCTATTATCAAGTCCCGCTTACTGAACGTGCTCAAGAAATATCTGCTTTTACTGTTCAAGATGAATTGTTTAACTACCTCGTCACCCCCTTCGGCCTATGTAACGCGGCTTCTTCATTCCAGCGTATAATGAACGAGTTGACCCACAACTTAGAAGGAGTAGAAGCCTACCTTGACGACTTAGTGGTGTACAGTGACGAGTGGGAACAGCACTTGACGCATCTCAGAGCATTGTTCGAGAGACTGGCGCACTACAACTTCACTGTTAACTTAGCTAAATGTAGTTTTGGTCAAGCCAAGATTACCTATCTAGGCTTTTGTATCGGCCAAGGTGAGGTTGCTCCTATTGAGGCTAAGGTTCGTGCAATTTCTGAATTTCCAGTGCCACAGGATAGGAAGGGAGTACAGAGATTCCTGGGTATGGCAGGATATTATTGCAGGTTCTGTCCAAACTTTTCTCAGATTGCAGCTCCTCTTACTGAGCTTACTAGTAGCAAAGTTCAGTTCAACTGGACTAGAGATTGTTCAGACTCGTTCAAAAGGTTGAAGCGCTTGCTATCCTCTGCTCCTGTGTTGAAAAGTCCTAATTTCAATCTTCCCTTCTTTTTACATATAGATGCGAGTGGTTATGCAGTGGGCGCTGTGCTGCTCCAACAGTCAACATCCACTGACATTCTCCATCCTATATGTTACTATTCATCTAAGCT
This sequence comes from Cherax quadricarinatus, assembly GCF_038502225.1. Taxonomy (NCBI): domain Eukaryota; kingdom Metazoa; phylum Arthropoda; class Malacostraca; order Decapoda; family Parastacidae; genus Cherax; species Cherax quadricarinatus. Next base: position 65,836,936 of record NC_091297.1, on the reverse strand, counting down.
TAAACGACACGAGAAAAATTATGCCACTATTGAGAAAGAGGCTCTAACTCTTGTGGTGTCCTTGGAACATTTTAACGTGTATTTGGGCACTTCCCCATTTAAAATTTACGTTTTTTCGGACCACAATCCACTCACTTATATTAACACTATGAAAAGTAAAAATGCTAGGATCATGAGGTGGGCCCTCAGAATCCAACCTTATTCTATTAGTATAAAACACATAATTGGTCATTGTAATGTAATTGCCGACGCTCTGTCACGTCCTTAATAATTATCAGTTACATTAAATTAACGTAATTTTAATGCCCAAATACCTTTTGTTACTTGCTATGTCAAATTCAGTAAAGTAACGTAATCCCTCCAGCCCATATTAACTATGTATACTCATGTCATGTCTAATTATTATATTTATATATTCACAGTAGTGATGTGTATGAGGAGGAGACATAAGCTGAGTGATGAGTGGGTAGTGTCGTGTGGGCGATGTTACTGCTTGGCGGAACACTGTCCTGCCGCAGACCCCCCACCCTTCACTACACACCTTAAGCTGTTTCATACTCAGATGTCCATACTACATAGCATTCCACAACCACTACTTAAGAGTGGAATGCAGTCTCCTCTACTATGATCGAGCCTCAAAGTGCCCTGCTTGTCTACGTTATCCTGTCTCTACACTGATGTACATAACGATGAGTATGCAGAGATACGATACTGTGTACTGCCCTAGTACTAGGGGCATTTCTTATTGTATAGATGCTGTGAAATTATAGAGGTGCTTGGCACAAGAGTGACTCTGATTAATGTTTATATTATATTGTTATTAAAGTATCATGAGTAATCAGTAATAATGTGAAAGACATTAATGCAACTCCTAGTGTGACCGCTTGTCGTGTTGGGGGGGGGGTGTTGCAACCCCTGAATGGGTTGCAATGTATATATATATAATTATTACCTTTTCATATAATTTTATATTGCTTATACGTGTGATAATAGCTAAATCGTAAATGTATTGCTTTATATTATTATTTGACTTAGTTATGTTAGGTAGGATGTTACATATTATGTGCTCAGTTCAAGTCTTGATTATCTAACTACTGTAATTATCGCTTGTGGCTCGTTAGACTGCCGGCTTCTGTTTCTGAGCTGCAGCTGTCCACGGAGCTATCACGTGATCGAGGGGGGTGTCCTCACCTCGCCTGAAGTATTCAGTCTGGTCTAGACTCTCTTGGTGGTTGGACAGATTGTCTGTCTCATTATTCTTGTTAGTTCTGTAGAACACTGTTCACAGAACATTGTATAGATGTAGTGATTTTCGACATTGTACTGAGGTTGTGTGTCGCATAGACACTCTGAACAACTCAAGTCCTGAGCTGTAGCTTCTGACCTAACTTGTACTGGTATCTGTGTATTATCACAGTCGGGGATTTTCTTATGCTGAACTTAGATTCAGTAGTATGGGAGTTTTGTGACTTTTGTTGAGGATCTGCTGATGGTCCTTACTTAGTGTTGTTATATTATCTCCTTCTTCCTGATTCTGTGTCGCAGTTGCTTGTTATATTGCCATTGGCATTCTTTTCATTGTTCAAGCAGACTGTTCTGATTGCCAGTTGGTCAAGAAGTTAGTTATTTGAGGACTTTGTCAGTCACTTGTTTAAGTCTAGTCTAGTCGTGAGACAGCAAACTACTTAGAGCACTTACACATACACACAAACTTACTTGTACATATTTGTAATATCTTATTAAATGTTAATGTACCAGACGGTACTTAAGAATTATAAATGTGATATGTGCTTTCAGCACAATAATACTGTACACGAGAGAAGTGATGTTATTTTAATTACTGTGAATAATTTAATTTAACTTGATATACGCCTAGACAACTTAATGACTAATAAATTTGTTAAATTTTAATTTCTATAGTTAGTAGCCTACCAGTTGTAATCCTGAAGCACTATTGAATCATAATGAATTCTAATGGATAATTGGACAAGAATACTGACTACTTGTTATGAAAACCCAGTAACAGGCTGGATGCTAGAAGGGCAGTCCTTTCTAGTATTCACTGGAGATCTCTAAGCTTTTAGAATCGCGTTTTTTGTAACATCCGGAGATCTTTTTCCTTGAGTGAGGTTTGCAATCTTTGGCCAATTAGACTATACTCTGTCTACGGTCTTCTATACCCTTCCCCGATCTTCATGACTTTGCATTTGGCTGGGTTAAGCTCAATGAGCCAGTTGCTGGACCAGACTTGTAACCTGTCCAGGTCTCTTTGTGGTCCTGCCTGATCCTTTACCATTTGATTCTCCTCATTAACTTCACATCATCTGAAAACAAGGACACTTCTGAGTTTATCCCTTCCGTTATGTCATTCACATATAACAAAAACAGCACAGGTCCTAGGACTGACCCCTGTGGAACCCCGCTTGTCGCATGCGCCCACTCTGACACCTAGTTATGTACCATGACTCATTTTTGCCTCCCTGTCAGGTATTCTCTGATCCATTGCAGTGCCTTTTCTGTCATATATGCCTGATCCTCTAGCTTCTGCAGTAACCTCTTGTGAGGAACTGTGTCGAAGGCCTTCTTTCAGCTCAAGAAAATGCAGTCTATCCACTCCTCTCTCTTGTCTTACTTCTGTCACCTTGTCATGAAACTCCAGTAGGTGTGTGTGTGTGTGTGTGTGTGTGTGTCATGCCGAATAGGTAAAACTTGTGATTTTGGCTTAAAAAGCAACGCTCTCGTTGCCAAATAAGGCAAGTGAAAATGTATGTATGCAATAATTTTGCAAAAATCAATCTGAACCTAATGAAAAAATATATTTCATTGTGCTTGTTTTATTATTAAACTATTGTAAACTTATCTAAAATATGTTTAGTTGGATTAAGCTAAATTAAATGGCTCTTGTTATAGTTAGGTTAGGTAAGTTTTCTACGGGTTCTTTTGGTTCAAAATTATTAATTTTACATTAACATAAACGAAGAAAATATACCTTTAAGAGGAAATTTTAGAAAGGACAATTTTAGTGAGTTCTAACTGACCAATTTCACCTATTCGCTTTCAATTATGTTTATCTTGTTTGCAAACAATGTACAATGTATAGTTGTATAAAACTCAACTAGTGTTTGTCTTTGTTTCAGAACTTGTCAACCTGACGATGGTTCTACTTAGTTACCTGCTTGTATGTACCTCATTCCAGGTGAGTCCAACTGAGTACTCAGGAAACAGACTCACTTCATTCTGACAATAATGGTGCCAGGGGAATTACAGTAGACATTACAATATTTTTCCACCCTAAGAAATACACACTTTTGAGTATCTAATCTGTTGATTTTAAATTTTTTTTTTATATTTTATTTAAAACTCAGGTACAAAAATATATGGGTACATAATCAATATGTAACAAGATACAGGCAGTGAACAATAATCAACTGTTTACCTGGAGTTTACCTGGAGAGAGTTTCGGGGGTCAACGCCCCCGCGGCCCGGTCTGTGACCAGGCCTCCTGGTGGATCAGCGCCTGATCAACCAGGCTGTTGCTGCTGGCTGCACGCAAACCAACGTACGAGCCACAGCCCGGCTGATCAGGAACTGACTTTAGGTGCTTGTCCAGTGCCAGCTTGAAGACTGCCAGGGGTCTGTTGGTAATCCCCCTTATGTATGCTGGGAGGCAGTTGAACAGTCTCGGGCCCCTGACACTTATTGTATGGTCTCTTAACGTGCTAGTGACACCCCTGCTTTTCATTGGGGGGATGGTGCATCGTCTGCCAAGTCTTTTGCTTTCGTAGTGAGTGATTTTCGTGTGCAAGTTCGGTACTAGTCCCTCTAGGATTTTCCAGGTGTATATAATCATGTATCTCTCCCTCCTGCGTTCCAGGGAATACAGGTTTAGAAACCTCAAGCGCTCCCAGTAATTGAGGTGTTTTATCTCCGTGACTACACAGTACTGAAGAAACACATATATAATGACAGAACTGGCTGCTGCACTCAAATCAAACACCGCTTGTACGTACTGTGCTTCACATGGAAAGGTGGTCATATATACATATATATACACACATATACATATATACATATATACATATATATATATATATATATATATATATATATATATATATATATATATATATATATATATATATATAAGTAGTCATAATTTCTACAGGAGCATCCCTTCCGGTTTGGGCCTTCCACTGAGCGCACCCTTCCGGTTTAGGGCCTTCCACTGGGGCATCCCTTCCGGTTTAGGCCTTCTACAGAGACATCCCTTCCGGTCTAGGACCAGCAGCTGGAGGGTCACCTTTTCACACCTAGGTGTTACTTCCGGTTTTGACCATGACCTCGCCCTCGAGACTACCTCACCCTTGACCCCCCCAACCAATACCCCCCCCCCCCTTCGCGACCCCGCCGTCGCGCCGCGCGCCCGCCCCGCGCGCCCGCGCCCTTCGCGACCCCCCTGCCCGCGCGCCCGCCCGCTCGCCCCACCCGCGCGCCCGCCCGCGCCCTTCGCGACCCCCGCCCGCGCCTTCTGCTGCGCCTTCTGCAGCGTCGTCCGGATCGCCCCCGCGCCTCGAATTTTTTTCCGATTTTTTTCGAATTTTTTTTGAATTTCATTTTCTTGTGCTCTCCATCTCCTTGGATCAAGGTTTTTGGATTCCCCCCCTATAGGGTTTTCGAAATTCTCCAATTCCTCGGATCAAGTTTTTTGGGTACCCCTCCTTTCACCCCCCATCCCCAAACAATTTCTCAATATCAAAGTCTCCACTTCCTCGGATCCCCCTCCCACTTTCACCCCCCAACCCAAAAAATTTCTCGATAATACAAGGTTTTTGGATTCCCCCCTATGGGGTTTTCGAAATTCTCCAATTCCTCGGATCAAGTTTTTTTTTTGGGTACCCCTCCTTTCACCCCCCACCCCCAAACAATTTCTCAATATCAAAGTCTCCACTTCCTCGGATCCCCCTCACACTTTCACCCCCCAACCCCAAAAATTTCTCGACAATACCATGACTCCATCTCCTCGGATCAAGTTTTTTGGATTCCTCCCTATGGGGTTTTCGAAATTCTCCATCTCCTTGGATCAAGTTTTTTTTTTTGGATTCCCCCCCTGTGGGGTTTTCGAAATTCTCCAATTCCTCGGATCAAGTTTTTGGAATCCCCCCTCTGGGGGTAAGCATTCAAAATAGACTCCTCCTATGGGGGCATGCTTACTACAGGTCTAATGAAGGGTGTTTACTCGGCGGTCAGTGACGTCAGTATTCCTCTCATTAAGTTAAATGAACTAAAAAGGACCCAGCACACAGGTTGAATCATGACGACCCTTTTAGTTCATTAAAGTTAATAAGGGGATATAGTACCTACATCATAGGGAAAACATTTTCACTCTTAACCCAGGTTAATCCAAATAATTTCACATTTTTGTTTCGTTAATACCCACAATTTCTTTACAACACAAGTCTAGACATTTTTCTCGTTTTAACTATTTCATCTCAGGTCACTCCCCCACGAAGTAACCTCCTCCCCACCCTCCCGAACCCTCACACTCCAACCAACACCTCACAATTTTCACTCATAACCCCCAATTTTTCTCGTTTTAACCCTTTTAGTTCATTAAAGTTAATAAGGGGACACATGCATCAGAAAGTCACCACATCGCTTACATCCACTTTCGTTAAATTCACTACTCACAATTTTACATATTACGAAGTTAAATACGCACTTTTACTTTGAACATCTTCAAAACACTCTCATAAATCATTTGAATACTCACAAAAAATACCTTTATACATTTCCAAACAACACTGAAATACTCCAAAATCATCATTCGAACACCCCCAAATCACCTCTGAATACTCCCAGAACACCTTCATAAGTACTCTTGCACATCATTTGAACACCTTCATAAGTACTCTCTTAATCATTTGTACACCTTCAAAAAACACCTTTGAATACTCACATAAACACCCTTGAACACCTTCAAAACACCTTTGAATAACCTCAAAACACCTTTGAACACCTTCAAAACACCCTTGAACACCTTCAAAACACCCTTGAACACTCTCAAAAACAACATTTGAACACACTCAAAACACCTTTGAACACCTTTGAACATTTCCAAAACACTATTTGAGTACTCCCAAATAAGATTTGACATCTCTAATTTATCTGCACTTACACATTTCATTAAATTACAACTCATCCCTCAGTCTCCAGACTAGGCATTTTCTCGTTTTTACCCTTTTAGTTCATTAAAGTTATTAAGGGGACACAATACATCAGAAAAAAGTCACAAAAACTAACTCAAACACTTTACTTTGAACACCCCCCAAAGTACTCTCATAATCATTTGAATACTCACATAAACACCCTTGAACACCTTCAAAACACCTTTGAATATCGTTTTTAAACTAATTTCATCACAACCCACTTATATCATCTTTTTTCGGTAACTCTAATTCGACTACACTACCCTCATCAATTACCAACAAATTTTACTCGTTTTAACTAATGTCATCACTGTAACCAAGATTTTCACAAAAAAAAAAAAACTCTATGACACCTAACACACACGCACACACACACCCCACAACACCCACAATTTTTTTTCTCGTTTTAACCCTTTTAGTTCATTAAAGTTAATAAGGGGACACAGTACATCAGAAAGTCAGAACAACAACATCCACAACCCACAATTTTTTCTCGTTTTAGCTAATTTCATCAGAAAAAGTCCCAACAACAACCCACTTATAACATCTTTTTTCGGTATCTCTAGTTCGACAACAACACCTTCAAAACACTCTTGAACACCTTCAAAAACACCTTTGAACATTTCCAAAACACTATTTGAGTACTCCCAATTACACCACTGATTACTACTAAAACACCGCTGAATTCAATCAAAACACCCTTCAACACCTTCAAACACCCTTGAACACACTCAAAACACCCTTCAACACCTTCAAAACACCTTTGAACACCTTCAAAACACATTTGAACACCTTCAAAACACTCATAATCATTTGAACACACTCAAAACACCTTTGAATAACCTCAAAACACCTTTGAACACCTTCAAAACACCCTTGAACACCCTTGATCACCTTCAAAAAAACAACATTTGAACACACTCAAAACACCTTTGAACACCTTTGAACATTTCCAAACAACACTGAAACACTTCCAAAAACACCATTTGAGTACTCCCAAATACACCACTGAATACTAAAACACCACTGAATACACTAAAAACACCACCAAAATCAACATAAACTAAGATCAACACCCACATCCCACAACACCCACAACCCACAACACCCACAATTTTTTCTCGTTTTATCTAATTTCATCAGAAAGGCACAACACCCACACCTCCCATTTTTTTTCTCGTTTTAACCCTTTTAGTTCATTAAAGTTAATAAGGGGACACACTACATCAGAAAAAGTCACATCAACAACCCACTTATAACGTCTTTTCGGTATCTCTAGTTCGACAACAACACCCACATCCCACAACACCCACATCCCACATCCCACACACATACACAGACACACACACACACACACCCTAACCTAGCCTAACCTAACCTAACTTATCCTAACCTAGCCTAACCTAACCTAACCTAGCCTAACCTAACCTAACCTAACCTAACCTAACCTAACCTAACCTAACCTAACCTAACCTAACCTTTACCTAACCTTTACCTAACCTAATCTAACCTTGCCTAACCATTACCTAACCTAACCTAACCTATCTTAACCTAACCCAACCTAACCTAGCCGAACCTATCCTAACCTAACCTAAAATATATTGGAACACTTCCAAAAAATACATTAGAGTACTCCAGAATTACTTTGAACGACTCCATTTTTGGATATTTCCAAATTAGTTTTGAAAACTTTATCGTAAAATCGAACATTATTTTCTTGTTGGTAAACACACTCAATGGTAGAAATATTTACTCGATTTCCGAATAGAAACACTTTCCTCGCTCTGAGAGACTCATTGTGGGTCACCCCTCCCCCCCCCCCCCCCCAACACCACTGGGTAATGCGGTTCACACCCAAGGTAGATTTAAGATAATCATGAACACCTGCGCCAACTCAGGACAGACAGACGCCATGAAATGCGGGTAACATCCAAGGTAGAAAATCATCTCTTTCCAGACCATCTGTCTATCCTAACCTAACCTAACCTAACCTAACCTAATTCCTAACCTAACCTAACCTAACCTAATTCCTAACCTAACCTAACCTCACCTAACCGAACCTAACCTAACTCCATCAATCACCTCTATCCTAACCTAACCTAACCTAACCTAACCCAACCTAACTCCATCAAACACCTCTATCCTAACCTAACCTATCCTAACCTAACCTAACTCCATCAAACACCTCGAATACTACTTAACTTAACCTAACCTAACCTTACCTAACCTTACCTAACCTACCGAACCTAACCTAACCTAACCTATCCTAACCTAACCTAACCTATCCTAACCTAACCTAACCTAACCTAACTTATCCTAAGCTAACCTAACCTAACTTATCCTAACCTAACCTAACCTAACTTATCCTAACCTAACCTAAATAACGAACCTAACCTAACTTATCCTAATCTAATCTAACCTAACCTAACCTAACTTATCCTAACCTAACCTAACTTATCCTAACCTAACCTAACCTAACCTAAAATAACCTAACCTAACTTATCCTAACCTACTCACTTTACTTTGAACACCTTCAAAACACGCTCATACATCATTTGAGACCCCCTTTTCTCAATATCTCCCATCCACAACCTTTATCATCTCACTACAGAACAACCCCAAGATTACTTCGAACACTCTCATAAAGCATTTGAGTACTCACATAAACACTTTTGAACATTTCCAAACAACACTGAAGCACTTCCAAAATATCATTTTGATTACTCCCAAATAAGATTTGACAGCTCTAATTTATCTACACTTACACATTTCATTAAATTACATCTCATCCCCCCCAAACTCCTCCCTCATTCTCCAGACTTTACAACATTAGCACAAAAAAAAAAACTAACTCATACACTTATGACATGAGACATTACCATATCTAACACACTGACTAACTTTGAACCAACTCTGAACACCACTGATCTTCTTCAAAAAATGCTCTGCACATCATTTGAACACCTTCAAAAAAAAACACCATCAAACACCTCCGAATACTCCCAAAAAACACTACTGATTACTACCAAATCACCACTGAATACTACCAATCACCGTCAAAATCACCAGAAACTAAGTTTAACATCACCATCTAACATCCTTTTTATAGAAATCCCCTCAAATCACTATAACCAAGAACTCCCTCCCCATTTGACGCATAAAAAAAAAAGCATGAACACAAACCTAATACGCAAACACTTAGTACATGATCACCATCAACTGAAAACATATCTTGTACACACACATAATATAAGACAATCACCAACTACAATCACTCATGTTCACTTACCTCAAAATCACTAATATCACAGAAAACAATCATTTTTATAAACATTTCACACACACACACACAAAAAAAAAATCATATTTGACAATATCTAAGCGCACTCACCTCACTACCACCAACACACGATGTCTCACCTCACAGGACCGACGAGCTCACCTCCAGTGACGTCACACTCCCATTGTGTTACTTGGTGGTTGGTAACATCAACCTGTTGTACCCTACATTATCTAAGAACACTATATCCAAGACGATTACCAGATTTTATGATCCCCAACACCAAGATCACAGAAAACACACATTTTTTATAATTATTCACACAAAAATCACGATCACCATTTCCATATCATGTTTACCGTCATCTATCAACACCAAGATCACCAAAAAATCTAAGATCATGCATCTCAAAACTACTATGATCACTGAAAACACTTATTTTTTAAACATTCGCACAAAAATAAGACATACACAAAAATACCACAACACTTCCACCAACATCTATAACATAACATGAGCACTATAACATATCACTATCACAAAAAAAAATAATACACAGACACCCACATATTATACATTTCAATTGCAAATTTAAGACATGAGACATACACACCAAATCTAAGACATTCACCTCCAACTAAGACATACACATCACCCCTAAAACTTCCTTCCTTATTCATTCCGTATATCACCTAGAGCTGTTTTAACCCCGACGGATCCATCACGACGTAGGAGCCAGAGGAACCATCACCACTCCAACACCACCTACTACACTCTGGCTCCTACGTCGTGGTGGATCCGTCGGGGTTAAAACGTCTCTAGGAGATATACGGAATGAATAAGGAAGGAAGTTTTAGGGGTGATGTGTATGTCTTAGTTGGAGGTGAATGTCTTAGATTTGGTGTGTATGTCTCATGTCTTAAATTTGCAATTGAAATGTATAATATGTGGGTGTCTGTGTATTATTTTTTTTTGTGATAGTGATATGTTATAGTGCTCATGTTATGTTATAGATGTTGGTGGAAGTGTTGTGGTATTTTTGTGTATGTCTTATTTTTGTGCGAATGTTTAAAAAATAAGTGTTTTCAGTGATCATAGTAGTTTTGAGATGCATGATCTTAGATTTTTTGGTGATCTTGGTGTTGATAGATGACGGTAAACATGATATGGAAATGGTGATCGTGATTTTTGTGTGAATAATTATAAAAAATGTGTGTTTTCTGTGATCTTGGTGTTGGGGATCATAAAATCTGGTAATCGTCTTGGATATAGTGTTCTTAGATAATGTAGGGTACAACAGGTTGATGTTACCAACCACCAAGTAACACAATGGGAGTGTGACGTCACTGGAGGTGAGCTCGTCGGTCCTGTGAGGTGAGACATCGTGTGTTGGTGGTAGTGAGGTGAGTGCGCTTAGATATTGTCAAATATGATTTTTTTTTTGTGTGTGTGTGTGAAATGTTTATAAAAATGATTGTTTTCTGTGATATTAGTGATTTTGAGGTAAGTGAACATGGGTGATTGTAGTTGGTGATTGTCTTATATTATGTGTGTGTACAAGATATGTTTTCAGTTGATGGTGATCATGTACTAAGTGTTTGCGTATTAGGTTTGTGTTCATGCTTTTTTTTTTATGCGTCAAATGGGGAGGGAGTTCTTGGTTATAGTGATTTGAGGGGATTTCTATAAAAAGGATGTTAGATGGTGATGTTAAACTTAGTTTCTGGTGATTTTGACGGTGATTGGTAGTATTCAGTGGTGATTTGGTAGTAATCAGTAGTGTTTTTTGGGAGTATTCGGAGGTGTTTGATGGTGTTTTTTTTTTTGAAGGTGTTCAAATGATGTGCAGAGCATTTTTTGAAGAAGATCAGTGGTGCTCAGAGTTGGTTCAAAGTTAGTCAGTGTGTTAGATATGGTAATGTCTCATGTCATAAGTGTATGAGTTAGTTTTTTTTTTGTGCTAATGTTGTAAAGTCTGGAGAATGAGGGAGGAGTTTGGGGGGGATGAGATGTAATTTAATGAAATGTGTAAGTGTAGATAAATTAGAGCTGTCAAATCTTATTTGGGAGTAATCAAAATGATATTTTGGAAGTGCTTCAGTGTTGTTTGGAAATGTTCAAAAGTGTTTATGTGAGTACTCAAATGCTTTATGAGAGTGTTCGAAGTAATCTTGGGGTTGTTCTGTAGTGAGATGATAAAGGTTGTGGATGGGAGATATTGAGAAAAGGGGGTCTCAAATGATGTATGAGCGTGTTTTGAAGGTGTTCAAAGTAAAGTGAGTAGGTTAGGATAAGTTAGGTTAGGTTATTTTAGGTTAGGTTAGGTTAGGTTAGGATAAGTTAGGTTAGGATAAGTTAGGTTAGGTTAGGTTAGATTAGATTAGGATAAGTTAGGTTAGGTTCGTTATTTAGGTTAGGTTAGGATAAGTTAGGTTAGGTTAGGTTAGGATAAGTTAGGTTAGGTTAGCTTAGGATAAGTTAGGTTAGGTTAGGTTAGGTTAGGATAGGTTAGGTTAGGTTAGGATAGGTTAGGATAGGTTAGGTTAGGTTAGGTTCGGTAGGTTAGGTAAGGTTAGGTAAGGTTAGGTAAGGTTAGGTTAGGTTAAGTTAAGTAGTATTCGAGGTGTTTGATGGAGTTAGGTTAGGTTAGGATAGGTTAGGTTAGGATAGAGGTGTTTGATGGAGTTAGGTTGGGTTAGGTTAGGTTAGGTTAGGTTAGGATAGAGGTGATTGATGGAGTTAGGTTAGGTTCGGTTAGGTGAGGTTAGGTTAGGTTAGGAATTAGGTTAGGTTAGGTTAGGTTAGGAATTAGGTTAGGTTAGGTTAGGTTAGGTTAGGATAGACAGATGGTCTGGAAAGAGATGATTTTCTACCTTGGATGTTACCCGCATTTCATGGCGTCTGTCTGTCCTGAGTTGGCGCAGGTGTTCATGATTATCTTAAATCTACCTTGGGTGTGAACCGCATTACCCAGTGGTGTTGGGGGGGAAGGGGTGACCCACAATGAGTCTCTCAGAGCGAGGAAAGTGTTTCTATTCGGAAATCGAGTAAATATTTCTACCATTGAGTGTGTTTACCAACAAGAAAATAATGTTCGATTTTACGATAAAGTTTTCAAAACTAATTTGGAAATATCCAAAAATGGAGTCGTTCAAAGTAATTCTGGAGTACTCTAATGTATTTTTTGGAAGTGTTCCAATATATTTTAGGTTAGGTTAGGATAGGTTCGGCTAGGTTAGGTTGGGTTAGGTTAAGATAGGTTAGGTTAGGTTAGGTAATGGTTAGGCAAGGTTAGATTAGGTTAGGTAAAGGTTAGGTAAAGGTTAGGTTAGGTTAGGTTAAGTTAGGTAAAGGTTAGGTAAAGGTTAGGTTAGGTTAAGTTAGGTTAGGCTAGGTTAGGTAAGGTTAGGCTAGGTTAGGATAAGTTAGGTTAGGTTAGGCTAGGTTAGGGTGTGTGTGTGTGTGTGTCTGTGTATGTGTGTGGGATGTGGGATGTGGGTGTTGTGGGATGTGGGTGTTGTTGTCGAACTAGAGATACCGAAAAGACGTTATAAGTGGGTTGTTGATGTGACTTTTTCTGATGTAGTGTGTCCCCTTATTAACTTTAATGAACTAAAAGGGTTAAAACGAGAAAAAAAATGGGAGGTGTGGGTGTTGTGCCTTTCTGATGAAATTAGATAAAACGAGAAAAAATTGTGGGTGTTGTGGGTTGTGGGTGTTGTGGGATGTGGGTGTTGATCTTAGTTTATGTTGATTTTGGTGGTGTTTTGAGTGTATTCAGTGGTGTTTTAGTATTCAGTGGTGTATTTGGGAGTACTCAAATGGTGTTTTTGGAAGTGTTTCAGTGTTGTTTGGAAATGTTCAAAGGTGTTCAAAGGTGTTTTGAGTGTGTTCAAATGTTTTTTTGAAGGTGATCAAGGGTGTTCAAGGGTGTTCTGAAGGTGTTCAAAGGTGTTTTGAGGTTATTCAAAGGTGTTTTGAGTGTGTTCAAATGATTATGAGTGTTTTGAAGGTGTTCAAAGGTGTTTTGAAGGTGTTCAAAGGTGTTTTGAAGGTGTTGAAGGGTGTTTTGAGTGTGTTCAAGGGTGTTTGAAGGTGTTGAAGGGTGTTTTGATTGAATTCAGCGGTGTTTTAGTAGTAATCAGTGGTGTAATTGGGAGTACTCAAATAGTGTTTTGGAAATGTTCAAAGGTGTTTTTGAAGGTGTTCAAGAGTGTTTTGAAGGTGTTGTTGTCGAACTAGAGATACCGAAAAAAGATGATATAAGTGGGTTGTGATGAAATTAGTTTAAAAACGATATTCAAAGGTGTTTTGAAGGTGTTCAAGGGTGTTTATGTGAGTATTCAAATGATTATGAGAGTACTTTGGGGGGTGTTCAAAGTAAAGTGTTTGAGTTAGTTTTTGTGACTTTTTTCTGATGTATTGTGTCCCCTTAATAACTTTAATGAACTAAAAGGGTAAAAACGAGAAAATGCCTAGTCTGGAGACTGAGGGATGAGTTGTAATTTAATGAAATGTGTAAGTGCAGATAAATTAGAGATGTCAAATCTTATTTGGGAGTACTCAAATAGTGTTTTGGAAATGTTCAAAGGTGTTCAAAGGTGTTTTGAGTGTGTTCAAATGTTGTTTTTGAGAGTGTTCAAGGGTGTTTTGAAGGTGTTCAAGGGTGTTTTGAAGGTGTTCAAAGGTGTTTTGAGGTTATTCAAAGGTGTTTTGAAGGTGTTCAAGGGTGTTTATGTGAGTATTCAAAGGTGTTTTTTGAAGGTGTACAAATGATTAAGAGAGTACTTATGAAGGTGTTCAAATGATGTGCAAGAGTACTTATGAAGGTGTTCTGGGAGTACTCAGAGGTGATTTGGGGGTGTTCGAATGATGATTTTGGAGTATTTCAGTGTTGTTTGGAAATGTATAAAGGTATTTTTTGTGAGTATTCAAATGATTTATTAGAGTGTTTTGAAGATGTTCAAAGTAAAAGTGCGTATTTAACTTCGTAATATGTAAAATTGTGAGTAGTGAATTTAACGAAAGTGGATGTAAGCGATGTGGTGACTTTCTGATGCATGTGTCCCCTTATTAACTTTAATGAACTAAAAGGGTTAAAACGAGAAAAATTGGGGGTTATGAGTGGAAATTGTGAGGTGTTGGTTGGAGTGTGAGGGTTCGGGAGGGTGGGGAGGAGGTTACTTCGTGGGGGAGTGACCTGAGATGAAATAGTTAAAACGAGAAAAATGTCTAGACTTGTGTTGTAAAGAAATTGTTGTGGGTATTAACGAAACAAAAATGTGAAATTATTTGGATTAACCTGGGTTAAGAGTGAAAATGTTTTCCCTATGATGTAGGTACTATATCCCCTTATTAACTTTAATGAACTAAAAGGGTCGTCATGATTCAACCTGTGTGCTGGGTCAACACGTGACGTCACTGACCGCCGAGTAAACACCCTTCATTAGACCTGTAGTAAGCATGCCCCCATAGGAGGAGTCTATTCTGAATGCTTACCCCCAGAGGGGGGATTCCAAAAACTTGATCCGAGGAATTGGAGAATTTCGAAAACCCCACAGGGGGGGGGAATCCAAAAAAAAAAACTTGATCCAAGGAGATGGAAAATTTCGAAAACCCTATAGGGAGGAATCCAAAAAACTTGATCCGAGGAGATGGAGTCATGGTGTTGTCGAGAAATTTTTGGGGTTGGGGGTGAAAGTGGGAGGGGGATCCGAGGAAGTGGAGACTTTGATATTGAGAAATTGTTTGGGGGTGGGGGGTGAAAGGAGGGGTACCCAAAAAAAAACTTGATCCGAGGAATTGGAGAATTTCGAAAACCCCATAGGGGGGAATCCAAAAACCTTGTATTATCGAGAAATTTTTTGGGTTGGGGGGTGAAAGTGGGAGGGGGATCCGAGGAAGTGGAGACTTTGATATTGAGAAATTGTTTGGGGATGGGGGGTGAAAGGAGGGGTACCCAAAAAACTTGATCCGAGGAATTGGAGAATTTCGAAAACCCTATAGGGGGGGAATCATAAAACCTTGATCCAAGGAGATGGAGAGCACAAGAAAATGAAATTCAAAAAAAATTCGAAAAAAATCGGAAAAAAATTCGAGGCGCGGGGGCGATCCGGACGACGCTGCAGAAGGCGCAGCAGAAGGCGCGGGCGGGGGTCGCGAAGGGCGCGGGCTGGCGCGCGGGCGGGCGCGCGGGTGGGGCGAGCGGGCGGGCGCGTGGCGCGACGGCGGGGTCGCGAAGGGGGGGGTCGTGGGCGGGGGTATTGGTTGGGGGGGTCAAGGGTGAGGTAGTCTCGAGGGCGAGGTCATGGTCAAAACCGGAAGTAACACCTAGGTGTGAAAAGGTGACCCTCCAGCTGCTGGTCCTAGACCGGAAGGGATGTCTCTGTAGAAGGCCTAAACCGGAAGGGATGCCCCAGTGGAAGGCCCTAAACCGGAAGGGTGCGCTCAGTGGAAGGCCCAAACCGGAAGGGATGCTCCTGTAGAAATTATGACTACTTATATATATATATATATATATATATATATATATATATATATATATATATATATATATATATATATATATATATATATATATATATATACATATACATATATATACAACCCACCCAGTAAAGCTTACACTCTCCTCCCCCCCATGAAAACGTGCCACTTTCACCTTAGATACACAGTGACAAATCTCTTATACATACACATTTGTAAAAGCATTAAAAACTTCAATGACAATATATATATAAACACAATCCAGCCAGCTAAACGGCTGACACTATAATACAAGGAATGTCTGAACCTGATGGCTCACATCCACCATAGAACACAATCCACCCTACCCTCATATACCCTATGGTAATAATTAATATCGTGCACGGTGGTGGGTTTAAGACACTACCGCTGACACTTCAACCCCCCCCCCCCCCCACATGCCTAGTAACTGTGTCTGCCGTCACCACTCATAACAACCAACAGTCCTTGATAGTAATTAGCGTCTTATAATATATCACTCTAAAAGCACGCTACACACATAAACCTACCACAATAATAAATAAATTTACACATTATTCCCTCCAGCAGACAGATTATTTACACTGTCGGAGATAATCTATACATCACATCCTACAGAGAATGGACAACATTAGACATCTAAAATAATATGACATGTGTATCACATGACCTGCTATTGCAGAGATTACTTACACTCCTACCCCCCCCCAAATGAAAAACTGACCAGTTTCACCTGGCAATACACAAGATCAAAAACTCGTTCACTTGAACATATATAATGAAATGTGAAAAAAAAACATCTGTAACAATATATAAGCAAAAACACCCCAGACAAGATCTTACATTATATACAATACCAGAACGTTCCACTAGTTAAAAAACAGGTATGAAAACTCATTATTATGACAAGTTACATTGCTCATATATAGGTAGACATGTATAATTACAGGTTAAAATATGCTTATATACTAACATGCTTATGTACATCCTTACAAAACATGAAGGAATCCTTAGATAAATTATAATCATCTGTGTTCAAAATAACACCAAGACATTACATTGAATATCACATTGAATATCACCTCAACATCCTTTCCTCACACAATTCCACACACACTCACACAATCGTCCTCTGCAACACCCCCTTCCCTGGGAAGGCCAGCCCGTTCATTCCCCTGACCGCTTATAAAGACCATAAATCCCTCAAAAGAAAGTCCCTGTAGCCCTCCGAGAAATCCCTCTCCCACCTCCTACCATATATTTCCCTGTTGCGACACTTTGTTCTATAAAAGGATGCTGCTATGGCCATCCTACGTTCCTCCGCCCCTTTGTCTCTCATTGCCCATGATATATACACAAAATCAACCATTAAGTAAGCCAATGCCCTTTGAACCTTTACCCCAACCCCACCAACATCTAAACTAAGCGCTCTCAAAACCGACAACCCTTTCCCCCCCACATACCGGATTACTTTCCCTAACCATTCCCGCACAATCCCTAGGCTTTCACAAAAATAAACTACATGAAAAGCTGATTCATCTACCCCACAAACCTGACACACCCCACCCTCCCTTATTCGCCTATTTCGTAAAACAACCCCAGACGGCAATATTCCGTGAAGAAACCTATACATTACCTCCCTCACGCGTGGCCGGATGCGTAACCCTTTTAATCGGCCCCAAATGTCTTCCCATGCGTACATCGGGTACACTCCTTCCGTTGCCACTACCACCCTAGGCCATATCTTCCTCTCCATGGACCCTACCCGCATGTTTCTCGGCTCTCTGACCATCAGCAATAGACGCAACAACTCCTCACCATCTCTCAAATCTTGTCCCTTCCACCATCTCCGAAGATCTCCCTGCAGCATCCCCAACCCTCCACTCCCTTCCCCCCGAGCCCTTAGCAACCCATGTTTCACATATACACACTTCAACCTTCTTTCCAAATGAATTAACCCCAGCCCTCCCAAGGCCACCGGAAGTGTTACCACCTCTCTTTTCAACCAATCGCATCCCGAACCCCAGATAAAATGGAAAACTCTGCTCAACAATCTCCGGACATCCCCATACACCAAAGGGTACAAAGCTGCCACATGCCATATTTTACTGTACAAAAGCACATTGACCACAATGACCCTCTGGTGTAGCGTAAGATGTGTTGGCCTCAATCCTGACAATCTTCCCAGTACCCTATCTACCACACCCTTTGAATTATTCTCCCTCTCCATCTGAGCATTACCCATATACACAACTCCACAAATTTTCACCCGGTCCACGACACTCCACCTCACCCCCCCACCCCCGCCCTCCTGCCCATCCCATTCACCCAATATCATGAGCTTTGATTTATGCACATTCACTGCCATACCTGTTGCCATCCCAAAAACATCTATAACTCTCTCCAGACCCTCCAATCCCTCCCTCCCACTCACTAGGACAGTTGTGTCATCAACGTAACCTATGATACTGGGACTCCCACCTCGTATGTCCTCCCTTACCCCCTCCTGTATGCACCTTTCCACTGCCCTATAAAACGGATTCTGTAAACATGCAAATAATATTTGTGACAACGGGCAACCTTGCCTCAATCCCCTGCCCATTTTCACATGCAACCCCACCCTCCCATTTATCTGTACACACATCCCAGCTCCCCGATATAAAGTACGTGCCCAATTCACAATGTCCTCCCCGAACCCTTGCCACTCCATGATTCTCCACAGAGCCTCCCTCTCGACACTGTCATATGCCGTTCTCCAATCCAACGCCAATACCCCACGTTCCCCCTCTTGTGGACCCTCAATAAACCTTCTAATAACCCCATGCCCCTCATACATTGATCTCCCCGGAATCCCATATTGACCCCTCACTTTTACCTTTCCAATGACCTTTTTTATACGATTTCCCAAAATTTTTGCAAAAAGTTTGTAGTCTGCACACATGAGTGATATCATCCGGTAATCTCTCACTGTGCACTGACTTTCACCCTTTGGCACCAAAACTACTAGTGCTGTCGCCTGCAAAGGTCCCAACGCACCCCTCTCTTTTATGATATTAAATAATTGCACCAAAAAATCTTTTAATACTCCCCAATGCTGTATGTAAAACTCCGCAGGCAGCCCATCTATCCCCGGTGCCTTACCCCTGCTCATACTCATTAAAGCCGTCCACACCTCTTCCTCCACAATAGGCCCCTGTAACTGTTCTCTGTCGTCCCTGTCCAGCACACTCCACACCCATCCCCCTGTCTCTCTTAAAGCCCCCTCTCTCACACCCACACTCCTCATATGTGCACTAAGCCAAGAATCAACATACCCTCCCATCCCCTCCGTCGTCACCAAATCTTGTCCCTCCCTATACCCCTCGATGTCCTCAAGAACTCTCAAACCCACCATTTCCATTGCAACGCGCTGGCTCCCCTGCCCTCGCAGGACACACGCCGATGGTCTATCACCCCACATGATCTCCTCCAACCCCCCTAAAACCCTTGCCGCATCAAACCTCTCATTTTGCACTTCCATTAGGCGTTCCTTCACTCCTTCTATGTCAGCCACAGGGGCTCCCATCCCCCCCTTCCTCTCTCATAATACTCCCTTAACTGCCCCAAGATACCTAATAAGCCCATAAGCCAACTGATTCTCGTGCCTTCCCTGTCGGACATAGAACTCTCGAATCCTCGTCTTCGCCATCACATCCCACCATCTCAACACATCCCCATTGACTTCCATCCCTTCCCATAAGCCTTTCCACCATTGTGCAAATAGGACCCTCCCCTCAACATCTTGAAGCAACCGAACATTCAATTTCCAATAACTCTTATACCTGTTCGGCCGACCCTCCCATCCCAAATCCACCAAAACACCTCTATGATCAGAAAAAAAGACATCCAAAACCCTTACACTCCGCACCACAGCTTTCCTTGTCACGTATATCCTGTCCAGCCGTGCAGCATACCCCTGCCTCACAAAGGTGTGCTGCACCTCCCACGCCGCCCCCCCCTCTACATCCACCAACCCCACCCCGGTTAACAGGTCCCTCAGAACACCAGAACAATATCCTGCTCCCCTAGGTTCCACATCCTTGCGGCGTATAACGCAATTCCAGTCCCCTCCCACCACAGCTAATGCTGGAAGCGACCTTAAGTGATACACCAACACTTCACGTACAAACTCATTCTGCACTCGACTGTCCCCCTCCGCCGGACCATAAACACACACAAAAGACATCTTATCTCTTCCCCATGTCCCATCCACTCTTATAACCCTCCCCTCACCCCCCTCCTCACAATGATGTACAGTAAACGGGCTAGCCTCCCTCACCAAAATAGCCACTCCTCCTTTCAATCTCGTTGAGTGTGCCGCATATACAGTATACCCTTCAATCATCAACATACAACCCGGCTTGTGGTTGTGCTCTTGCACAAACACTACATCTACACCATACCTAATGAGCATCTCATGAAACCATTCACACTTCCTAGAATTTTTCAGACCATTAACATTTATAGAGAGACTCTTGAATTTGTCAATGGAGGTTTTCCTTTACGTATTGCACCACCTTTATCCCCCTTCCCCTTTATACGCCCTTGATCTTCAATCACCATTCTGTGATCTGCTTTCACATGCCCCTTACCCCTGGACCCCCCAGGTCCATGCTCAACCACTTCAGCCCAAACCTTTTTGCCCGAATGCTGTGCCGGAGTGAGCATATCCACATCGTCCACGTCCGAGGGCACTGCCGCTCTCTTCCGTGACACTCGAGCCTTTCTCCCCGCCTCCACCTGGAAGCCATCCCCGTGCACTTCCGCCACCACCGTGCCAATTTGCAACCCAGCCTCAACCTGGGTCTCTGACATGCCTCCCCCCCTCTCACCACCTGGAACCCCAGCAGCATCCAGGGCACCCACAAGCCCCTCAACTGTGACCTCTCCTGGGGTCCCTAACAGGTCTTGGAGGACTGAATCAATGGTAGCCTCCACGGCCCTGTCCTCACCCAGTGACACCACATCTTTGGTCTCCGGTGCCTGCCCGGCAGTGCATGTCTCTCCCGGAAGAGTTACACACTCTTCCTCCCTCAAGGCCTCCTCGACCTCCACACTCCAAGCCTTGTTCAAGGAAACCGACTCAGGTCGTGCCAAATCCAATGTCTCAAGGTCCTCTGATGCCTCCTTATGCTGCTCCTTCGCCTGTGTACCCTGTTGTTTAACACACTGCGCAGCAATGTGATCATTGGCACCGCATAATCGACAGGTACATTGTTGCCCTGCGTAAGTCACCATTACTTGAGTCCTGAAGTCTTCTAGGAAAATATAGGAAGGAATAGGATGCCTCAATGTCATTTTTAAGGAAAAACTTCCTTCAGGCATCCCAGAATACGATCCTTCCTTCCATTTCCCCAATGTCGCCATATGAACAGTCCCAAACTTCTCGAAGACGGCACGTAGGTCTGCCTCATTAGCCTCAAAGGGTACATTTCTTATCTTCACCCACGTATAATGGCGGGACACATCATGTAGCCTTACCGTCACTGCAGGATTCACTGGTACACAAAGATCTTGGAACCTGGCGACTATGTCCTCATATACACTTGCATTGAGAAATTTCACAAAAATTCTATATGCCCCGTTCAAGGCTACACCATACAGCTCTTCGTTGGCAATGCCGTTTGTGTCCCTGATGATGGCAGGTAATAAAACTTGAGCTGAGTGGGCATGCACAGCCCCACGCACCACTTCTATGCCGACAGTGTTTACCCTTCTTCTTGCCTGCTGCGCCATTTTGAGAAAACCAAGTTGTCACCGGCTGACAGCAGAGGGCAGGCTCAGCTCACGTCCGCTCGTCCCAAAGGTTGAGCGACGAATGTGTTGATTTTAAATATACAAAAAAGATTGGAAAAGAAACTTCACAGTTGTTACTTTTGATTCTACTCTCAATACAACAAATTAAAACAGCAATAAAGTGAGTGTAATATTAACTTATTAATGAGATTATTGATTAGATAATTCACGGCTAAGAGAAATTTCTCTCGAGTGAGGTGTGGGAGTGGGGTGGGGGGCGGGGGCCTAGAAACCATGCTAGGGCAAAGAAAGTCAAGGAGAGAGCCAAGAGAAGGTCAAGTTCGTGGTCTGAAAAGGAAAATATTTACAAGAAACTCAGCACTGGAAGAAGGAAACGTTTATGAAAACAACCATGGCTAACATTGATATTAAGGATGTCATGTACCAGAGTCAAATCACAGACTCTTTTGGAATAGACTCTTATGCATCAACTCCAAAACATTAATTTTAAATGCTTGCCTCTCAATACTTTGTCGAAAACGACAACTTTATTATGATTATTAATTCGGGAGGGGGGAAGGGGTGTTACGCATTGATAATTATTATAATCAATGGGGAAGCGCTAAACCCGGAGGATTATACAGCGCCTAGGGGGGGGGGGATTTGGAAGGCATTCAGGCTTAATTCGGGGAACTGGAGCACAGATCCAATTCCCTAAATCAAGTTCCCCTCACCAACATAAAGGAACCTTCCTTGAGGGGTTACGCGTTGAATTACGTATTTAAGCTGGCGTCTGGGGAAGGGGGGTAAAATCCTTGCCTAGGAGTATATAAAATATATAAAAACACACCAACCTAGGACTACGCATGTATTACAACCCAGGAGTCCCAAAGGCCTGTTATCCTGGGTGTAAAGGGAGTAAATAAACACAGCAGAAAAACTTTTGACTTATATTATCCTTCAAGGAAGAATAGAATTATGTACACTATGTACAACAATAGGTATAAGTGCACTCCACGGTAAGCAAGGCAGAATAGAAGCCACTAGAGAGCAGACCGTGCTTCAACCAGCTCTAGAATGGGAATGACAAGGGCAGACAGGTGAGTGGTACCCACAACACCTCTGCGATTGCCAAAACCATTTTCTTATTGGCTGGAACCTTGGTACTGGTTGAACGACGGGTCCCCATCGTTAACCCTTAGCACCTGGTTCGCTCGTTGGGGAGATAGCCTTTCAATGAGGGTGTGTACATGCGCCGAATGAAGATTACGTACTCTTTGCATGCCACAACAAGTAACTTTACAAAAGTGCCTAACTGATGGTCAATATTCTTATTAAACTTAGGTTGATTACCAGGAAGGGCAGATAATTTTTTTTTATATTTTTATTTAAAACAAAGAACAAATACAAAGATGTGTAAGAGTATAATAAAATTAAAAACTAAACTGGATATTAACAATAGCCTCTATTACACAATCCCAGTACAGAAAATAAACACTATAGATAATGTCCATATTACAACCAGATACACAACCCACAACATATCCTACAAACCCCTCCTTTTACAATAATTACTATTGCATGAGTAATATAATGATTTAGTAAATTGAAGTTAAAACCTCGGGCGCGTGAGGTGATGTTTCGTTTTCTGCATGGGATCCTTCCGTCTGGTGAGATACTACGAAACAGACAGGTTGTAGAGGGTGGGGGGTGTGGCATCTGTGGAGGGGATGAGACAGCGTTCCATGTAGTTTACTTTTGTGAAGGGCTAGAGGAGGTTAGGTGCTGGTTAAGTAGGTTGCTACAAAGGGTGGGGGGCCGTGGGGTGTCGGTTCTGCGTGCTCTAAGTCTAGATATGGGTGGGTTAGACGAGGGTGTCATAAGAGCTTTAGATTATATCATGGTAGATTATATATATATGTCGTGGGTGATGAGGGGGAGAGGGGATAGTGAGGAGCGAAGGAAGGTTATTACGGTGTCGTTCTATCGTACGATGTGTCGTAACAGAGATTTGTGTTTTTTTCTTATATTTTATTTAAAAAGTACATCACAGCACATAAAAAACAAACACACAGGACTTATCCGTCAACAAATGTAATAAACTTTCCCCGGCCATATAATACCACATACAAATATAATAATTATACATCATGTAACAAATATTATCTAATGAAAACACAAACAGTAACCAAATTAAGGAGAGAATTGATACAAACTTCCGTACTAACTACATCTGAAGTAAAACCTGATATTCTGTACTGTGACTTAACGTTATAAGGTAATAACTCAAAAGAGAACAGTATGTTACATACCGTAACTCTGCAAATTAAACCCCCCCTTCCCCAGACAGCACCCCCCCTTCCCCAGACAGAACCCCCCTTCCCCAGACAGAACCCCCCTTCCCCAGACAGAACCCCCCCTTCCCCAGACAGAACCCCCCTTCCCCAGACAGCACCCCCCTTCCCCAGACAGAACCCCCCTTCCCCAGACAGAACCCCCCCTTCCCCAGACAGAACCCCCCCTTCCCCAGACAGAACCCCCCCTTCCCCAGACAGAACCCCCCTCCCCCAGACAGAACCTCCCCTTCCCCAGACAGAACCTCCCCTTCCCCAGACAGAACTCCCCCTTCCCCAGACAGAACCTCTCCTTCCCCAGACAGAACCTCCCCTTCCCCAGACAGAACCCCCCCTTCCCCAGACAGAACCGCCCCTTCCCCAGACAGAAACCCCCCTTCCCCAGACAGAACCCCCCCTTCCCCAGACAGAACCTCCCCTTCCCCAGACAGAACCTCCCCTCCCCAGACAGAACCCCCCTCCCTTCCCCAGACAGAACCTCCCCTTTCCCAGACAGAACTCCCCCTTCCCCAGACAGAACCTCCCCTTCCCCAGACAGAACCTCCCCTTCCCCAGACAGAACCCCCCTTCCCCAGACAGAACCCCCCCTTTCCCAGACAGAACCCCCCCTTCCCCAGAAAGAACGCCCCCTTCCCCAGACAGAACCTCCCCTTCCCCAGACAGAACCCCCCCTTCCCCAGACAGAACCCCCCCTTCCCCAGACAGAACCCCCCCTTCCCCAGACAGAACCCCCCCTTCCCCAGACAGAACCCCCCCTTCCCCAGACAGAACCCCCCCTTCCCCAGACAGAACCCCCCGTTCCCCAGACAGAACCCCCCCTTCCCCAGACAGAACCCCCCCTTCCCCAGACAGAACCTCCCCCTTCCCCAGACAGAACCTCCCCCTATCTGAAAAGTACAACATAAAATCAGAACCACAAGAGTGCACAATAAATTAAGTTAACCCTAACACATCTATAATGCTGTCCAAAAGTATAAATCTTCCAACACGTAAGAATATCAAGCATAAACTACAATGATACATCTGTTCCCAAAACTTAAAATGGTAAAGGTTATAACTGCCTCACGACTTACAAAACAAACTACAAGTGTTATAAGTACATTATGTAAATATGGAACAGTTTGATTTCTAACATTGGTTATAAAGAATTTCCTGTAGTCAACTTACATTAACAAGATCCGTCCACATCATAAACAGCAATCATTGTATTTTTTTTTTTTTTTTTTTTTTTTTTTTTTTTTTTTTTTTTTTTTTTTTTTTTTTTTTTTTTCCTCACTCCGGCAACAAACCTCTGACATTCATACTTCGATATCCTTCAGGAAAAACCCTTTCCCATCTACTTCCATATATCCCCCTATTACGACTAAGTGTTTTGTACATTGTTGCAGCCAATACCTTCTTTCGCACCATCCAATCCCCATTACCCCTCATGGCCCATGATACGAAAACAAAATCCGTTATGATGTACACCAAAGCACGCTGCACAGACTCTTCCACACCTCCCACATCTAAACTCAATGCCCTTAATACCGATATCCCTCCCCCACCCACCCTCCTCAAAATCCCACCCATCCACTCCCGTATACACTCCAAATTTTTACAAAAATATACTACATGAAAAGCTGTCTCCCTATCCCCACACACCCTACATACGTCCTCCACCATCAACCCTCTCTCCCGAAGCACCACACCAGACGGCAATATTCCATGAAGGAAACGAAACATTACCTCTCTCACTCTTGGTCTGATGCGCACCAACCGCAACCTTACCCAAATGTCTCCCCATGCATACATTGGGTATATGCCCTCAACATTTGCAATCACCCTCACCCCTACAGAACGCTCCAGAACACCTACCCGTATCCTAGACGGATCTCTAACATACGATAAAGCTCGCAGCACATCCTCACACTCTCTCATCTCTGATCCTACCCACCACCTTCGTGCCTCCTCATATAATGCTTGCACACCCTTCCCCACACGACCTTCCACTCGAAGAAACCCCCTCTTCAAATATATACACTTAACCC
Organism: Cherax quadricarinatus; assembly: GCF_038502225.1. Taxonomy (NCBI): domain Eukaryota; kingdom Metazoa; phylum Arthropoda; class Malacostraca; order Decapoda; family Parastacidae; genus Cherax; species Cherax quadricarinatus. Next base: position 65,810,787 of record NC_091297.1, on the reverse strand, counting down.
TTAATCTTATATCTATTAAACCCAATCCACCTTTGTCGACCGGTAGCATAACAACATTCCTACCCAACCAGTCACACCCAGAACCCCATATATATCGAAAAACCTTTTTTAGCATTCTATTAATGTCCGGTCCTGCCAACGGATATACTGCTGCCACATGCCAGACCATACTATATAACATCACATTCACCACTATTACACGTTGATGTATCGTCAAATGCAAGGGTCTCAAAACATTTAACCTACCCACCAACCTATCCACTGCCCTCCCAGAATTAAGCATCCGTGCCTCCCCGGCATTCCCCATATAAATTATCCCACACACCTTTAGTCTATCCACCACACACCAACGCACAGCTGTTTCCCATCTCGCCCTCCCTACCCAATTCCCTAAGACCAATAATTTCGATTTCTCCACATTCACTTTTAAACCTGTAACACCTTCAAAACCACCAATTATATCCTCCACCTCATGTAAACTTTCCTCCCTGCTCATTAGAATTGTTGTATCATCCACATACCCTATTATTCCCATCCCACCATTCTCCACACCACGTACCTCCCCTAAACATCGCCCCACTGCCCTATATAAAGGGTCCTGTATACAAGCAAACAACAGTTGAGACAGAGGACAACCCTGCCTTATGCCTCTACCCATTGAAACCCACTCACCCAATTTCCCATTCACCTGCACACGTACACCTACCCTATTATACAAAGTCTCAATCCAACGTACCATCTCTTCCCCAAAACCCTGCCTCCGTAAGATATGCCACAGTGCCTTTCGTTCTACGCAATCATACGCAGCCTGCCAATCCAATGCTAAGACACCTCCCCCCCTTTCATTCTCCCCCTCCATACTTTCCACAAAATCTTTTATTATTCCATGTCCCTCATACATCGTCCTTCCAGGCACCCCATACTGACCTCTCTCAACAACTCTATCTATCACGCACTTCAGCCTGTTCCCCAAGATTTTTGCGAATATCTTATAATCAGCACATAACAACGACAACGCCCTGTAATTCTGCACTGTAGTAGGGCCTTCCCCTTTTGGAATCAATACTACTACTGCAGTACGCTGCAACTCACCCATCCTCCCCTCACTTTTCATCACATTCATCAGGTTCACTAAAAAATCCTTCAACACACTCCAATGCTTCACATAGAATTCACAAGGTAACCCATCTATACCTGGCGCTTTACCTCTCGCCATATTCTCCAAAGCTCTCCATACCTCCCCCTCTTCAATATCCCCTCCCAATGCTATACGATCACTTCCACTCAGCACACAAGATACATTCTCTCCCAATCTCTCTAAATCCTCACCGTTCACTCCTACACTCCGCAAATATTTTCCAAACCAACTATCCATAAAACCACTCATACCCTCAGTAGTTCTCAACTCCTGACCCTTCGTATACCCACCTAAGTCCTCGTGTACTACCAGCTTATCAATTTCCATTGCCAACCTGCGTCTCCGCTGACCCCGTAACACACAGGCTGACGGCCTGTCACCCCAAATCGCCTCCTCTAACTCACCTTGCACCCTCGCCTCATCAAATCTCTCATTGTGCATATCCCTTATCTGCCACTTTAATGCTTCAATTTCCTCCATTGGATACACACCTGTCACAGCACCCCTCTGATAACAACCCTGCAACCGCCCCTCTAAATACTGTTGAAGCCCAAATGTCATCCATGCCTCATTCTTTCCCCTTCGCACATAGTATTGCCTGATCCTCGTCTTTGCAACCCCATCCCACCACCCCAATAAATCGCTTGCACTCTTACCCCCACCCCATAAGTCCTCCCACAAACTTTCAAAATCCCCTCCCTCCACCCCCTCACCCAGTAGTCGTACATTCAGCTTCCAGTACCCCATATATCTCTTAGGCAAACCGTCCCAATTTAAATCAGCATAAACTGCCCTATGATCTGAATAAACGACATTCACCGTCTGCACCCGCGTCACCCTCACTCCCCTTGTCACATACAACCTATCTAATCGTGCAGCATATCCCTTTCTATGAAATGTGTGCTCTATCTCGCAATCCCCTCCATCAACTATATCCCTCAATCCCACACCTCTCAATAGATCCCCTAAACCTGCCAAAAAACACCCTGCCCCTCTCGGTTCCACATCCTTCCTGCGCACCACACAGTTCCAGTCACCACCAACTATTGTCACTGACGGTAATGACCGCAAATAATATACCAATACGTTATTCACAAATTCATTCTTTACCCTTACATCAATCTCAGCCGGCACATACACACAAACGACTGCCATCCGCTCACCTCTCCACCACCCATCTAGTCTTAACACACGACCCCCCCCCCTTCACTCCTAAGAACAACAAACGGGCTCGTCTCTCGGATCAGGATTCCCACCCCCCCCTTTCATTCGCTCCGAATGCATCACAAACACTCTGTACCCATCCACCTCCAATTCCTTTCCCAGCTTGAAATTATGTTCCTGCACAAAAACAATGTCTATAGCATAACGTCTTAAAAATCCCTGTACCCACAGACGCTTCTCACTCGCACACAATCCATTAATATTCACTGTCATGCACCGGAAACCTACTTATGTGATTTCACCCTCTGCCCCTTTTCACCTTTCACTGACACGCTTTCAGTGTGTCTGCTTCGTCCACTTTTCTCTCCACTGCCCACTGGTGGCTTCCCCTGATCCAACACCTGACCAGGCGTACCTTTAGTGCTCCCACGCACCACATCAACCCACGGCTTTTTCCCCGGTCTCTGTGCCGGGGTCAAAACATCATCCGAGTCGGAATATGTCGCCGCCCTCTTACGGTTGACACACTCTGCATCCATTTCTAACTCACTGGATGCCTCCCTGTGAATCTCAGCAGTCACCTCAATCACTTCCACCACTCCTGGCGAGTCATCTGCCATGTTCGCCAATCTTCCAAGTTGCTCATCTTCAATCCGAACAGTACTCCTCACCATACTCAAGTTATCCTCAGCAACCTGCTTCTCAAAGGATTTTTCCTGCACGTTCACCAGTGGGCCTTCCTCTACCTGCACGTCACCAATCTGCACAGTCTTCCCGTTCTCCAAGGCAGATGCCTCACTTCCCACTAACTGTGACAGTGATGGGCTGGTACCCACCAGTGGCAGCTCACGCTCCACTTCCTCACTCCAGGAAGTGCCACTTCTATGTACAGGTGACTCATCAGAATGACCCACCTCTGGTTCTGGCTCTTTCACCATCTCACTACCTAGGTCCTTTCTCCGCTGCCATCTCCCACACTGGGCCACCATATGGTCATATGCACCACATAACCTACACGTCTTCTGCTGCCCAGCGTAGTACACCATTACCTGTGTCCTAAATGCTTCCAGTATGACGTAAGACGGGATGGCATGCCTCAACGCCATCTTGATCGTGAACGTACCATCCGGCAAGCCGGCATACGCCCCATCCGTCCATTTACCAGCCATAGCCAGGTGTACAGGTCCATACTGTTCAAATACATACCGCAGATCAGTCTCGTCCGCCTCAAATGGCACATTTCGGACTTTCACCCATGTGTAATGCTTAGACACGTCTATTAGTCGAACACGTATCGCTGAATTAACGTCCACGCTCCTGTCCTGGTACTTGTCAACCAGCCGTTCATACACTCCAGCTGATCTCAGATTGACGAAAATACGATAGGCACCATTTAGTGCCACACCATACAGTTCTTGATCCGCAACACCATAGGTGTCACGGATAATTTGCGGTAAAAGCACTTGTGCAGACTGAGGCGTTATCGCACCACGCAACAATTCAATGCACACCGTGTGCAAACGCCTTCTCACAGACTGCGCCATGTTGTGAAAATGTAAGTCTCCTCCAATGGCCAGCAGAGGGCAGTAGTCACACGTCCGCACTCTGCTCAGGTCAAGCGGCGAAATGATGACAGTTCCCCGAATTAAGCCTGAATGGTCATTGTATTGAGATCCTAGCCTTACACAAAGAAAAAAATCGTAAACCCTCACCATACATATTAATTTTTTTAATTTATTCAATGATTTACTCTGACACAAATTCATTAACGTAATAAATATTATATAATTTTTTTTTATATTTTTATTTAAAAACACAGTATACATGGATGGTATACATAAATCATTCAAAACAAAAAACGCGAAAACTTTATATAAGACGACAACATATAACTAAACAGAGGACTACCAGAACATATCTTAACCACAAAATAACTATATAACCAAAACCTGACAGTCTTATTCATATTATATATGAAATTTTATATACAAAAACAATTTCATATAAACTAATGCATTGCACACTCCATGGTACTATGATTATATAAAAAAATATATATACAAAAACAATATCATATAAACTAATACATTGTACACTCAATGGTACTATGATTATATAAAAATTTATATACAAAAACAATATCATATAAACTAATACATTGCACACTCACTAGTACTTTGGTTATATAAAATAACTATCAGAAACCTACATGACTCTAGAAATTGAAACATGGTGTTCTTTATTTTTGGTTTTGCATATATTGAGAAAGGAATCAAAATATACAAAAAGTCTTTAATAATTAACATAAGACTTTTACAGATCTAACATGTATGATTACATATGAGGAAACACTAAGACACTTAATACCCCGACCAACCTCATATTTAGTTTCTCAAACTAATTATAAACCAACAAAAAATATACCTTGCTTGTATACAGTGATATTAGTAAAGGTGCTTAATTGAACATCAACTGTCTATATGCACCATAAAAGATAAAAAAAAATACATGTGATATCACTGGGTGAGGGAACAACATCTCACAAAAGCTGCTGACCAAGGAACTTGAATGCCCAAAGATTACAATATAGGACATTATACATCTCATCGACCCCCCCCCCTCACAGCGGTGACCGCTACTACATGTACAAAAACAATTCATTCGCTGCCTGGATGAGGTAGAGTGCGATCGTGCTTTGCACCCCTCTACTGTTTTCCCAGACGAGCTACTCAGTCAACAACATGGCACCAGGTGTGCGCAGAAGGGTGAATGCTGTGGGCATTGAGCTCATTAGTGGGGCTTTAACGCCTACGTCAGTTGATGTGTGGTTGCCCAAAATTGCGAGAGAGACATACGGCATCAGAGACGAGGATTTGTATGGAGTGGCACTGAACGGTGTGTATAGAATATTCGTGAAGGTGCTAACTGCTCAAGTAGACTTGTGTGCAGCAGCCAGCATGAAGTGGCAGTACAAGGAGGAACACCCATTCGAGAAGCGACAGATGGAGGGAGAGAAGATCCGCAAGAAGTACCCAGATCGCGTGCCGGTAATTGTAGAGAAGGCTCCCAAAGCTCGCATTGGTGACTTGGATAAGAAAAAATATCTAGTTCCTAGCGACCTCACTGTTGGACAGTTCTAGTTCTTAATCCGCAAGTGCATCCACCTGCGACCAGAGGATGCTCTCTTCTTCTTTGTCAATAATGTCATTCCTCCAACCTCCGCTACCATGGGCTCGCTCTATCAGGAACATCACGAAGACGACTTCTTCTTGTACATAGCCTATAGTGATGAGAGTGTATATGGAGGGGTGTGTTGAAGTTCCTCACTCGAGGCGAGAGCTAGCTGGAGAGACATAAACTGATCACGAGAGCAGGTGGTGGGATGACGTCCTGAAAGCGGAGAATTGGGAGCCCTCTTGGAATTTATTTTTTTGTTTAGGTTGCATTGGCTGTACATTTCAGGGTGTCTTGGTGCAGCTTTTGGGTGTTGGGGACTAGTTCCCCCCTGAGGTGCTAAAGAATTGCTCCTAAATTTCCTCAAAAAAAAAAAAATGCACTTTAAAGGTCTTGACTGAATTATAGTGAACACGTGTTTTACGCCTGAGCAGTCACGTATATTTCATGGAAGGGAACCTTTTAAAATCCTTGAAGGATGTGTTTTATCAGTTTCTTAGTCATTAGTTTAATTATCTACTGCTTTAGGTTTTGTAACTAAAAGCTGTGAGAAGATAATTCCTAAGGTGAATATTATAATGGTATAAATACTGACAAGTTGATACGTAAGACGAATGAGCAACTCTTGGGCACATTTTTTGTTTAAAAATTTTTGCCAACACGGTGGACTCCTTCAGTCGAATACGGGAGGCGGCAACAGAAGCAGTAGAGATGTAAGGACTGTCATTAGTCCATCACCCTTGAAGATTGTTTTGGGGTGATCAGTCCCTCAGCCTGGAGGATTTCTGCTCTGTAGTCTGGAATATTGTTCCAGTCTATGGAGCGGGGCTCCTCTTCGGGCTGAGGGACTGATCACCTGAAAACTCAGTCTTCAAGGGTGGTGGACTGATAGGTCTTCTTAGCTCTACTCTTTCTGCCTCCTCCTACCTTCGACTGAAGAATCTTCCTATGTAAGCAAAACATTTTGAAATGTTCCCAACAGTTGCCCATGTTTTGCGTATCAGCTAAGGTGTATAGGCATATTTCTACTTGAAGGTAATAATGCCTCTGGAATGGATTGTAGCTTTCGTCAATGGCTTATTTTGTGTATATGATTTTTCTTTATTCTGTATACTAGTTAAAATATATTATTTTTCCCTCCGTGTAAATACCATTTTAAAGTATATATGCATATTCTTGGCTGTTATAATCATGTATGACAAACAGGGAAATAGACGAACTAAATTTATAACCCAACGGTAACACAGTCAATGGTCTCAACACTGACACCTCTGGACGTATTACCTAAGTCTGATGTATAGCAACTCCTGGTTTAGGGTGTAGAATTTTCACGAGAGAACCTTGTATTACGTTGTAGAATTTCCTTTGTTTGCCGTAATCTAGTATTGTCACTTGTATGAAATAAAACGAATAAAAGCTAAAAAAAAACAAAAAAAAAAAAACTGCTGAAGTATACAAGGCGTTGGTGGATCGTTATCAAGATGTCAGCATTAACGTAACACCGGCAGTGAGGGTCAAGTTGACGGATGTATCACGACATTATTCGTGGGTTAAGCTCCGAAACGTGCCTTTTGAGGCTGATGAAGTGGATATACGCAATGTTTTCGAACGTTATGGCACTGTACATCTGGCCCAACCTGGTAAATGGGTAAAAGGAGCTTACACAGGTTATCCTGAGGGTTCTTTCAATCTCAAGATGACGCTAAGGCATCCTATACCCTCGTATGTATATCTCGAGGAGTTTAGAACCCAGGTAATGGTAGCGTATGCTGAGCAGAGGCGTACATGCCGACTGTGTGGCGAATATGACCATATGGCGGCAGACTGTGGCAAGCGGAATATGGCTTCTGGGCCGGCAAGGGGCGCAGCACCTGTCCATGAGAAACCGATGCCTGAGGAAGAACGGAGGCAAGGAGGAGGGCGTGGTCGCTTGTGAAGTGAAGAGGTGATGGCTCCTCCTGTGGAATCAGAAGAAGTGGAGATCCATGAATCACCTGGCCCATCAACAGTTCAGCTGTCAAGTGAAGAGGTGCAGGTGGGTGCAGAAGTGAAAGCTATTGAGGAGGAGTTGTAGACGGTGATACAGGCTATGTTAGAGTCTACGGAGGTGGAGAGTCACAGTGAGCAGGAACCTGGGATCAGGGCAGAAGGTGTGTGCGGGAGGGGGGAGGATCAGGTGGCACCTGTGATGGACAGTGTGAGTGCCATGGAAGGACATGGAGGCAGATTAAGGGTGGTAGAGGTGGAAGTCCATTGTGCTGGCTCCCAGGACTCAGATATGGAAACTGAAGGAGCTACAAGGAAAAGGGCAGCAGCGTCAGATTCGGACGATGTTCTGACGCCGGCACAAAGGCCAGGAAAAAAGACATGGGGTTATGGTGCTCAGAGTGACTCTACGAGAGGGCCACAACAGAAGAGGGGGATGGTTGGGAAGGAGGGTGGAGTATGTTGCAAAGGCAAAGCCCAGGGAAATGGTTTGAAAGGGAAGAGTCATGACATGAGGCGGGGAGGGAAACCTTAAGGCGGCCTCAGGTGTGTAACAATAAATATTAATGGTCTATGTGATGGTGTTAAACGTGAGTGCTTCAGGATGATTTTGAATAGGTACAAGATTGACGTAGCTTTTGTGCAGGAGCACAATTTTAAGCTTGGTCGTGAATTAGAGGTGCCTGGGTATCAGGCTTATGTTTTGCCGTCTGAGCGCTTAAAAGGAGGAGTGGGTGTGTTGATCAGGGAGGCGAGCCCGTTTGTATTGCACAGGAAAGAGGGGGGGAGGAGGGAGAGTATTACGTGTGGAAGGATGGTGGATGGGAGAGAGAGTGGCGTTTGTGTGTGTGTATGCCCCAGCAGAAAGTGACGTGAAAGTGAAGATGGATTTTGTGCGGGAGGAGCTCGTGTACTACCTACGCACATTACCGTCGGTGGCGATTGTGGGGGGATATTGGAATTGTGTAGTTAAGAGAGCAGACGTGGAACCCAGAGGAGCGGGATATTTTTCCTCAGTCTTGGGAGGCCTGCTTAGAGACCTTCAGTTACGTGATGCTTTCGGGGGAGGTCTGTGGGAGGTGGAACATACGTTTATAAGAATGGGACATGCAGCTCGTTTGGACAGGTTATATTTATCTCAGAGGGTTTTGGTAGAGTCTTTTAAAACTATTGAGATGGTGCCTTCCGATCATAGGGCGGTATTAGTGGAGGTGGGGTGGGATGCTTTGGCTCGTAGGCAGGGAAGTTATTGGAAACTGAACACGATGGTTTTGAGGGATAGGGAGGGATTGGAAGGTTTTGCAGTATTTTGGGAACAGCTCTGTGCAGACAGAAGGACTGAGGAGGATGTGGTAGGATGGTGGGATAGTGTGGCTAAGGTAAGAATATGTCAATTTTATGTGAGGGAGGGTAAATGCATTAATCAATTGCAGAATGGTTTGTCAAATTATTTAGAATCTAGATTACGGGATTGTTATGAGGAGGAAGCTGTGGCCAGGGTGTACCCAGTGGAGGATATACACATGTTGAAGGGCAGGATAAGGGATTTGCAAGAAGAACGTTTTGCAGCGGTACGTATACAGGCGGGGTTGGACGAAGTACTATGGGGCGACAAGCCATCGGCTTGTGTGCTGCGAGGACAGAAGGTACGACAGCGAACGACTACAATACCGGGATTGCAAGTCATTTCTTTGGTGGGGGGGTTTAGAGAGGGACAGGTATTACGGGAAACCACGGGGATGAGTGCATATGCAGATAGATGGTTTGAGGAATATGGGAAAAGTAGTGGGGTAGATGGAGAGGTTCTTGGGCAGGTATGTGAGTATGTGCCATGCAAACTGGGGAGGAGTGATCGGGAGGCACTGGGTGGGGTCATTGAGGAGGAGGAAATATGGAGAACCCTTATGGACATGAGGAAGGGAAAGGCACCCGGGATCGATGGTTTACCAAGCGAATTTTATGTACAGCACTGGGGTCTGCTTAGGGGTTTCCTAGTAGAGTTAATGAATATCATGAAGGAAGGAGGTAAGATGGGAGAATCACAGGCAACGGCGGTGGTGGTGTTGGTCCCGAAGGGTAAACAGCAGAGTACCCTTCGGGATTACCGAGCCATTTCGTTGCTTTGTGCTGATTATAAATTGTTCGCGAAAATTCTTGGGAATTGGCTTAAATGTGTTGTGGGGAGGGTCGTGTTTGAGTCTCAGTTTGGGTTGCCTGATAGGTCAATGGGCGAGGGCCACGGGATCATAAAGGGGTTCCTGGAGGACATGGAAAGGGGAAGAGGGGTGTTGGTGGCGTTGGATTGGCAAGGGGCTTATGACAGGGTGGAAAGAAAGGCTTTGAGGGATATTCTCCTACGACAGGGGTTTGGCGAAGAAATAGTGGGGTGGGTGGATACATTGTACTCAAACGCGAAGGTAAGGGTGCAAATCAATGGGTGTGTGGGGAAGGGAGTCACCATGGAGCGGGGTCTTCGGCAGGGATGTCCATTATCACAACTTTTGTTTGCATGTGTTCAGGATCCCTTTTATAGGATGGTGGAGGATCGTCTAAGGACATGGGAGGGGGATGGTGAGCAGAAGCCTTGACCTGGTTTGGTGGGCTATGTTGATGATACAACTATTTTGGTGAGTGAGGAGACACGGTTAGGACTTTTCGAGGAAGTTGTACACATTTTTGGGAGAGCTACTGGGATGAAGGTAAATCTGGAAAAGTCAATGATAATGGGGCTGGGAGAGTGGGCAGGGAGATTAGATTGGGGATGTGATGTTGTGCAGCGGAGAACCAGGAGTCTGAAAATCTGTGGTCTGTTGACGTGCTCCCCAGGTGAGGTGCTCAACCCCATTGTCTGAGGGCAGGCATGAGCCAGTATTCAGACTCGAGGTACCTGGTAGTCCTGGGGGGTCATAATGAGGGGTACAGGGTGAGGTGCGGTTGGCTGTGATGTGGGCAGCCCTCACACTGCAGTCAGCATGGGCTGCTGTGACTCCCGAGGTCTTACAATTGATACATTGTTTAGCAACAATCTGTTGCTGTCATAACACCGTTCAGAAGGATGAGCATTGACACACACTGCACACCAGTGTGACTTAGCTGGGCATTTCCTGGCAATGTGGCCCCAACGTTGACACTTATCATTTTTGTGTAGTCACTTGAATAAGTTTCCTATAGTAGTTGTAAGTTCTTTATTCCAATTATAAGTTGCTCATAGTAGATGCAAGTTCCTTATAATACTTATAAGTTCATTATTAACTAGTTAAAATAAATCAAGGTACTAAAGGAAGCAACAAATATACGAATGTTAAAATCTCTTACATTATACACTATACCTGAAGGACTTTAATTCCAGTTGTACATACAAAGAGCTGTACTGCCCTTACGGGTTTACACTTCCCCATCATCATCATCATCATCATCATCATCATCATCATCATCAATAATAATATTAGTAATACATACTGGGGACTGACCGCCGCAGTTACGGCGGTCAGTCCCCAGTATTTACACAGCTTGTCGCCTTCACGGTATGGTGAGACTAAGTGTCATGCAACATTACAAGGGAAGACAGCACTAAGTCAAGACAACTGTCTTTTTCAGGTCAGCTTTCTGTTCGCGCCGGAGTTACTGCCCACCACGCTGCGGTCCTGGGGTACTGCTGCCTGCATGGTCTCTAGCAACATAGGCTACTGCGTCTCTCCCTTGATTACAGACTACCTGGTGAGTGGGACAGTCTGTATGCTCATTGATCTGCCTGTGTGTCTGTGGTGGTGGCTCATTGATCCCTGGATCCCGCTTCGCAAACTTTCGGTGGCGCGATATATACGATTTCCAAACATGTGGGTTCTGTCATATAGTCTTCGAAATTATTATTGTGGGAGTTATTTTAATAAATATCTTTATACATCATATATATTCTATCTTGGTAATAATTCTCCACACATATAGTGTGGAGAATTATTACCAAAAATTAATTAATTGTCTGTGTCGCTAACAATATAAGAACGAAATTTATATAATATCTCTGAGCCCTTTTACGTCTGTCTGTCTCTCTCTCTACTTTGTTAATACCATTGAGTATCCTTAATACTGTGATCATATCCTTCCCTAAGTCCTCCTCTTAAGTGTTATGAACTTTAGCTCTTGCACTCATTCTCCGATGTTCGTGTCTTGTAGCTCTGGGGAAACTTAGGTAGCAAATCTCTTGACCTTCTCACGCTTTGTAATTACCGATATGTGGCCTCATACTAGTGTTTCGTACTCGAGAATATATCAAATATACATGGTGAAATATATCAAATATACATGGTGAAATATATCAGATATACATAGTGTAATATGTCAAACATACATGGTGAAATATATCAGATATACATAGTGTAATATATCAAACATAAATGGTGTAATATATTAGATATACATGGTGTAATATATTAGATATACATGGTGTAATATATTAGATATACATGATGTAATATATTAGATATACATGATGTAATATATTAGATATACATGATGTAATATATTAGATATACATGATGTAATATATTAGATATACATGATGTAATATATTAGATATACATGGTGTAATATATTAGATATACATGGTGTAATATATTAGATATACATGGTGTAATATATCAGTGTAATATCTTGAATGATACATTATTCATGATACCGAAATAATTTGTAACATTTGACAGTCTACATACAGTGTTGGTGGTATCCACTGTATGTATGGCGGTGATGATGGTTATTTGTGTACTTGATGATTATGTCGGGGTAAAGTATCTACACACTGGTCCTTCTCTATGCTCCTCCCAACATGTTCTTTACCTCCCATCTTTCCTCTCCAGTTCGTCTCTGTATTACACAAGACTTGCTAATAACTTTTTAGTTTATCCACATCTTCGCACGGTTCCCACACTACTCATCTGTTTGAACACTCTTTGTGTCATCTTCGACAAAAGACCTGAAGGAATCACCTCTGACATGTCAGTATTATACATCAGAAGTGGATGGGATTGACACACAGGGACTCATGCTTTTTCTTTCTCACTTATTCTCTTAATAATTGATGCAATTTCTGTGTCACCCAATTCTATTTTTTTTATTTGATGAATAAAATCCTTTTGAAGTATAGTGAGTTTTTTTGGCAGTTTCATAATGTGTGATCCACACTTTTCTACGTTGATAATTCCTGATCGTTGCTCAGCCAAGGTTAATTCAGGAGAGTCCCATCACTCTGGCTTCACTCACTACAACTGGCCTCACTCACTACCACTGGCTTCACTCACTACCACTGGCTTCACTCACTACCACTGGCTTCACTCACTACCACTGGCCTCACTCACTACCACTGGCTTCACTCACTACCACTGGCCTCACTCACTACCACTGGCTTCACTCACTACCACTGGCCTCACTCACTACCACTGGCTTCACTCACTACCACTGGCTTCACTCACTACCACTGGCTTCACTCACTACCACTGGCTTCACTCACTACCGCTGGCCTCACTCACTACCACTGGCTTCACTCACTACCACTGGCTTCACTCACTACCACTGGCTTCACTCACTACCACTGGCTTCACGCACTACCGCTGGCCTCACTCACTACCACTGGCCTCACTCACTACCACTGGCTTCACTCACTACCACTGGCCTCACTCACTACCACTGGCTTCACTCACTACCACTGGCTTCACGCACTACCGCTGGCCTCACTCACTACCACTGGCTTCACTCACTACCACTGGCCTCACTCACTACCACTGGCTTCACTCACTACCACTGGCCTCACTCACTACCACTGGCTTCACTCACTACCACTGGCTTCACTCACTACCACTGGTTTCACTCACTACCACTGGTTTCACTCACTACCACTGGCCTCACTCACTACCACTGGCTTCACTCACTACCACTGGCTTCACTCACTACCACTGGCCTCACTCACTACCACTGGCCTCACTCACTACCACTGGCTTCACTCACTACCACTGGCCTCACTCACTACCACTGGCTTCACTCACTACCACTGGCTTCACTCACTACCACTGGCCTCACTCACTACCACTGGCTTCACTCACTACCACTGGCCTCACTCACTCACACTACTGGCCTCACTCACTACCACTGGCTTCACTCACTACCACTGGCTTCACGCACTACCACTGGCTTCACTCACTACCACTGGCTTCGCTCACTACCACTGGCTTCACTCACTACCACTGGCCTCACTCACTACCACTGGCTTCGCTCACTACCACTGGCTTCACTCACTACCACTGGCTTCGCTCACTACCACTGGCTTCACTCACTACCACTGGCCTCACTCACTACCACTGGCTTCACTCACTACCACTGGCTTCACTCACTACCACTGGCTTCACTCACTACCACTGGCTTCACTCACTACCACTGGCCTCACTCACTACCACTGGCTTCACTCACTACCACTGGCCTCACTCACTACCACTGGCTTCACTCACTACCACTGGCTTCACTCACTACCACTGGCCTCACTCACTACCACTGGCTTCACTCACTACCACTGGCTTCACTCACTACCACTGGCCTCACTCACTACCACTGGCTTCACTCACAACCACTGGTTTCACTCACTACCACTGGCTTCACTCACTACCACTGGCTTCACTCACTACCACTGGCCTCACTCACTACCACTGGCTTCACTCACAACCACTGGTTTCACTCACTACCACTGGCTTCACTCACAACCACTGGTTTCGCTCACAACCACTGGTTTTACTCACTACCACTGGCTTCACTCACTACCACTGGCTTCACTCACTACCACTGGCTTCACTCACTATCACTGGCTTCACTCACTACCACTGGCTTCACTCACTACCACTGGCTTCACTCACTACCACTGGCTTCACTCACTACCACTGGCTTCACTCACTACCACTGGCTTCACTCACTACCACTGGCCTCACTCACTCACTACCAATACATTGTCCTCATCGCTTTCGGGCCGTGTGAACGTGCTGTCCAAAAGCTCCTGCTTTCTCTGTTAGGCAACTTCCTATTTTCTCCAAGATGGCTGCCAGTGGTCGCAGGAGGAGTAACACTGTGTGTGTTGACTTAGTCAAAGGGGCAATTTACCCTACAAATGCCTCTGTTTTGCTGCCGACGATCATCAGGGATACTTTCTGTATTGCCAACGATGAGTTATATGGGATTGCACTGAATGGTTCTACAAGGATTTTCGTCAAATTCTGCAGTGGAAGCTTACGAAAGGACGGTAACTAACTACCAGGTGAGATGTATCACCGTTTCATCTGGGCTGGAGGTACGCCTGCAGGATGCCTCCAAATACTACACCTGGGTGAGGATTTGGAATGTTCCTTTGGAAGCAGATGACGTGGATATTCGAGAGACTTCTCGAAGCTATGGTGAGGTACATGCTGTGACTATGGTACGATGGAAGGATGTAATCTATGCGGGGCTTCCTGCAGGATCTTACAATATCAAGATGGCTTTTAGAAGACCTATCCCCTCGAATGTTGTCCTGGAGGATTTTAGGACACAGGTGTTCGTGACCTTTGCGGGACAACGTAAAACGTGTCGACTGTGTGGTGCTTTTGATCACATGGCAGCCGGGTGTGGTAAGGCTGCAGCTCCACGGTCAAAGGAAATGCCAGTAGCCACAGAGTCGTTGGTGGCTCCTTCGTCTGCTGCGGTGGTTGCAGCAGGCAAAGGAAATTGGGCGGACGAAGTGGAGGGTGTGGAGGAGCGTTATGTGATGCTACCAGAAGCTTCGGTAGCTCCCCCACAGGAAGAACCTGAAGTGGAGCAGCAACCTGTGGGAGTGGGGAAGGCTGGTGACCTACAGGAATTATCTGAACCTCTGCAGGAGATGATTAAGTCCTTCCTAGACGTGCCAGCGGAGGAAAACCCTGCTCTAGACGGGGGACTTCTGATGGTTGACGACCTGACTGGACAGGCCACGGGGTCGACGGGGTCAGGATCTGGCATGTTGCAGTTGTTGCAGGTGGACGCTGAGGTGCACAGGGAGAGTGGAAATAATGACATGGAGATTGAGAGGGCTTCTAGGAAGAGAGTTGGAGACCTGTCGGATGACGAGGTCATTACTCCAGCTCAGCGACCTGGCAAGAAGACGTGGGCTGGAGTAACTAAGAAAGAGCAGAGTAGTGCACAAGGGAGGGAGGGAATCAAGGAGAGCAAGAGTGTACGAGAGAAGTCAGGAGTAATAAAAAGCGTTATAGACAGGACACAGAGACATAGAGGAAAGCCACCTTTTTTGCATCTTTAAGTGTTTGACTATAAATGTGAATGGCCTAAGAGCTGAAGTTAAACGTGTATGGTTCGAGAATGTTTTGAGGCGTTTTGATGTTGACGTGTGCTTTATACAGGAACACAATTTTAAGTGTGGCAGAGAGTTGAGGTTGAAAGGGTTTAGGATGTATGCTGGTAGTTCAGGGAAAGTAAAGGGTGGGGTGGCAGTGGCAGTGAGGGAATCCAGCCCATTTCAAGTGCTCGCGTGGGAAGAGGGGGGGAGGAGAGGGTAGTGAGGGTGGAGAGGCTCTGGGGGGAGATTAGAGTGTGTTTTCTGGGGATATATATGCTGGCAGATAGTAGCAGACGGATAAAGGTGAATTTTATAGGGGATGTTCTGCTTTTCCACTTGCGGGGTTTACCCATGGTTTCCATAGTAGGTGGGGACTGGAACTGTGTAATTAGAAATAAGGATGTGGAGCCGAGGGGTGCAGGGAGTGTGCTTGGGGTGTTGAGGGATTTGTTGAGGGACCCAGGGGTTTATGATGTAGTCAGGGGTGATGGGTGGAAAGTGGAGCACACGTTTATGTGGAGGGGCTATGCTGCCAGATTAGATCGCATATACATAACTCGTGAGATTACAGTAGAGCATGTGCTGATGGTTGACGTAGGTTTTTCGGACCATCGTGCAGTGTTGGCAGTGGTGGGTTGGGATGGTATGGTTCGCCGGTATGCAGGTTATTGGAAAATGAATGTGAGGTTACTTCAGGGGAAGGGGGAGGGGGTTACATTCAGGGACTGGTGGAGACAATTCTGGGAGGCACGCAACATCGAGGAGGATGTTTTGGGATGGTGGAAGATGCAAGCTAAACGGCGGATTAAGGATTATTACCAGCATAGAGGACGGGATGAGGCGCGGTGGAGGTTTGGATTACAGAAATACCTGGAGGGGCAGCTCAATGATTACTATGAAGGGGGTGGGGGTGGTAGGCATGGGGAAATTGAGGTTTTAAGGGGACGATTGAAGGATATACAGAATTCTCGTTTTGATGCGATACGTGTGAGGGACGGATTAGAAGAGGTACTATGGGGTGATAAACCGTCAAGATGTGTTTTGCGGAGGTTCAGGGAAAGACAGCAGATGACCACGATTATGGGATTAGAGGTGTGTAAAGGGGTGGGGGCTATAGGGTGGGGCAGGTACTAAGAACCACTGATGGAATGAGTAACTATGCTGATCATTGGTTCAGGGAGAATTTTAAGCAGGGGTAGGGTGGAGGGAGGGAGGGAGGGAGAGATTATAGGGGAGGAAATTCGGGGAATTTTAGGGGAGGAAGAGAGGGCGGAGCTTGAGGGTAGGATCAGTGAGGAGGAGGTGGGGGAGGCGGTAATGAGCTTGAGTAGGGGAAAAGTGCCAGGGATGGATGGGATTCCTAACGATTTCTATATTGCACACTGGGATTGTATGAAGGAATGTCTAGTCTCATTGCTTAACTGTATGAAGGAAGGGAGAGTGTTAGGGGAAACGCAGGGCACGGGGGTAGTTGTTTTGGTTTATAAAGGAGGGGGGGGATGACCCTGGGTGCCTATAGGGCGATATCCCTCATGTGCGCTGATTATAAGATATTTGCGAAGGTTTTGGAATTAAGGATTTCGTGGAGGGCAGACAAGGCCCCCCTTGGTGATCGATTGGAGGCATGCTTATGACTGTGTTGATAGACGTATGTTGTGGTGTATTTTACAAAAACAGGCTTTTGGGGATGAGATTGTGCAGTGGGTGACTACTTTGTATACACCTGCGAGAGTCAGGGTACAAGTTAATGGGAAGTTAGGGCTGCTGGTACAGATGGGGAAGGGTTTGAGACAGGGTTGTCCCTTGTCACAAATCCTCTTTGCATACATGCAGGACCCATTTTATAGGCTTATAGAGGAAGGAGTGTGGGAACGGGGAGGGAAGGGTCCTGGCAGATATGGGATTGTGGGGTATGTGGATGACACCACAATTTTGGTGGGAGGGGAAATAGGATTGGGGAATGTGGGAAGTATAATAGAGATTTTTGTGGGGCGACTGGAGTGAGGGTTAATGGAGCAAAGTCTATGTTAATGGAAGTAGGTACGTGGGTGGGGTGGGGGGGTAATTGTATGGGTGGAACGTTGTGGATAGACTTAAGATATGCCGGGTGGTGTACATGGCAGAGGCTGGGGAGGCGCAGAGGGTAAATTCAAGGGATGTTGTGAGTAGAGCGATGGGTAGGATGCGAGGGTGGAGGGCCGGGGATGTAACGTTGCAGCAGAGGGTAATGGTGGTAAACACACTGGTGTATAGTAAAGTGTGGGGAGTGGCAGAAGTATATCCCCTGAGGGCGTGTGATATTCAGGAACTGGAGAGGGGGGGTTTTGAGGTATGTGTGTTGTTATGGGAGGCTGTGGCTTCGGAAGAAGGTGGTGATGAGGGATGTGAGACTGGGTGGGCTGGGTCTCATACCTTTGGACACACGTGTTAAGGCAGTATATGTGAAGCAGAGGTACCTAAGGGCGGGAGGGGAGAGTGGTATAAGGGTGGGAGAGGTCATGGAGGATGTGAGGAAATGGTGGAAGGGGAAGGAGTTATTGATGTGTGAAGATATGATGCGTAATTTATTGACAATCCATTATGCAAGGAAGGTAAAGGTTAGTAGGCTTGGGAGGACAGGTAGGCAGGGAGAGGTGATACAGGGACTAGATACATACCCGATGTATGATTGGAGGGGCATTTGGGAAGACTTTCGAAAGATTAGAATTGGTATATAGGTATTAGAATTGGTATATAGTTTTTTTCTGGGAATTCTAGCTTCAAGGTCTGTGCTATATAGAATGGGCTATGTAGGTGCGGGGAATTGTCAGCACTGTGGGGAGGAGGAGACAGCTTTTCATGCTGTGTATTTTTGTGAAAACTTGGAGGTTGTAAGGACATGGTTAGCGAGGATCCTAAGTATAGTGGCGGGGGGGGAGGAGTAACATCTCGACCTTGAGGGCGTTGCACTTTGATGTGGGTGGGGTTTCTAAGGACATTCGGCGGGCTGTGATGTACGTGGTGGCAGATTTTTTGTATGTTTCTTGGGGTATGCGGGAGGTGGGGGGTGATTGTAGGGTGAGGGCACTTGCAGCGAGTGTGCATCGTACGGTTTGCAGGAATAGGCTACTATATGGGAAGGTGTGGGTAAATAGTTTCCCAGTGGGTTATCGTAATCTGACGGTAGGTATTATGTTAGGGTTGGATGCAGGGTAGAGCTGGAATGGGTGTATTCCCTGAGTCTGTCACTTTTGTTCTGTTATGAGATTAGTGGAGGATGGAATGTGAATAAAAGTGTGTGGTAGTGGAGTATATGGGTGTGCAGTCGTTAGGCATGAGGGGGGGCGTAGGGGGGGTGACCTGGTGACCTGTGATTAAGAGACAGGGGTTTATGACTCTAGACTTCAGGTACGAGCTTGAGCATGTAAGGGAACGGAAGTTTGTTTTTAATATAGACAGTATGGAGTCAGGGGATGGCAGGGGGTGACTTTCTAAAGTGTCTTGTGCCAGGATGGTTTTTTAATGATGGAGGTAGTACTGCTCTGCACATGTATTATTAAGAGCGATAAGTAATGTTCCTATCTATTTTTTGTCGTAAGTAATTAATTATGTTAATTAATTATTTTATAAGTTAAGTGAACAATAGTCAGACGTTGTGACGTCTAGTGTAAGTGGCATTTAACTTTGCAATGGGGAAAAGGAGGGGGGGGGGGTGTAAGTAATTTGATGGGATCATAACGACAGGCCATTGAATGTGTGTACACTGTATCTAGAAGACGGGAAGGAGTTGTGAGACTTGACAATATTTGTATTAAATCGTAAGTAAATTTTCATGGAATTCTGTGTAACGACAATGTTCACCTCTTAGTCGGCTGATAAGTAGAATAGAAATTTTCATGCTAATTGTAATATATATTGATTGATGAAACGTACAATACTGTATTTATCACAAGAGTAAGAGATAAAAACATAGTGGACGAGGAATATTTTGTGTCAGCACAAAGAGCAACCTCCAGTGTGTATTTAAGAAATGAAAAATTATCTTTTATGACGGAGCCGATAATAGGCTTCTTTTATTTATTTAATGTATTGCAATGTAATTTTTAAATAAAATATAAAAAAACTACCACTGGCCTCACTCACTACCACTGGCTTCACTCACTACCACTGGCTTCACTCACTACCACTGGCTTCACTCACTGCCACTGGCTTCACTCACTACCACTGGCTTCACTCACTACCACTGGCTTCACTCACTACCACTGGCTTCACTCACTGCCACTGGCTTCACTCACTACCACTGGCTTCACTCACTACCACTGGCCTCACTCACTACCACTGGCTTCACTCACTACCATTGGCTTCACTCACTACCACAGGCTTCACTCACTACCACTGGCTTCACTCACTACCACAGGCTTCACTCACTGCCACTGGCTTCACTCACTACCACTGGCCTCACTCACTACCACTGGCGTCACTCACTACCACTGGCTTCACTCACTACCACTGGCTTCACTCACTACCACTGGCTTCACTCACTACCACTGGCTTCACTCACTACCACTGGCTTCACTCACTACCACTGGCCTCACTCACTACCACTGGCTTCACTCACTACCACTGGCTTCACTCACTACCACTGGCTTCACTCACTACCACTGGCTTCACTCACTACCACTGGCTTCACTCACTACCACTGGCTTCACTCACTACCACTGGCTTCACTCACTACCACTGGCTTCACTCACTACCACTGGCTTCACTCACTACCACTGGCTTCACTCACTACCACTGGCTTCACTCACTACCACTGGCTTCACTTCACTCACTACCACTGGCTTCACTCACTACCACTGGCTTCACTCACTACCACTGGCTTCACTCACTACCACTGGCTTCACTCACTACCACTGGCTTCACTCACTACCACTGGCCTCACTCACTACCACTGGCTTCACTCACTACCACTGGCCTCACTCACTACCACTGGCTTCACTCACTACCACTGGCTTCACTCACTACCACTGGCTTCACTCACTACCATTAACTTCACTCACTACCACTGGCTTCACTCACTACCACTGGCTTCACTCACTACCACTGGCTTCACTCACTACCACTGGCTTCACTCACTACCACTGGCTTCACTCACTACCACTGGCTTCACTCACTACCACTGGCTTCACTCACTACCACTGGCTTCACTCACTACCACTGGCTTCACTCACTACCACTGGCTTCACTCACTACCACTGGCTTCACTCACTACCACTGGCTTCACTCACTACCACTGGCTTCACTCACTACCACTGGCTTCACTCACTACCACTGGCTTCACTCACTCACTACTCACACTGGCTTCACTCATACCACTGTCTTCACTCACTACCACTGGCTTCACTCACTACCACTGGCTTCACTCACTACCACTGGCTTCACTCACTACCACTGGCTTCACTCACTACCACTGGCTTCACTCACTACCATTGGCTTCACTCACTACCACTGGCTTCACTCACTACCACTGGCCTCACTCACTACCACTGGCTTCACTCACTACCACTGGCTTCACTCACTACCACTGGCTTCACTCACTACCACTGGCCTCACTCACTACCACTGGCTTCACTCACTACCACTGGCTTCACTCACTACCACTGGCCTCACTCACTACCACTGGCTTCACTCACTACCACTGGCTTCACTCACTACCACTGGCTTCACTCACTACCACTGGCCTCACTCACTACCACTGGCTTCACTCACTACCACTGGCCTCACTCACTACCACTGGCTTCACTCACTACCACTGGCTTCACTCACTACCACTGGCCTCACTCACTACCACTGGCTTCACTCACTATCACTGGCTTCACTCACTACCACTGGCTTCACTCACTACCACTGGCTTCACTCACTACCACTGGCCTCACTCACTACCACTGACTTCACTCACTACCACTGGCCTCACTCACTACCACTGGCTTCACTCACTACCACTGGCCTCACTCACTACCACTGGCTTCACTCACTACCACTGGCTTCACTCACTACCACTGGCTTCACTCACTATCACTGGCTTCACTCACAACCACTGGCTTCACTCACTACCACTGGCTTCACTCACTACCACTGGCTTCACTCACAACCGCTGGTTTCACTCACTATCACTGGCTTCACTCGCAACCGCTGGCTTCACTCACTATCACTGGCTTCACTCGCAACCGCTGGCTTCACTCACTATCACTGGCTTCACTCGCAACCGCTGGCTTCACTCACTATCACTGGCTTCACTCGCAACCGCTGGCTTCACTCACTATCACTGGCTTCACTCACAACCGCTGGCTTCACTCACTATCACTGGCTTCACTCGCAACCGCTGGCTTCACTCACTACCATTGGCTTCACTCACAACCACTGGCTTCACTCACTATCACTGGCTTCACTCGCAACCGCTGGCTTCACTCACTATCACTGGCTTCACTCGCAACCGCTGGCTTCACTCACTATCACTGGCTTCACTCACAACCGCTGGCTTCACTCACTATCACTGGCTTCACTCACTACCACTGGCTTCACTCACTACCACTGGTTTCACTCACTACCACTGGTTTCACTCACTACCACTGGCTTCACTCACTACCACTGGCTTCACTCACTACCACTGGCTTCACTCACTACCACTGGCTTCACTCACTACCACTGGCTTCACTCACTACCACTGGTTTCACTCACTACCACTGGCTTCACTCACTACCACTGGTTTCACTCACTACCACTGGCTTCACTCACTACCACTGACTTCACTCACTACCACTGGCTTCACTCACTACCACTGGCTTCACTCACTACCACTGGCTTCACTCACTACCACTGGTTTCACTCACTACCACTGGCTTCACTCACTACCACTGGCTTCACTCACTACCACTGGCTTCACTCACTACCACTGGCCTCACTCACTACCACTGGCTTCACTCACTACCACTGGTTTCACTCACTACCACTGGCTTCACTTACTACCACTGGCTTCACTCACTACCACTGGTTTCACTCACTACCACTGGTTTCACTCACTACCACTGGAATCACTCACTACCACTGGCTTCACTCACTACCACTGGTTCTGCTCACTACCACTGGCTTCACTCACTACCACTGGTTTCACTCACTACCACTGGCTTCACTCACTACCACTGGCTTCACTCACTACCACTGGCTTCACTCACTACCACTGGCCTCACTCACTACCACTGGCTTCACTCACTACCACTGGTTTCACTCACTACCACTGGCTTCACTTACTACCACTGGCTTCACTCACTACAACTGACTTCACTCACTACCGCTGGGTTTACTCACTACCACTGGCTTCACTCACTACCACTGGTTTCACTCACTACCACTGGCTTCACTTACTACCACTGGCTTCACTCACTACAACTGACTTCACTCACTACCACTGGCTTCACTTACTACCACTGGCTTCACTCACTACCACTGGCTTCACTTACTACCGCTGGGTTTACTCACTACCACTGGCTTCACTCACTACCACTGGCTTCACTCGCTACCACTGGTTCCACTCACTACCACTGGCTTCACTCACTACAACTGACTTCACTCACTACCGCTGGCTTCACTCACTACCACTGGCTTCACTCACTACCGCTGGGTTTACTCACTACCACTGGCTTCACTCACTACCGCTGGCTTCACTCACTACCACTGGCTTCACTCACTACCGCTGGGTTTACTCACTACCACTGGCTTCACTCACTACCGCTGGCTTCACTCACTACCGCTGGCTTCACTCACTACCACTGGCTTCACTCACTACCGCTGGGTTTACTCACTACCACTGGCTTCACTCACTACCACTGGCTTCACTCGCTACCACTGGTTCCACTCACTACCACTGGCTTCACTCACTACCACTGGTTTCACTCACAACCACTGGCTTCACTCACTACCACTGGAATCACTCACTACCACTGGCTTCACTCACCACCACTGGCTTCACTCACTACCACTGGCTTCACTCACTACCACTGGCCTCACTACCACTGGCTTCACTCACTGCCACTGGCTTCACTCACTACCACTGGCTTCACTCACTACCACTGGTTTCACTCACTACCACTGGCCTCACTCACTACCACTGGCTTCACTCACTACCACTGGCTTCACTCACTACCACTGGCCTCACTACCACTGGCTTCACTCACTACCACTGGCTTCACTCACTACCACTGGCTTCACTCACTACCACTGGCTTCACTCACTACCACTGGTTTCACTCACTACCACTGGCTTCACTCACTACCACTGGTTTCACTCACTACCACTGGCTTCACTCACTACCACTGGTTCCACTCACTACCACTGGCTCCACTCAATACCACTGGCTTCACTCACAACAATTGGTTTCACTCACTACCACTGGCTTCACTCACTACCACTGGCCTCACTACCACTGGCTTCACTCACTACCACTGGCCTCACTCACTACCACTGGCTTCACTCACTACCACTGGCCTCACTCACTACCACTGGCTTCACTCACTACCACTGGCCTCACTACCACTGACTTCACTCACTACCACTGGCTTCAGTCACTACCACTGGCTTCACTCGCTACCACTGGCTTCACTCACTACCACTGGCTTCACTCACTACCACTGGCCTCACTACCACTGGCTTCACTCACTATCACTGGCCCCACTCACTACCACTGGCTTCACTCATTACCACTGGCCTCACTCACTACCACTGGCTTCACTCACTACCACTGGCCTCACTCACTACCACTGGCTTCACTCACTACCACTGGCTTCACTCACTACCACTGGCTTCACTCACTACCACTGGCCTCACTCACTACCACTGGCTTCACTCACTACCACTGGCCTCACTACCACTGGCTTCACTCACTACCACTGGCCTCACTCACTACCACTGGCTTCACTCACTAACACTGGCCTCACTCACTACCACTGGCTTCACTCACTACCACTGGCCTAACTACCACTGGCTTCACTCACTACCGCTGGCTTCAGTCACTACCACTGGCTTCAGTCACTACCACTGGCTTCACTCGCTACCACTGGCTTCACTCACTACCACTGGCCTCACTCACTACCACTGGCTTCACTCACTACCACTGGCTTCACTCACTACCACTGGCTTCACTCACTAACACTGGCTTCACTCACTACCACTGACTTCACTCACTAGCACTGGCTTCACTCACTACCACTGGCCTCACTCACTACCACTGGCTTCACTCACTACCACTGGCTTCACTCACTACCACTGGCTTCACTCACTACCACTGGCTTCACTCACTACCACTGGCTTCACTCACTACCACTGGCCTCACTCACTACCACTGGCCTCACTACCACTGCCTTCACTCACTACCACTGGCCTCACTCACTACCACTGGCTTCACTCACTACCACTGGCCTCACTCACTACCACTGGCTTCACTCACTACCACTGACCTAACTACCACTGGCTTCACTCACTACCACTGGCTTCAGTCACTACCACTGGCTTCACTCGCTACCACTGGCTTCACTCACTACCACTGGCCTCACTCACTACCACTGGCTTCACTCACTACCACTGGCTTCACTCACTACCACTGGCTTCACTCACTACCACTGGCCTCACTCACTACCACTGGCTTCACTCACTACCACTGGCCTCACTCACTACCACTGGCTTCACTCACTACCACTGGCCTCACTACCACTGGCTTCACTCACTACCACTGGCCTCACTACCACTGGCTTCACTCACTACCACTGGCCTCACTCACTACCACTGGCTTCACTCACTACCACTGGCCTCTCTACCACTGGCTTCACTCACTACCACTGGCTTCACTCACTACCACTGGCTTCACTCACTAACACTGGCTTCACTCACTACCACTGACTTCACTCACTAGCACTGGCTTCACTCACTACCACTGGCCTCACTCACTACCACTGGCTTCACTCACTACCACTGGCTTCACTCACTACCACTGGCTTCACTCACTACCACTGGCCTCACTACCACTGGCTTCACTCACTACCACTGGCCTCACTCACTACCACTGGCCTCACTACCACTGGCTTCACTCACTACCACTGGCCTCACTCACTACCACTGGCTTCACTCACTACCACTGGCCTCACTCACTACCACTGGCTTCACTCACTACCACTGACCTAACTACCACTGGCTTCACTCACTACCACTGGCTTCAGTCACTACCACTTGACTTCACTCGCTACCACTGGCTTCACTCACTACCACTGGCCTCACTCACTACCACTGGCTTCACTCACTACCACTGGCTTCACTCACTACCACTGGCTTCACTCACTACCACTGGCCTCACTCACTACCACTGGCTTCACTCACTACCACTGGCCTCACTCACTACCACTGGCTTCACTCACTACCACTGGCCTCACTACCACTGGCTTCACTCACTACCACTGGCCTCACTACCACTGGCTTCACTCACTACCACTGGCCTCACTCACTACCACTGGCTTCACTCACTACCACTGGCCTCTCTACCACTGGCTTCACTCACTACCACTGGCCTCACTACCACTGGCTTCACTCACTACCACTGGCCTCACTCACTACCACTGGCTTCACTCACTACCACTGGCCTCACTACCACTGGCTTCACTCACTGCCACTGGCCTCACTCACTACCACTGGCTTCACTCACTACCACTGGCCTCACTACCACTGGCTTCACTCACTACCACTGGCTTCAGTCACTACCACTGACTTCACTCACTACCACTGGCTTCACTCACTACCACTGACTTCACTCACTACCACTGGCTTCACTCACTACCACTGGCCTCACTCACTACCACTGGCTTCACTCACTACCGCTGGCTTCACTCTACCACTGGCTTCACTCACTACCACTGGCTTCACTCACTACCACTGGCTTCACTCACTACCACTGGCCTCACTCACTACCACTGGCTTCACTCACTACCACTGGCCTCACTACCACTGGCTTCACTCACTACTACTGGCTTCACTCACTACCACTGGCTTCACTCACTACCACTGGCCTCACTCACTACCACTGGCTTCACTCACTACCACTGGCCTCACTACCACTGGCTTCACTCACTACCACTGGCCTCACTCACTACCACTGGCTTCACTCACTACCACTGACCTAACTACCACTGGCTTCACTCACTACCACTGGCTTCACTCACTACCACTGGCCTCACTCACTACCACTGGCTTCACTCACTACCACTGGCTTCACTCACTACCACTGGCTTCACTCACTACCACTGGCTTCACTCACTACCACTGGCTTCACTCACTACCACTGGCCTCACTCACTACCACTGGCTTCACTCACTACCACTGGCCTCACTACCACTGGCTTCACTCACTACCACTGGCCTCACTACCACTGGTTTCACTCACTACCACTGGCTTCACTACCACTGGCCTCACTCACTACCACTGGCTTCACTCACTACCACTGGCCGCACTACCACTGGCTTCACTCACTACCACTGGCTTCACTCACTACCACTGGCCTCACTACCACTGGCCTCACTCACTACCACTGGCTTCACTCACTACCACTGGCCGCACTACCACTGGCTTCACTCACTACCACTGGCCTCACTCACTACCACTGGCTTCACTCACTGCCACTGGCCTCACTCACTACCACTGGCTTCACTCACTACCACTGGCCTCACTACCACTGGCTTCACTCACTACCACTGGCTTCAGTCACTACCACTGACTTCACTCACTACCACTGGCTTCACTCACTACCACTGGCCTCACTCACTACCACTGGCTTCACTCACTACCGCTGGTTTCACTCTACCACTGGCTTCACTCACTACCGCTGGTTTCACTCTACCACTGGCTTCACTCACTACCACGGGCTTCACTCACTACCACTGGCCTCACTCACTACCACTGGCTTCACTCACTACCACTGGCCTCACTCACTACCACTGGCTTCACTCACTACTACTGGCTTCACTCACTACCACTGGCTTCACTCACTACCACTGGCCTCACTCACTACCACTGGCTTCACTCACTACCACTGGCCTCACTACCACTGGCTTCACTCACTACCACTGGCCTCACTCACTACCACTGGCTTCACTCACAACCACTGGCTTCACTCACTACCACTGGCTTCACTCACTACCACTGGCTTCACTCACTACCACTGGCCTCACTCACTACCACTGGCTTCACTCACTACCACTGGCCTCACTCACTACCACTGGCTTCACTCACTACTACTGGCTTCACTCACTACCACTGGCTTCACTCACTACCACTGGCCTCACTCACTACCACTGGCTTCACTCACTACCACTGGCCTCACTACCACTGGCTTCACTCACTACCACTGGCTTCACTCACTACCACTGGCTTCACTCACTACCACTGGCCTCACTCACTACCACTGGCTTCTCTCACTACCACTGGCCTCACTCACTACCACTGGCTTCACTCACTACCACTGGCCTCACTACCACTGGCTTCACTCACTACCACTGGCCTCACTCACTACCACTGGCTTCACTCACAACCACTGGCTTCACTCACTACCACTGGCTTCACTCACTACCACTGGCTTCACTCACTACCACTGGCCTCACTCACTACCACTGGCTTCACTCACTACCACTGGCCTCACTCACTACCACTGGCTTCACTCACTACTACTGGCTTCACTCACTACCACTGGCTTCACTCACTTCCACTGGCCTCACTCACTACCACTGGCTTCACTCACTACCACTGGCCTCACTACCACTGGCTTCACTCACTACCACTGGCCTCACTCACTACCACTGGCTTCACTCACTACCACTGACCTAACTACCACTGGCTTCACTCACTACCACTGGCTTCAGTCACTACCACTGGCTTCACTCGCTACCACTGGCTTCACTCACTACCACTGGCCTCACTCACTACCACTGGCTTCACTCACTACCACTGGCCTCACTACCACTGGCTTCACTCACTACCACTGGCCTCACTACCACTGGCTTCACTCACTACCACTGGCCTCACTCACTACCACTGGCTTCACTCACTACCACTGGCCTCACTACCACTGGCTTCACTCACTACCACTGGCCTCACTACCACTGGCTTCACTCACTACCACTGGCCTCACCCACTACCACTGGCTTCACTCACTGCCTCTGGCCTCACTCTCTACCACTGGCTTCACTCACTACCACTGGCCTCACTACCACTGGCTTCACTCACTACCACTGGCTTCAGTCACTACCACTGACTTCACTCACTACCACTGGCTTCACTCACTACCACTGACTTCACTCACTACCACTGGCTTCACTCATTACCACTGGCCTCACTCACTACCACTGGCTTCACTCACTACCGCTGGCTTCACTCTACCACTGGCTTCACTCACTACCACTGGCTTCACTCACTACCACTGGCTTCACTCACTACCACTGGCCTCACTCACTACCACTGGCTTCACTCACTACCACTGGCCTCACTCACTACCACTAGCTTCACTCACTACTACTGGCTTCACTCACTACCACTGGCTTCACTCACTACCACTGGCCTCACTCACTACCACTGGCTTCACTCACTACCACTGGCCTCACTACCACTGGCTTCACTCACTACCACTGGCCTCACTCACTACCACTGGCTTCACTCACTACCACTGGCCTCACTCACTACCACTGGCTTCACTCACTACCACTGGCCTCACTACAACTGGCTTCACTCACTACCACTGGGTTGAGTCACTACCACTGGCTTCACTCGCTACCACTGGCTTCACTCACTACCACTGGCCTCACTACCACTGGCTTCACTCACTACCACTGGCTTCACTCACTACCACTGGCTTCACTCACTACCACTGGCTTCACTCACTACCACTGGCTTCACTCACTTCCACTGGCTTCACTCACTACCACTGGCTTCACTCACTACCACTGGCTTCACTCACTACCACTGGCTTCACTCACTACCACTGGCTTCACTCACTACCACTGGCTTCACTCACTACCACTGGCTTCACTCACTACCACTGGCTTCACTCACTACCACTGGCTTCACTCACTACCACTGGCTTCACTCACTACCACTGGCTTCACTCACTACCACTGGCTTCACTCACTACCACTGGTCTTACTCACTACCACTGGCTTCACTCACTACCACAGGCTTGACTCACTACCACAGGCTTCACTCACTACCACAGGCTTGACTCACTACCACAGGCTTGACTCACTACCACTGGCTTGACTCACTACCACTGGCTTGACTCCGCTGGGCATCCCACCTGAGCCTTCCAATTTGACCTAAAATCATCACACAGCTCTTATATTTACGTCACAGAGGTTCATCATAATGGTCTGGGAATTCTCACGGCTCGAATTTGAATTACAGTGGTGCTCTGAATGTTTTAAGTGTGTGTGTAGGTGTGTAACTGATTAGTTAGTGATCCAGTGAATTCGTTCATGGAATTCAACCCAAGAAACCTGCCGTCCCATTTCTGAAACTGAATCTCACCTTGATTTCTACAACAGAGCAGTGTAAGCCGGTTGTAGGTGCATCTCTGGTGAGTGGAGATGGGTAGAAGAACCTTCACATTGGTCAGCCTCCATAATATTAAAAAAATGTGCATTTAATGATACTGTTAATGGGTGCTTACCATCGTGCATTGTGGTGGGGGTCTATGTTGCTATAGTAGGGACACTTGAGACACGTGTAATGAGTCACTGATTTGTAACCGGTTCCGTAGGAGCGGAGTTGCCTCCTGTTGGTTTGAAATGTGATCTAATTAGCATTGTAGATACTAAACTGTATGCCTATTCTATTTGATTCGCCGGTATGGTATCCCAGCCTGGGTCTCTTCCATTTTGGTGACCCGGCATGTATGTCTAACTCTAGCTTATCTTAAATACTTACAATTAGTTAAATTAGTTTTATAAATTAAGAGTGAATATGTGCAATGTTGAGTAGGCATACTGTGGGTGCCCATCTCGACATTTATACCTCAACCTCTTCCCTTCCAACTTTTCCTTAATGGTATGGGAAATCAGTTGCCTTCTCTGATTTCGCACACTGGGGTGTGTGGCGTAGGTTTAGCCAGGTCAAAGGTTATGGACAATGGCACCCCCCCCCCCGATAAGTTGTTGAGCTACCTTGGTAGCCTTGCGGTGTCGTAAGATGTCTGCTGGGGTCTTTGTTGGGGGCATAGCTCTCTGTGAACAGTTCAGTGTAAGGGGCATCAAGCTGTTGATGGTCCTGGCACACACACTGTGCCAGTAATGTTGGCCACACAGCGACGTTTACCCCCATGACATGGTGTAGTGAACTTGGGGTGCTTCAAAGGGGCTAACATGCCTCCCGTGTCTTGGTAAGTGGGCCAGTGGGTCAGGGTTATGCTAAGAATGTCTGTGAGAATGCCGACATGTTAAACAGCGCATTGATTGTGTTTTGACATTCTGGGTACCCTGAGGTATCCAGTAGGACTGGTATATTTTGTGTAGTGTTATGGACTCTACCGTGTGACACTCGTAGGTGGGCGTCCTTAATAAACAGCTTCGTCAGCCAGTGGTAATTGTGCTTCCTGGTAGGAAGGAATTCTGTATTCCTCTCCAGGGACAGATATACACGATTCTGCTTCTGACTCTCGCCTCGGCAGGTCATAGCAGCGCTCCTTGTTAAGTCTCCCTACGATCCCCGTTGGGGAGGGGAACCTCTACCATCTCCACGATGTCTCATCGTGTGAGAATTAAGCCCAAGTCTGCTGTCGTCGACGACGCCACGAAGCTCGAGCTTGCAACCATACTCAACACTTGTCTTCACGCCAAATTCTCCAAGATTACTTCACTGAAAGAAGCTTTCATCGTCACCTTTCTCGATGATGCTGAAGCTGACAAAGTACTTACACCTACAGCCATGAAGACATTAGATAACCGAGGTTTTACCATCTCCACGTCACCATACATGCATGCAAAACGCTCTGTGTTCATGAAACGTCTTGACAGGCTAATCACGAACATGTCTATCGAGGAAATTACGTCATCACTTGAAGACATCAACACTTGGGCCAAGATTGACTCTGTTGTAAAGATCCCCAACGCTTCCTCGATGCTCAAGGTCATGTTTCTGGACGTTACCATGGCGACCAGAGCATTTTCTGATGGCCTGGCCATCTCTTACTACTTCATCAACCCTCGACAGATTGAGCCTGAACGATTCACTTACATAACACCTTGTTGGACATGCTACTCGTATAGCCACTCTACTGCTGATTGCCACTTGAAGAATAAGAAGATATGCTCCACCTGTGGGTCTGCAGATCACGACTTTCGCTCCTGCACTTCCACTGCTGCTCCCACCTGCATCAACTGTAAAAGTGATCACCATACTCTTGCAGCCAAATGTCCAGTACGCAAGGAAATCCTCTCTAAGAAACTGAAAGAAGAAACTAAGAAGTCTACATGAAACTCTCCTACTTATGCTGTATAGCTAAGCTTCAGACGACCACCACCAAGATTCTACAAGCCACTCAGCAGCCTCCACCACTCACAGCCTCTCCTCTACCAGACGACATTTCCACAAAATTCTACTACTGCCTGATGTATGCACACATGCAAAATGCAGCTAACCCGGGTTGTTTCAATACAGCTATGAATGATATTCTTGCCCTCAACAATCTGCCATCATTCAACTTTCCAGCTAGTCCTGCTTCAGCCGATGTTTTGAAGATTATCCCAAAAAATCGTCAGTTTCGAGGCACCAGATGACTTGCAAGATTTGATTTCTGCAGAAGCCACCGGCTCTACTTCGCAATCCACCAATGAGAGACCACCACCTCGTCCAGCCACAGCCACTGCCAAGAACCATTCAGAGCCCTCACTGCCTCACGTGCCTCCACCTTCCTCCACCAATGAGAAACCGCCTCCAACGCCAGCCACCACATCCATCAAGACATGAGCAGCGTCCTTGTCTTCCATCCCCAACAAAACTGACCAATCATCGACTTCACTTGTCGCACACACTAAGGATAAACAACACTATAATACAATACGTGGAGTCTCTTTCTTCACTACTCCTGAGTATCCTAAAGAAATGGATGCACAGACATTGATCCCCCTCCTCCAGAGCGACGAAGTCAAGTTCGTCTGTAGACCATCACGTGCTCTCTTCCTTAGAGAAGTCATCAATCTCCTTAATGCTCCAGAGATCGACCCTGACCGCAAATTTAGACTCATGACCATGCCGATACCGAAGTTCCAGACTCTTTCTAATGGGACAGTAGCTTAACACACCTCAAGCCAACCACCACCAATACAACTCATCCTGCTTGCTGCCTTCTGACACTCCCAGCTCCTGCCGCTGCCTTCGCCATCATCTCCTAGTGAGCCAAGTACCGACTTCATTCAAGCCTCTCCATCTACGCCTCCAGTACTTCTGTACTTGGTGGCCAGATGGCCTGGTGGCTAAAGCTCCCGCTTCACACACGGAGGACCCGGGTTCGATTCCCGGCGGGTGGAAACATTTCGACACGTTTCCTTACACTTGTTGTCCTGTTCACCTAGCAGCAAATAGGTACCTGGGTGTTAGTCGACTGGTGTGGGTCGCATCCTGGGTGACAAGATTGAGGACCCCAATGAAAATAAGTTAGTCCTCGATGACGCACTGACTTTCTTGGGTTATCCTGGGTAGCTAACCCTCCGGGGTTAAAAATCCGAACGAAATCTTATCTTACCACATGTCCCAAAGTGGTTAGGCCACTTGCCTTGTTTCCTCCTCATCCCTTCCCTCCCATCCTTTTCCAGTATTTCCATCCTTCCTCATCCTTCTTCCTTCCCATTTCACGACAGCTCTGGTCATCTTCCTCGCTCGCTCCAGGGACACAGGTTTTTCAGGGCCAGGAGGGCCAACTGAAAACACTTTTGGAACAGAGGCACGGAGATTGGCCGCCACTCCAGAACAACAGATATTAGAGCCAGCAAATAAAACTCGCATAAATTACACAAATAAAACGACATTTGTCTTTGCAAACATACAGGGTCTGAAGCCATCAAAAAAAAAAAAAAAATTCCTTACATCAAGGGACTGCTCATGGAGTCAAATGCAATGTTTGCAGCATTCACAGAGACCCATATAAAGGATCATTATGACAACGAAATATGGATCCCAGGTTATAACCTACTCAGATGTGCAGACTAAACAGGCAACAAGGGGGGTTGGCCTGTACGTCACAGAGTCGCTCATTTACTCAGAACTACTAAACACCTCAAATGATGTAGTTGAAGTTTTGGCGGAAAAGATAAAAAACCAAAAACATTGTCATTGTGGTAGTATACAAGCCTCCAGATGCAACTTCCCAGCAGTTCCTGGAGCAGCTTGTGAAAATTGACAACTGTCTGGAAAATCTCCCAAATTCTGCCCCAAACATCTTGCTACTGGGAGATTTCAACTTGAGACACCTAAAATGGAGGTGTATAGCAAACAATGTTTTAGCAGAGATCACCCCGGGAGGCAGCTCAGATGAAAATTCACACACACACGAACTATTAAATCTCTGCACCAAATTCACCTTAAACCAGCAAATATTAGGGCCTACAAGACTAGAAAATATGCTGGACCTTATCTTCACTAACAAGGACGATCTGATACACCGTATCACAAACAATGCACTCAGATCACAACATAATATAGGTACAGACATGTATGCACAGGGCTCCTGACCAGCAAAATGTGAGCAGTCATGAAGGTCTCTTCACGAAATTCAATTTCAATAACATAAACATATAACGGGATCAAGTAAATCATGCCCTAAGTGAAACAAGCTGGGAAGATATCCTAAACAACACGGATCCGAACAATGTGTGATGGGATCCATAGCAATTGTACATTAATTCCTTTGTCCTTAATTTTTGAGTATCTATACCTGGCTTCCCCAAAGCATGTTGTTGGAGTCATTATATGAGCCAAGATTTGCCTTGTAAAATGAATTCTATGGTTCTTGAGATCTACTCAAGACACATTCCATTAAGAAAAAGAAAGAGAAGATGTAAACTAGAAAGAGAGAGATGCTCCCTATACAGATGAAGGTGAAGAGTCACACAGCTGCTGAGAGGGTCCAATATACCTGAAATACGAAGGGAGGTACTGGTCAATGAAATTGCAATAACGAACTTAAGGAGACAAGAATCACAAAAAGAACTAAAAGCCATAAAGGAAACTGAAAAAGCAAAAACAAAATGCTTCTTCTCTTATACCAAATCTAAAGGAAAAACAACATCCAGTATTGGGCCCCTGCTTAGGCGGGATGGGACATACACAGATGACAGCCAAGAAATGAATGAGATACTAAAGTCCCAATATGACTCAGTGTTCAGCAAGCCGCTGTCCAGATTAAGGGCCGATAATCCAAATGAATTCTTTATGAACGAAACGCAAAATTTGGTCATCTCAAAAATCTCGGATATTATCCTAACTCCATAAGACTTTGAAAAAGCAATATATGACATGCCCATGCACTCTGCCCCAGGACCAGACTCATGGAACTCCATGTTCATCAAGAATTACAAGAAGCTCATATCGCATTTCTTCAGCACTTTATGGAGAGGGAGCATGGAGACAGAGGTCATCCCGCACACACTAGACAACAGACATAGTCCCACTCCACAAAGGTGACAGTAAAGCAATTGCAAAGAACTACAGACCGATAGCACTAACATCCCATATCATAAAATTCTTTAAGAGGGCTCTAAGAAGCAAAATCGCCAACCACCTAGATACCCATCAGTTACACAAAGCTGGTCGCTCCTGCCTGTCCCAGCTACTGGACCACTATGACAAAGCCCTGGATGCTGTTGAGGATCAACAAAATACAATTGTAGTATACATAACCTTTGCAAAAGCCTTCGACAAGTGTAACCATGGTGTAATAGCACACAAAATGCGTGATGAGGGAATAACAGGAAAAGTTAGTAGATAGATCTGTAACTTCCTGACAATTAGAACACAAAGAGTACTAGTAAACAGAGTAAAGTCCCAGGCAGCCACTGTAAAAAGCTCTGTTCCACAAGGCTCAGTATTTGCTCCCATTCTATTCCTCATCCTCATTTCTGACGTAGAGAAATGCAGATGACACCCGGATTACCATGGCAGTGACCTCCATCGAAGACACTGCAAGACTGCAAGCGAACATCAACCAAATCTTCGAATGAGCCACTCAAAACAATATGAAGTTCAACGAGGAGAAATTTTAACTATTCAGATAGGGAAAACTTGAGGAAATTAAAAATATATCAGGGTATACGACAAATTCTAACCATACAATTGAGCCAAAAAGTATTGCGAAGGACCTGGGAGTGATAATGTCAGTGGATCTCGCCTTCAAAGATCAGAGCAATGTATTAACCTCATCTGCTAGGAAAATGATAGGATGGATAATGAGAACCTTCAAGACCATGGACGCCAAGCCCATGATGATTATCTTTACATCGATTGTGCTCTCTAGGCTGGAATACTTCTGTACACTAACGGCCCCCTTCAAGGCTGGCGACATTGCTGACTTGGAGAGTGTACAAAGAACTTTCATGGTACACATAAGTACGATAAGGCACCTAAATTACTGGGAACGGTTGAGGTCATTAATCTGTATTCCCTGGAATGCAGGCGAGAGATATACATGATAATATACACTTGGAAGGTCCTGGAGGGATTGATACCAAACCTGCACATGAAAATCACTCCCTATGAAAGCAAAAGACTCGGCAGGAGATGCAACATTCCCCCGATGAAAAGCAGGGGCACCACGAGTGCACTGAGAGACAACACAATAAGTATCCGGGACCCAAGACTGTTCAACTGCCTCCCAGCATACATAAGGAAGATTACCAATAGACCCCTGGCTGTCTTTAAGAAGGCACTGGACAGGAACCTAAAGTCATACGTCAGCTTGCGTGCGGCCACCTCATGGTGGATCAGACCCTGATCCACCATGAGGCCTGGTCTCAGACCGAGCCGTGGGGGCGTTGACCCCTGAAACCCTCTCCAGGTAAACTTCTGGTAAACTTCAAGATATTCTCTGAGTCTAGGTAGGGTCCCATTATCCGGTTATTGAACGATTCTTGCTCTTCAGGAAGTATTAGTCAGCTGAGAACCTTCTCGCTGCACTTGCTGTACTAATGTTTCACAGGTTCAACGGACTCATCCTTTTCCTGCACAGGTAGGGATGTGAAGACACGAGAGATGGCTGTTAAGAGTTTGTCTAATGAAGAGCACTTAGACCCATCAGTGGATAACTCAGGCCTGAAAGCCATGTTCAGGCAGACCGTGTCTGCTGGCATGAGATAGGGAAGTCTGTGGTGGTCGTTGCTCTCAGGTGGTAACCCGACTTAGTGCTGAGCAGCTGGGCGCGTAGTAGTGGCAGGACAATGGTGGACAGTAATTCCCGTCACTAGGACACTTTCGACAGTGTCACTGCCTTCATGGTCACTTCCCTTACTCATGGGGAGTGACTTAAATATCATACGGCCGCCAGTTGTGCTGAGCAGAAAGATGTCATTTACTGTTGTCATTCCCTGTACAAATTTACTGTAGTGGTCGCTGCCAATTAATAGGTCTGTTAGCCTGATCTTGTGTTATAACTTGATTATCTTCGTTCCTGAGTTGTTAAGTAGCGTGTAGAAAAGCTTGAGGGTTGGAGTGAAACTCTAGGTAGCATAGGACATGTATATTTGTAGGAGTCAGGTATAGGCAGTGAGAGATGCAAGGAGCCAAACCAGCCCCAGGGAAAGATGCTGTCAGCAGGTGCAGCAGGTGATGAATGATACCGAGTCAGACTCGGGTGAGCCTACCTCGGCGACTGACACCCAGCAGGGACTTAGGAAGTAAAGCACGTAGGCTTACTATCTACGTTTTGCTCGGCCATGCACCTCATGTCGTCTCGACATGACAACACAGGTGGGCATGTAAAGAAAAATTAAGTCACCCACAGAACTGGCTTGGCTTACTCCTATACATGCATAAATCTAGCAGGCCTCAGAAACTCTCCCACATATTAAATGAGAGAGAAATTAGCATACTCAGCATCGTAGTGGTGGATGGGACCATGGCACCAGCAATAGAACATATATTCTTCTGTACAGGTTGTTCGCAAGGGCTGCACCGGACATCAGGCTTGTCTGCACATCAAGGACATCAAACCATCCACACCTCTGTAAACAATGATTGTCAGTAGCATTTCCTAGGGTGTGACAAGTGACATAAAAGGGCGGCAATGCCCTGGTCAATAATACTGACCATGAAATACATGCAACGTGCAACAAACTTGCACTTACGTTATTTACAAGGAAAATTATTATAATAATACGGGTACCATTAGAAAGACAATTTACATAAATACATGGTTTAGTCGACCCTGACTCCGCTGTTGGGACTATACAGTGTATGAGCATTGATGCTCATTTCAGCGAGAAGACAGTTAGTGTAGTCAGCATAGGAGTCGGATAAGTTAACAGGTATGTCAATGTCACAGAAATGTACTGCTGTCCTGGGTCTCAAACCATAGGTATGTGATGTACAGGATTGTCATTGGTAGTAGTAGCAGAGTGAAGAGTATTAGACAGGTTGATGATAGTGTCAGCCTGGTTGTGGCATTGCAACGCATGTTCCTCCAGCTCAGATTCCTTGGTCGTTCCTATGGCAATCTCCCTCACCTCGAACTTGTTGCCATGGAGCTGTGTGAGGACACAGTAAGGACCAACAAACTTGGTAACTAGCTTGTACATACCAGGATATGCGTAGGATTATGCAACCTTACTTTTCAACTTGGTTCAACCTTACTTTCTTTAGCAATAGCGTTATGAAGATTGAGACACTCATGCAACATATGGGAATTTTTATTGAAGAAACGTTTCGCCACACAGTGGCTTCATCAGTCCAATACAAAACAGAAGGGTGTAAGAAGAGGAGGAGTTTGAGGTAATCAGTTCCTCAGCCTGGAGTCGTTGTGTTCAATCTTGTAGAAAGTACAGTATAGGGCAGTAGAAGTGGCTAATTATACTGTAGTCATCTGTCAGACACTGCAACATCATGGGATCTTGATACAAAGAATTCTTCAACCTTGTCCAACCTTTGGACGAAGACCTACATCGACTAGTGAATGGTACCACTATGACCCCGCCTCCTCCTGCGTCGCCGCACCTGACTACAGTATATAAGCCACTTCTACGGCCCTATGCTGTAATCCATCGGCTTCGTTTGGGCTTTCCCACAGCCAAGATGATGGTAGACAAGGCTGAGGAGATGTGCCAGTACTGCCAGCACGTTGTCCAGCGCCCCCTAACACACTATCTTTTGGAGTGCGAAGTTACAGAGACACTCCACAGGCAACTGGCACTGGTGTCCCCTCCCGAGGGGGACCCAGAGATGACTGCGGCCGCACTGGTGTAAAGTGGAGTCAACGAACCGGACAAGCTGTTACCCGTGATAACGACATATCCTCCTTCTCGCTAGTGTCCACAGTTGGGAGTACATATGATGTTGTCGGTTATGAGATGCACCAGATGAACTGACCAAAAGAGTGCTTGAGCAGCATACGTCGCGTCATTGTAGAAACCCTTCTCCCTCGGGAGCCAGAGACGGGTCATCGCAAGATTGAGACTCGTGCCAGGACTTCGGTCTTGGCGAACATTATACATACCTATGCTGTACTTTCTACAAGATTGATGGACTGAACACATCGACTCCAGGCTGAGGGATTGATTACCTCAAACGTTTCTTCAATGAAGATTCCCAAATGTTGCATAAGTGTCTCAGTTTTCAACATGTCGGTTTTAAACCATTTATAACAATAGCGTTATGATTAGACGTAAACTTATCTGTTGCTTTCTTAAGGTTTTCGTGTACTCTCTGAAAGATAAGCTGTGAAGTCCACAGCTTATTGACGCTGACATCGTCAGTGTCATATACAGGCTGAGGCAGAGCAAACAGAATTTCATACGGCAAACGCCTGTCATATCCATACAGTGCGAAGTGGAGTGTCTCACCATTCGAACTATTGTGTGAAGAGTTTAAAGTACTCTGGATATCTGGAATGATTTTGTCCCATGCGGTACAACTCGTATTGATAGTCACTCTGAGCACCTCTAGAATTCTGCGATTTGCGCGTTCAGCAAGGCTGTTACTCGCAGGATGGCATGGAAGTACTAGTGCTTGGTGAATGTTAAATAGAGCTTAGATCCTCCATTGCGGCGTTTATGAACTCGGACCCATTGTCCAACAAAAGGACGCGTGGGCAAGTATGACGAGGAACATGTTCTCTGAAAGCATTTGCAAGAGTCTCGGAGGTTTTATCAGGAATGGGTACTAGTTCACAGTACTGTTTCAAGTTACCCACCATTACAAGCAGGTGTTTATTACCCCTCTCCGAGGTCGAGAGGTTCGTCAAGAGATTGACAGTTCTCTCTCAGGGCTTCTTTGTAATGGGATACTTGAGAATGGGATTAGGACCGGTGATGGTACCTTTGTGTTGGAGGCAAACAACACATTTGTGCACATAGCAATTTCCGCAGCCATCTTAGGCTAGAAGTATTTCATTCGTGCTTGTCTGATGCTGCGGTCTATACCTGGATGCGCTGCTCGTGGGACGTCACGAATCAACTTCAGAGTTGCTGGTACCAGGGATTCTGGTATCACCAACTGGTATATGGTTCTGCTAGGAGCCGTCAGCTTTGCCACACGGCAAAACGGGTGACTTGACCTGCAGGTCAGCAGCCTCCTTGGTCAGGAATCGAAGGACTGGTGACCACACAGGGCCCTACCATTGGGCTCTGTCTATATCCTCAATGGAGAAAGAGTTGTCTACACTAACAAAAGTGATATGCCTCGACAAGGCATCAGCGACAACATTTTGTATACCCAGAACGTAACAAATTTCTTGGTTATAGTTATAGAAAGTGAGAGACCACTGAGCATGCTTTCCTGAGAGATTCTTATTTGCAAAGAGAGACAATAGAGGCAAGTGGTCTGTGTAACTCTTGATAGGACTCTGGCAAATAATGTCTCGGAAATGACTCAAAGCCCATACGATGGCTAAGACTTCTAGCTCTGTCACTGAGTAATTGACTTCATCTTTGGTAAGAACACGACTAACAAACTATTGGTTGTTGCTTACCATTGGACTCTTGTGACAAGACTGCAGCAATGCCAACTTTGGTGGCATCCGTCGTCAAAGTAAATTCTTTGGTGAAATCAAGAAACAATTGTTAACAACCAAAATGCTTCCGATACCAGAGTAGCAATTTCCAACTAGTTTTAGGTCACTGATAATAAATATCATGGTTAAAATTGTTTGTTAGCTCTACTTTTCAATATAGACCTACGTGTCACAACAGGTTCCAACAGGCTTGTGGCAGTGTGTTTTTTGCCACACTCACAGTCTGACTGACCTTCATTGTTGTTCCAGCAGTCACAGAAGGTGGTTGTGATGTCCAGGTTTATATTCTGAGCTGAAAGGTCGGTAATTTTCTAGCCAAACACTTTTTAAACTCACAATAAATATTCACTGAGCAAGCTATTGATATGCATGTGAGGCATATTATATTAATTTTATTTTCCTACTGAATGATATAAATACTTCTGCTTAGTTGTCATCCTTTGTATTGTAATGATAAATTAATGAATAAATTTTCTGTTTATCTTCTAATTGTTGTTTTCTTCTTTCATATGCCTCGTACTTGTGTGACTATGGCAGACAACTTCTGCTACATTTGTGGTGAGGTGACCTTTGCATCATCGAAGCGCCATATAACTGCTATGATTAGAAAGGCATATCTCCTATATTTTGGATGCAAGATTGGTTGCCAGGATAAGAATTGGGCTCCACACATATGCTGCAACATTTATGCTACTAACCTTCGCCAATGGTGGAACAGGAAGAGGAAAGAAATGCCTTTTGCTGTGCCAATGACATGGCGGGAGCCAACAGACCATACCAACAATTGTTATTTCTGCATGGTATCTCCAGTACAAAAGGGCTTGTCAAAGAAATAAAAGGGGTCTATTGAATATCCAAACATTCCATCAGCTATTCACCCAGCTCCACATGGAGAACATCTACCTGTTACTGATGCACCAACTTCGGTATCCTTCTAGTCAGATGAAGAAAGTGGTGAGAAGGAAGAAGGGAAGGATGACAGAGCTTCATTACAGAGTGACAGAAACTTTGATGAAGCACACTCCTCCAGGCCACATCTCATAACAAAAGGGGAACTCTATGACCTTGTCAGGGATCGGCAACTACCGAAAAATAAGGCAGAGTTGCTAGGCTCTCGTCTTCAACAGTGGAATCTCCTAGCAGCTGATGTGAAGATTTCAAAATTTCGTGACCGTCAGCAGCAGTTCAACGATTTCTTCGTAATGGAAGGTGATTTAGTGGCGGCAACAATATTAATGGTCTGATGGAAGCAGTTGGCATCAACTGCGAACCCAGTCACTGGAGGCTGTTCATAGATGCATCAAAAATGAGTCTGAAAGGCGTCTTGTTGCATAACGGCAATAGTAAACCATCAGTTCCTGTGGGCTGTGCACTACATATGAAAGAAACTTATGAGAATATAAAGCATATGTTGCTCTTGTGATGGACTTGCAGAGCGGATACACCAAGTACTGCTGCTTTCTGTGTGAATGGGACAGCAGTGCAAGAAGTTCCCATTACATCAGGAAAGACTTGCCACCTCTTCAGTCATTGAAGCTTGGGATGAAAATGTTCAACATCCACTTCTCATTGATCCAAACAAAATTTTGCTACCACCTCTACACATAAACCTGGGGTTCATGTGTAGAGGTCACGAATTCAAGTATTTAAAAACAAAATTCCCTCTCACTGAGCGACACTAAGAGAGCGAGTCTTCAATGGTCCTCATATTCGTGAGCTTCTGAAAAATGGTGACTTTGAATCTAACCTTCATGTGAAGGAGAAAGCTGCTTGGGAAGCATTCAAGTTAGTGGCGAGGGAATTTCTTGGAAACAAAAAGGAAGATAACTATGAAGAATTGGTGGAAAATCTCATCAAGGCTTACACGAGCATGGGATGTAACATGTCACTTAAAATCCCCTTTTTGGACTCACATTTAGACACTTTTTCCAGAGAACTGTAGGGCAGTTAGTGACGAACATGGTGAAAAGTTTCACCAAGGTATTTCAACCATGGAAAAATAGTACCAGAGCAAATGAGGCACAAGAATTCTTGCAGACTATTGCTGGACATTGGCAAGAGATGATTCTTCAGCCCACTATAAGCGTCAAGCAAAAAGGCAGAGAGTAGGTAATGATTAGAGTTTAAAACATACTGACACATATTGTACGTTATAATGAAATAATCAAATATTACATGTCTCGTATCCTTAAACCTATAGCCAAGACCCATTTTTCAGAGTGATATTTGGATTCAGGACATAAAAATACATTTAAGAAGTATACAACTTTTCAAAAATAGTTGACCAGTGAAATCTAAGAACTTGTTCTTAAGTGTAACAAAGGCTCTTTTCTGGTCACAAGTTCACTCAAAGGGCGCATCTTTCTTGAGAAGCTGGGTCAAAGGTGTAGCTATGGTGGAAAATTCAGCTATGAAGGAACGGTAGAATCCGGCTCGATTTATGAAGGAGTGAACAGCGTCTGCCATCATAAGTCTAGAGAATTTCTGCACAGCTGAGATTTTGGACTCGTCTGTCTTCATGCCATTCTGAGTCACTATGTGGTCCAGAAACTTTCTCTTTTAAGGAACTAACATTTTGCGAGTTGTACGTTGAGATTAGCCTCGGCTAGTTTTTCCATTACTATGTCTTGGTAAAGCATTAGGGTGTCACCCAATCCAAAAGGCATTCCTTTGAACTGATAATCACCAGTAGGCATAGAGAATGTGGTCAGTTCTTTACACTGGTTGTCAAGAGGA
The DNA here is from genome assembly GCF_038502225.1 of Cherax quadricarinatus. Lineage (NCBI taxonomy): Eukaryota > Metazoa > Arthropoda > Malacostraca > Decapoda > Parastacidae > Cherax > Cherax quadricarinatus. The sequence goes on along the minus strand of NC_091297.1, from coordinate 65,766,981 downwards.
ATCTGTCAAAATCCTTGGAGACGGTCAAGAGTCGAAATCTTTGTTATCAACAATGTCCTGGAACAACAAGTCATTCAGAACTGGCAATGGGAAACCATCTGGAATTGTACATTCATTTAATTTTCTGTAATCAGTCACAGGGCGCTATGTTCTGTCGTGGGAACGAGATGAGCAGATCATTCCATGGAGAAGTGGACTCCTCAATAACTCCATTGTGGAGCATCTTATTAATGAATTTTTCAGTGAAGACTCTGCACATGCGGCAATCTGTAAGCAGGCACATAAATAGGTTTAGTACCTTTATCGAGAGGATATGGTGAGAAATAAATGGGGCCAAACCCATGGGCTCACCATTTAGTGCTAGCACAGACTGAGCACTATTGAGAACCATGGGAATGTAACATGTCACTTAAAATCCACTTTTTGCACCTGCAAACTGGTCTGGTGGTATTTCGCCTTTCACTCTCACTGGGAGAGGGAATCTGATGAGGTTGACCAGTGAGGTGTTCTTCAATAGGGTAAAGTTCCTACTGTGAACTTGCAACTTACCGTACCTTACAGTGTGCAAGGATGGTTCAATAGAGACCCTTGACCCTGCACATATCTCAGAGTCTGTTCATGTACACCATAAGTGGAGTGAGTGAACTAGCTGTCAAAGTGACATCATACTTTGTACAGGCTGTAACTTTGCTGACTGAAGCCATGACACGAGTCAGTCACCTGCCATCAGGGCTACTGCAGTTTGACTACTGTCATCCTCTCGATCAGAGTTGGAGTTAGAGCAGACGATAGACTGAGCATCCCCAGACTGGTTTCTACTCTTAAGCGTACTCTGACGGTCAGGAGGTTGGTCAGGATAAGAACCCAACCTCTGGAAGAACTTTCTGCTATGGAAACCCTCTGTCTCTAAGGTTTCCAGACACTGGACATACTCAGATTTAGTAACATGTGGTGGATCCTATGCACATGCCCCAGAAGGGCACATCCACCCATTGAAATTTGCTTTCCAATTAGCTAGGTCTAGGCGAATCTTGAGATCTACCATGGTCTTGAGACCAACGAGCAAATCAACAGAGAAAACAATGTTATGGACCACCAGGAATTTTGCAGATAACTTCCTACCCTGAACCTCAAACGTATCATCAGGGAATTGTCTGAAATTCAAACCCTGAGATGCCACTCAGGGTTTGAATTTCAAATGGTTCTGTCAACATAGATGCATGCAGATCAATGTCATGGAAGAAGGCAGAATGAGCAATGTTTACAACAGAACCTGTATCAAGGAAGAGCTTGACAGGTTTCTCATGTACAGTGGACTTGACTAGGGGTTCACTGGGGCTGTTGTACCGAAAGTGGAGACACCTCAGGTCATCCAAATCATCAGAGTCGCAGCTGCGAGAGGCTTGATGCTTGGTGGTAAGGTTCGATTTCTTGGTGGGTGTAGTACTAGCCATTACAATCATCAAGGCACTCATTTTCCGCTCTGTCGGCAAGTATGTCGTCACTCAGAGCAGCGAGCAAATTGCGGACATGGGACAGAATACAGTGACTCTGATAAAGTAACTACTTCTTTTGTTGACTCTGTGGGCACGACTCTTTCCCCGAGCTATGGGAAGGACTCCAACTATCACGACCGTTATGGTTGGAGTACTTATCATGCTGAACTGGAATACTTATCACTCTGAAATGGAGTACTTATCATGCTGAACTGGAGCTCTTATCATGCTGAACAGGAGAGGCCGCCAGCGGCACCCACTGGCAGCCTGTTACGCTCTGAAAATCGATGTTAAAGAAAGCTTATGCCAGTGAATACTCAACGTGGACTTTCACAAGTTACTGCAGATGATACACAGGAACTATGCAACAATTCAGAGGTGCACAGACAGTAAGCCTTCATGGCTAGTTTCCAAAGTTTCCACCAGAGGGCAGGTCTCTAGATGGGTATTCCCAAGCCTGCCTCGCTCTCATTTGCTGCCAACTCAACCTAGAGTCAACAACATTCCAATCCTCTCTCCCTCGCAGGCATGGCCCTCTGGGTCGCTCCATGACACTTAAATACACCATCTGTGTACCACGAAACCAAATAAAGGAACGTAGGCCCCGAAGAGCCTTATCAATGACCCTGCTTGCATACCCACCAAATCAATCACGACGACAAATGGTGGAAGTGTTGGTCACAGCAAACTGTGCTTGCCCAGAGAGAGGAAGGAAGAAGCATGAAGATGTTGACGACTTCATCACTCTATACAAGAAGAGATAGAAATAAATGGTATAAAATACCGACACAAAGGAAGAATAAACACAAAAGCAGTATAATGTGTTCCTTTATTAACAATGTTTCGCCCACACAGTGGGCTTTATCAGGTCACAAGCAGATCTACCTGGGTGAAAGGTATGTGATTATTTATAGGATGGAGTCAGGTGGAGAATGCTGGATCAGGTGGAGAATGCTGCTTTGTGACAATCTTCCGAGTTGGGTGACGGAGGCTAGGTCCTAGCCTCTGTCACATTACTCGGAAGATTGTCACATGCAGCATTCTCCACCTGACTCCATCCTATAAATACACACCTTTCACTCAGGTAGATCTGTTTATGTGCAACTCTTGGTTATCTTTATTGAGCAAACGTTTCGCCACACAGTGGCTTCATCAGTCCATACATAGGAGAAACTTGAAGAACAGGAGGAGAATGAGGTAATCAGTCCCTCAACCTTGAGTCGATGTGGTCAGTCCATCAATCTTGAATGGAATACGGCATATGTGTGGAGAAGCAGCTTATAAACCGTAGGCAGGAGAGGTGCAGCAGTTGTAGGTGGTGTCACATTTGTCCAATGTGGAAGTAGGTCGTGCCTAAGGGCTAGGCAAGCGAAGAATTCGCAAGTATTAAGATCCCAAGAAGTTGCAGTGTCTGACAGGATTGTAGATGAATGGTTCAGAGAACTGACGCGTTGATAAATTAGACACGTGTGCAATTCTTGGGTATCTTTATTGAGGAAACGTTTCGCCACACAGTGGCTTCATCAGATGAATGGTTCTCTGAACCATTCATCTGGTGAAGCCACTGCAGATGAATGGTTCTCACTGGTTCTCGCCACTGTGTGGGCGAAACGTTGTCAATAAAGGATCACATTATACTGCTTGTATGTTTATTTTTCCATACAAGAAGCATCAGTCTCTCTCCGAATTGTCCTGAAGTCGTGTCTGCAAGTTTCATCGTTCAGACACAGGATCAGCAGGATCCAGACAGAAATTTGTCGAAATTCTTCGAGAAATTTTCAAGGAATCACCTGGGTCTCCACAGCGTCCCACACTGTTGTTCAGTCACGTGTTCAGCATCACCTGTATGTTTCTGCTGTCGTTGTTCAGCTCAGCACGGCTATTTCAGCAACTTAGAGGTGTAAAGTAAAAGGACACAAGTGCAACTAATGTGACATTTATTGTGGCAACGTTTCGCTCTCCAGGAGCTTTATCAAGCTTGATAAAGCTCCTGGAGAGCGAAATGTTGCCACAATAAATGTCACATTAGTTGCACTTGTGTCCTTTTACTTTACATATTGTCGGTAATTATACCAACTTTATTACAACTTAGAGGTGAGCTGTGTGGTGCTCGGCGTCCAGTGTGCTTGATTATCCAAGTGGGTATGTTAGGTGAGGAGGGTAGGCGTGGCGGTCCTGGCTCCACCATATGCACCTCACTACACACTACCCACGTTCATCTCACACCATACGCCACTATGCTCTCACTCCCTCTCTGCTGTTTTTATGAATTCGGTGAGTTCTTTGCCAGAGCTGTGTATACAAGTGCCCGAGGTCACTCGAAGCCATGTGGATCACGAAGCCACGTGTGGATAGAGCCATGTAGATCTACAAGCCACGTGCAGAGAGCCACGTGAGTTACTAAAGCCATATACTGTTGTATGCTGCCCACATCACTCCCCTGACGAGCTGCCCGGCGTCAGCCCATGATGTCACCATACTGCCTGACGTCACCATTGTCCGACGTCACCTCATGACGTCACCCACGATGCTGCCCGACGTCACGACATTATCTTCCAACGTCACCCTGGACGTCTGCCTGACGTTAATTTGCAATATCACCCCATGACATCCCTCATGACGTCACGCCAGACATCACTACATGATGTCACATTGACAGTGTTATAGTTTCACAACAAGCAATTTGTTGCAGTATTGTCAACAACAATTGAAAGAAGAGATATATCACGTGTTAATTCCTCTCAGTTAGTGTTCTCGTGTCTTGGTGAATGTCTTAGTGTCGATTTTTGCACAGAAAAGCATCTTTTGATGGTGCAAGCCATATTGTAACTGCAGGTGCAATGCGGGTGTGTGCAAGTTTTCCATGTGTCTCAGTGTGTGGTCTGAGCCCAGATGTGTGTGTAGACCACAGTGTGGTCTGAGCCTAGACCATTGGTAACATCCTCATGGTACATGTCACCCATTGTGACCATTGACAACTGACATTAGTCAGTCCAGGCATCAGTTTATGAGCGTCTTAGCCCCCATGTACAGAAAGCTCTTATGCTCGCAGCTCGTAGATGACATGGCTGAGTCGTACCAATTATGACTCCCGTTGAGACTCGTTTCACTCCACCTCCTGACCGTCAGAGTGTACTTATGTGTAGAAAAGCAGTCTGAAGAGGCTTCGACTAACCTCTGCTATGACTCCAACTCTGTCAAGAGGATGACATGATCAAGCCGCAGTAGCTCTCTCGGCAGCCTGCACAAAGTATGATGTCACTTTCACTGTTAGCCCACTCACTCCAGTTATGGTGTATGCTACTATGACTTCCAGATGTTTTGCCTGAGTTGTCCCTACCATGACTCACTCCACACTAGCCGGCAGTGACAACCCCAGTGACAGCACCAGTTGAGAAATGCCCTCCTGAGTCGCTTGCCAGAAGAAGTCGTGCCCAGTCGCCAAGTACTGATGATGCCTCACTCGAGGGCACCAGCAGGAGGTGCCCCAGGTTGAATAAACCCTGCAGTGACTACTCCATAATGACTGCTTCACTGTTCCAGAGGAGACCGTACCCTGTTACGTTACAGCTCGGCCAAAACGATGTCTCCTGTGTTGCAGTATCTCTCCATACACAGGAAAGTGCACAGTGGCACCTGCCGAGGCTCACTGCCTTGGACCATGATGTTTAGCACATCCACCTTTTTTTTCTTCCCTCCCAGTAGGATTTTTTTTTTGTCTATGTTCACATGTATATAGTATGTTTTTATGTTCCTGCAAGAGAGAGACCGAATTTTTTTTTCAGTCAAGCATGGTCGAGGACGACCATTGGTAGGTAGTTGATCAAAATGTAGACAGTAAGAATACATGGCTAGTTTCCAAAGTTTCCACCAGAGGGTAGGTTTCTAGGTGAACATTCCCAGGCCTGCCTCACTCTCACTTGCCGCCAACTCAGACTAGAGTCAACAACACTCCACTCCTATCTCCCTTGTGGACATGTCCCTCTAGGTCGCCCCAGGGCACTTAAACACACTGCCTGTATACCACGAACCCAAATAAAGTAAGGAGCCTCCGAAGCCTTATCATTCATCCTCGGCATGCACAGGATACAAATCAATGAGGATAGATAGTTAGCAATTGCAAAATGCTGTAATTAAGTTTTAGGACCTGAATATCATGCTGGTAGTTAGCACCTGAGATATCAATGCCCTTGATAAGGTTATAAACTTCTCCCCTCAATTGAGTTCTAAAATAAACCGTACCACGGGCGGGTTTAGAACCCACGATCAGAGAGTATCAAAACTCTAAACTGTCGCGTTAGCCACTGGGCCAGCTAGCCGCAATAAGCTTTATGCAACTAGGTGTATTTATACATCATGGGAAGGTTAGCATAGGCACCACTGTGACCAGCTAGCTGGAGATTCGTCTGTAAAAAACTTGCAGTTGTGGTCACAGTGGTGCCTATGTTAACCTTCCTATGGTGTATAAATATACCTAGTTGGATGAATCTTATTCTGGCTAGCTGGCCCAGTGGCTAACGTGACGGTTTGGAGTTTTGAGACTCTCTGATCGCGGGTTCTAACCCCGCCCATGGTATGGTTTGTTTGCAATCGTGTCATTACGATATCGCGAGTCGCGTTCTAAAGTAATTGAACTTAGATCTTCAATATCCGACCGGCACTCAATTAGCAACCAGAAACTCGCTAAGAACAGATCAAGAGAGGCTGCCAGCGACAGCCTCTCCTGATCTGTTTCCAGACATGTCCTGCACCATACGACGCAAAATGTAGCACTCGTTGGAGGTATGACTCGTAGAGTTATGGTACATGCCCGAACCATCTCAGTGCTGGGTATGAGGACGATTACAGTCGTTGCATGGGAACCTAGGTTTAGTACATTCCGATTAGTAGTGTCAACACCTACCACAGTTGAAACAAGTTACTATATGCTTGGCTGGTAGAGCCGGCGGTGGTGAATGGTGCTGACGCTTACCCTTTTGCTTGTTATTCGCACTCGACCTATCGTTATTCGTACTCGACCTGTTGTTATTCGTACTCGATCTATTGTTATTCGTACTTGACCTATTTGTCTTAGTGTGGGGCGGAGTACCACTGGCCAGTGACTGTTTAATTGCTGTAGGGAATGTGACTGCACGCTATACAGGCGGTGCTGCTAGGGCTGGCGCTAAGGGAACCGGCACCATTGTGTCAACAATACGGCAAGCCTTGCCTCTCTCATTAGGTGGCTTGAGTCCTTCTATGGCCTCGAATGCACCCTGAACTTCGTGGTGGGAAGGTGGGGCACCTGGCCGCAAGACGCCTACGGCCATCATGGGGATGATGTTTCTGACCTGGATACACTCATCGGCAGTAACCCACTTGGTTGGCCTTACCGCTTCCCCGAAGTCTTTACACGTCTGTTCAAAACAGCAAATTAAGGTGAGTGGGCTCTCATGCACAGACTGAGACTCATTCAAAGTATTAGCGAGGATATCGAGACAGTGGTGCTGCTTGCCACGCCGGAAGCAAAGTCGGAACTCCTTGAGTTCTGACCATGACTGAAGGTTGCTCTCTCTGGAGCTGATATCACACTGTTAGCTAGGTCTACTGCTGCAGCAGCAGCAGCACGAATGTACTGTGTATCTGTGGGGTTATCATATCAACCCTTATCCGCAGTTTCGATGGACAGTTACCACATCTCCAGCATCCCCGAGCTACCATCGGTTTGGCCAACCGAAGGAAGAGTTTCCCTAGAAGTACGATCGGGCACACTAACATTGGCTTGAGCTGAAGAAGCGATACGAAGTGTTAGCCATGACGTAAGAGATGAACGAAGCGTAACTGTGTCATATGTGTCTTACCTAACAACCTGTCGGTATTTTATACCATTTTAATGTTCAGAGGTAAATAGTACAAAAACTGAAAATGGTACGCAGTTTGCTATAAGTTAGCACGGAGTCAGAGAGAACACAGCACGATGTTATGTGATGTGTCTAGTTAGTTTAATATGTTTATTATGCACCACATACCCATCCTGTGGGCGGTAGTCACCACATACCTATCCTGTGGGCGGTAGTCAAAAGATTACAGAGGTACATAATGGGTCCAGGGACTGGACCCCAAAGTTTTGATAGCAGAGTAAGTTACAAATGGGTAATGAACTCCAGATGTGCTTATACATTAGAATAATGTTGAAAACATGACAACAAAAGTTAAATGATACACTCTGAAAATCGACGTTAAAGAAAGCTTATGCAAGTGAATACTCAACATGGACTTTCACAAATTACCGCAGATGATATACAGGAACTATGCAACAATGCAGAGGTGGATAGCAATTGCAAAATGTTGTAATTAAGTTTTAGGACCTGAATAGCATGTGATATCAAGGCCCTTGATAAGTCATTTAAGAACATAAGAAAGAAGGAACACTGCAACAGGCCTACTGACCCATGCGGAGCAGGTCCATGTCCTCCCCCCCCGGATTAACCCAATGATCCACCCTCCCCGGATTAGCCCAATGATCCACCCAGTCTGGTCACCTCCACTCAAGGAAGGAGCACGGCGCCAGACCCAGCAGCACAAGCAAGTCAGGTCCAACTCACACCCACCCACACCCACTCATGTATTTATCCAACCTATTTTTAAAACTACACAATGTTTTAGCGTCTATGACGGTACTCGGGAGTTTGTTCCCCTCATCCACAACTCTATTACCAAACCAATACTTTCCAATATCCTTCCTGAATCTGAATTTTTCCAACTTGAAACCATTGTTGCGAGTCCTGTCTTGGCTGGAAATTTTCAGCATGCTATTTACATCCCCTTTATTTATTCCTGTTTTCCATTTATACACCTCGATCATATCCCCCCTAATTTTACGCCTCTCGAGAGAGTGCAGATTCAGAGCCTTCAGTTTATCCTCATAGGGAAGATTTCTGATACATAGGATCATCTTTGTCATCCTCCTCTGTACATTTTCCAGAACATTTATATCCATTCTGTAATACGGTGACCAGAACTGAACAGCATAGTCTAAATGAGGCCTAACCAAGGACATATAGAGTTGAAGAACTACCTGAGGACTTCTATTATTTATACTTCTAGATGAAGCCAAGAATTCTGTTAGCTTTATTGCGAACACTAATGCACTGTTGTCTTGGTTTTAGATTACTGCTAACCAGAACTCCTAAATCCTTTTCGCAAGCAGTAGTATTAAGATCTACATTATTTAGTTTATATGTCACATAGTTATTTACCTGTCCAACATTTATAACTTTGCATTTGTCAATATTAAACTGCATCTGCCACTTCTCCGACCATTGCATCAGTCTATTCAAATCATCCTGGAGTGCTCTAGTGTCCTCATTAGAATGAATTGGACGGCCTATTTTGGTGTCATCAGCAAATTTGCTTATGTCGCTATTTATTCCCTCATCTATGTCGTTTATGTAAATTGTGAACAACAACGGGCCCAACACTGACCCCTGAGGAACACCGCTTGTGACGTGCCCCCATTCTGATTTCTACCCATTTATGCAAACTCTCTGCTGCCTATTTGTCAGCCTTGCCTCTACCCAGGAAAAAAACTTCTCCTATTCCGTGTGCCTTAAGTTTCCTCAATAGCCTCTGGTGTGGAACTCTATCGAAAGCCTTACTGAAGCCCATATACACAATATCATATTCATTACCATGATCTACCTCCTCAAACACCTTAGTGAAAAAAGTTAGTAAATTCGTAAGACAGGGACGCCCCTTTGTAAAACCGTGTTGAGATTCATTAATAAATCTGTGCCTATCAAGATGGCTACGAATTGCTTCGGCAATTGTTGATTCCATAAATTTTCCCACTATGGGGGTAAGGCTTATTGGTCTATAGTTCGAAGCCAAGGACCTGTCACCTGCCTTGTAAATAGATATTACATTTGCGATTTTCCACTTATCAGGCACTAGGGACCAGAAACTCGCTAAGAACTCTTCATAGTAGCATCTGTGGTTGAGGGACATGGTTTAATGGCCCTTAGGAAGGACTGGTGGTGGCGACCTGCCCACTGTGTTCCTTTTGCCTAAGGGCTCTTTTAAAACGGCAGGTTGCCTCAAGGATACATTCCTTCTTTTCAGCATAACGTTTCTGAAGGTCATTCATTTCAGTTCTGTCTTCTGAACTCATCAGCAAGCCCTCAAGTTGCTCATATGCTACTGTGTAGGCCCGTTGCCTCCTTTCCAGTAAATTTAAGTTACCTTCTAACTCTAACTCGATAGCTAGTGCACTGAGCTCACACACTGAGGTCCGGAGTTCGAATCTCCGGTACGGCTGGATAACATTAGGACGTGTTTCCATATGACACCTGCTGTCTCTGTTCATCCATCAGTATAAAATGGGTACCTGGGTGTTAGTCGACTGGTGTGGGTCTCATCCTGAGACAAAACTGACCTAATTTGCCCAAAATGTTCTGCATAACAAGCGGCTTTCTATATAGCAATGTGTCGTTGATGTCACTAGACCTGTATACCTTGTACATGTGCTTGTAGAAATATATATATATATATATATATATATATATATATATATATATATATATATATATATATATATATATATTATTATTATTATTATCATTATTATTATTATTATTATTATTATTATTATTATTATTATTATTATTATTATTATTATTATTATTATTATTATACGTAATCAACTGGATTACCCTGGATCAGTGTTTCACAGACATTAATCGCTCTCGTGATGAGGGGCCTGCTTCCAGGGTAGGCTCAGCCTTCAGTTGTCTAACGTAGCCATGGCGACTTACAACTCAGCAAAGACTATCAGTATCGAGATAACAACAGTTGTAGTTGACAGCTGAGTGGAGCTGACAGCTTTGTGACTCAGACTCCATCGAATAAATGTCAATGTGGTGGTACATCTGGGTGTTTAATCACTCCATCTATTCTGACCGCTAGACAGGTGCTGTCTACTAGACAGTAGCTACACTTTTCCCACCTAACGCGTGTACTGACCTCGTGTGTATCCACTGGGTTATCACGTCAAATCCTGGTTCAGTCAAAAAGAACAGGGTGTGTGAATGTATGTGTACCTGGTGGTCAGGTGTTGTTGCAGTAACGTCACAAGATAGCGTTGTGGGTGTGGTGCCAGATGGCACCATCATTCATATTTTATGATGGCCTCCTCCGGAGGTGTCGCTGCACCCCTCGGGATTCAAACTGCTGTCATTTTGAATTACAGACTCCATTTGGTGCCTAGTTAGCCAGCTGTTTCTAAATGCTACTGACAATGTAATGTAGAATACGTTACCTCTACTACACAAAGACCTCTGCTGAGCGTCTCTGTGTGTGATTAATAGTTAATAACGAAAGACCAATTGCCTGTAGTGACAATTTTACTCTTAGTCACTGGTATAATCTAGGTTCTAGCTAGTTCTAGTTATGTTCTGCCTATCTAACGAATCTGTAGAATCACGTCCGGTTCGTAAACCACATCCGGTTCGTAAGGACCACTAATGTGTAGAATTGAGGGCGTATGTATAGGTGTATGATTGATTAGTGATCCAGTGAATTTGCTCATGGAATTCAACCCAAGAAACCTGCCGTCCCTTTTCTGAAACTGAATCTCACCTTGATTTCTACATCAGAGCAGTGTAAGCCGGTTGTAGGTGCATCTCTGGTGAGCCTCCATAATATTAAAAAATACTGGTCAGCCTCCATAATATTAAAAAAAAAATGCGCATTTAATGATACTGTTGATGGGTGCTTACCATCGTGCATTGTGGTGGGGGTCTATGTTGCTATAGTAGGGACACTTGAGATACGTGTAATGAGTCACTGATTTGCAACCGGTGTTGTAGGAGCGGAGATGCCTCCTGTTGTTATGAAATGTGATCTAATTAGCATTGCAATGTGTTAACGGATGTTAGAGAACTTTATAGCACTAGCCTAGTGTGGGGGTAAGTAGCCCCCTAACTAGATAGTTAATAGATCGGCAGAGTCTGTATGCCTGTCTCTTCACTAATGTGTTTATTTCGTGACTGAAGCCTGGCTACCCGGCATGGGTAGGTGTACTCTCGTGGGTACCTGGTCAAATTCCCATTGTTGTTAGTTTTGTGTAGGCTGTGAGAAGTGATTGTAGATGCTAAAGTAAACTGCTGTATGTCTAACTCTAGCTTAAATACTTATAAATTAAGAGTGAATAAGGAAATGTAGCAACTTCGAGTAGGCAGGCATAGTGTGGGTGCCCATCTCGATGTTCATGTCTCAATCACACCCCTTCCCCTGATTTCCCCTAACGGTTACAGGGAATCAGTTGCCTTCTCTGATTTCCCACATCCTCTACATCATAACCTGCGGAAAAGCACTTGCATGCACTTATTCACTACGACGCTACAAACTCACACTTTCTCAATATCAAGGAATTTAAGCTTTAAACATTGTAGTAAATGAACTTAATTAAATAATCAGTCATTAGTTATAAGTTAATTTTTAGGTTGTCCGAAATGTTGTGCATAACCAGAGGCTTTCCATAAAGTACTGTACGTCAGTCATGATATAATCGTATAACAATTGTTTACTTAGTTATGGTAATAACTATAATCATTACCATTAAAGTCTTACCTGTTTTCTCCTGCATCTATATACCTGTCCTTGATACTGATTATGATGTTGGGGTTAAACATGTGATTGGTTGTGTCTGTGCGTGGCCACATCTGTGATTTTATTAGCATAGTAAAAAATCAAAAGACGTGATGCTGAGAAGTGGTTAGAGTCATTTTTACTTAGCACCACTTAGAAGTTCTTCTTTTTATCTAATACCTAGATAAAACCTGTGATTTTGTTAGTAGAGTAAAAAAAAGAAAACAAAAGACGTGAAGGGTTAGATAGTGAGAGTACATTAATGCAGCGAAGTCAAATTCAAGTTCTAATTTTTATTTCTTTGCAAAGTTTACAATGTTTAATTCCAATATTTATTTGCAAGTGCAAAGAAAACCACTATCAAGACTAAACCTAAGTTACCCAAAAATAGACTTTATTCAATACCTAGCTAATGAGAAAAAAATCCAGTTTATATAGGGCTCCTGGAGTAAGTAGTTAGGTATACGTATGTGAGTCAGCTGGCGTCCTACTGAATCACGCTGGGTCGCCAAAGTGAACATATTGCATTTTGCTTAATGGTGTTTAATCTTGTTTTCTTGAACTAGTAGCCTGGCTGTGTCCCACTCCATTACATGGGAATGGAGATAAATGGTATAAAATATCGACACGCTAGGAAGACATCACTCGTAAGGGACGCTACAAGATTCAATCTTCTGCAAGGGTATACGTAATCCCTTGCAACGATTGCAACTAATTATTCGTGGGCGAGACATCCAGAGACCCCAAACAAGTTTTTCAGAACACCAATACGCATTCAGAATGGATGAGTGGCGGAATGCTTGTGCTTTACATAGAGTCTTTCACAGTCATTTAATGAACTACATAGATTTAAAACAATCGCACTCAACAAAGGTTCACATTATACTGCATTTGTGTCTATTTTCGTACATGCGAGTTAGATAAAATCAGGCAATTGTTTCAAGAAAATGAGAAGATTGACCATAGATGTTTGGAATTATTTACAATTAAACTGACTAACAACATTAAACAAACCTGTGATATGTTCATTTTGTGAGCACTCATAGCATACACCATCTTGGAACACGGGAAACCCAGCATGCGCCTGTATGCGCCTGTATGCAACATACTACTCAATATATGTTCATCTGACTCTAAGAAAGACATATATGCATGCAGTAACTAGTACATTTTTTCGGGAGACGTTGCGCAATGGCGGCTTTATTATTCAGTACAGATAATAAAAAAAACACGAAGTATGCATGGTGGAACAGGTCAGGCAGGTACTGCACGAGCTGTGAGGTGGAACAAGTCAGGCAGGTACTGCACGAGCTGTGAGGTGGAACAGGTCATGCAGGTACTGCACGAGCTGTGAGGTGGAACAGGTCAGGCAGGTACTGCACGAGCTGTGAGGTGGAACAGATCAGGCAGGTACTGCACGAGCTGTGAGGTGGAACAATGATGGCTGTGTTCTGTCTGGGTAGGATTTATTGGACAAGCTTTACCGAATTTACTAAACTGCCTGTGTTTTCTATTCTCTGTACTGGATTGATAAAAAAAAAAAAAACACTAGTTGGTGAGACGCCTCCTCAATAAGTATTCTAGTTACCATGCGCAAATGTATCCTTGCATATTTGTGGGTGTTAAAAGCCATTTATACCTGTCTACCTGCTTTTAATACCTTATATAAGCTGTTTTTTTTTTTCAAATTGCTCTATGTATTGGAGAAAACCCACTCGTGAGTAACACGGTATACCAGTAAACAGCTTACAACATGGTCTCACTGTGACATCCAGCTTTGTTAGTATGGGTCCAAATAGCGTACTGATGGCAATATTGAAAAAAAGACAAATATTAACATGGAAACTATTGTCTCTTTTAATTACTCCTTAAGAACTGCCACACCAACGGCAGGATCACAGCACAAAAGTCTTATAGCCTACACAAATGTCGCACTTTAAGAAAGATGTCTCTCAACAGACTGAGGACTATCCCTGGATAAGCATGGTGGCGTTTGGGTTGTGTGCCATCCTGGCTGGTAGTCTGGTCTTCTTGCTGCCGGAGACCAATGGACAGCCGATGCTGGAGACCGTGGCAGACCTGCGGAAACGTCTGTCACACAAGAAACTCAGTAAAACGGACATAGATGATGCTATAACCAACACAAATTATAAAGAGGGTTCACCACTTGATTGATCAAGATGGAGTTGAAGCTCATTGTATCCATTGACGTTTTATACACACACAACACTGTATCTACTGACTTCTACACGCATACAACACTGTATCTACTGACTTCTACACGCATACAACACTGTATCTACTGACTTCTACACGCATACAACACTGTATCTACTGACTTCTACACGCATACAACACTGTATCTACTGACTTCTACACGCATACAACACTGTATCTACTGACTTCTACACGCATACAACACTGTATCTACTGACTTCTACACGCATACAACACTGTATCTACTGACTTCTACACGCATACAATACTGTATCTACTGACTTCTACACGCATACAATACTGTATCTACTGACTTCTACACGCATACAATACTGTATCTACTGACTTCTACACGCATACAACACTGTATCTACTGACTTCTACACGCATACAACACTGTATCTACTGACTTCTACACGCATACAACACTGTATCTACTGACTTCTACACGCATACAACACTGTATCTACTGACTTCTACACGCATACAACACTGTATCTACTGACTTCTACACGCATACAATACTGTATCTACTGACTTCTACACGCATACAATACTGTATCTACTGACTTCTACACGCATACAATACTGTATCTACTGACTTCTACACGCATACAACACTGTATCTACTGACTTCTACACGCATACAACACTGTATCTACTGACTTCTACACGCATACAACACTGTATCTACTGACTTCTACACGCATACAACACTGTATCTACTGACTTCTACACGCATACAACACTGTATCTACTGACTTCTACACGCATACAATACTGTATCTACTGACTTCTACACGCATACAATACTGTATCTACTGACTTCTACACGCATACAATACTGTATCTACTGACTTCTACACGCATACAACACTGTATCTACTGACTTCTACACGCATACAACACTGTATCTACTGACTTCTACACGCATACAACACTGTATCTACTGACTTCTACACGCATACAACACTGTATCTACTGACTTCTACACGCATACAACACTGTATCTACTGACTTCTACACGCATACAACACTGTATCTACCGACTTCTACACGCATACAATACTGTATCTACTGACTTCTACACGCATACAATACTGTATCTACTGACTTCTACACGCATACAACACTGTATCTACTGACTTCTACACGCATACAATACTGTATCTACTGACTTCTACACGCATACAATACTGTATCTACTGACTTCTACACGCATACAACACTGTATCTACTGACTTCTACACGCATACAACACTGTATCTACTGACTTCTACACGCATACAATCTACACTGACTTCTACACGCATACAACACTGTATCTACCGACTTCTACACGCATACAACACTGTATCTACCGACTTCTACACGCATACAACACTGTATCTATCTACTGACTTCTACACGCATACACTGCATCTACTGTACACGCATACAACACTGTATCTACCGACTTCTACACGCATACAACACTGTATCTACCGACTTCTACACGCATACAACACTGTATCTACTGACTTCTACACGCATACAACACTGTATCTACCGACTTCTACACGCATACAACACTGTATCTACTGACTTCTACACGCATACAACACTGTATCTACCGACTTCTACACGCATACAACACTGTATCTACTGACTTCTACACGCATACAACACTGTATCTACTGACTTCTACACGCATACAACACTGCATCTACTGACTTCTACACGCATACAACACTGTATCTACCGACTTCTACACGCATACAACACTGTATCTACCGACTTCTACACGCATACAACACTGTATCTACTGACTTCTACACGCATACAACACTGTATCTACCGACTTCTACACGCATACAACACTGTATCTACCGACTTCTACACGCATACAACACTGTATCTACCGACTTCTACACGCATACAACACTGTATCTACCGACTTCTACACGCATACAACACTGTATCTACCGACTTCTACACGCATACAACACTGTATCTACTGACTTCTACACGCATACAACACTGTATCTACCGACTTCTACACGCATACAACACTGTATCTACTGACTTCTACACGCATACAACACTGTATCTACCGACTTCTACACGCATACAACACTGTATCTACCGACTTCTACACGCATACAACACTGTATCTACCGACTTCTACACGCATACAACACTGTATCTACCGACTTCTACACGCATACAACACTGTATCTACCGACTTCTACACGCATACAACACTGTATCTACTGACTTCTACACGCATACAACACTGCATCTACTGACTTCTACACGCATACAACACTGTATCTACTGACTTCTACACGCATACAACACTGTATCTACCGACTTCTACACGCATACAACACTGTATCTACTGACTTCTACACGCATACAACACTGTATCTACTGACTTCTACACGCATACAACACTGTATCTACTGACTTCTACACGCATACAACACTGTATCTACCGACTTCTACACGCATACAACACTGTATCTACTGACTTCTACACGCATACAACACTGTATCTACCGACTTCTACACGCATACAACACTGTATCTACCGACTTCTACACGCATACAACACTGTATCTACCGACTTCTACACGCATACAACACTGTATCTACTGACTTCTACACGCATACAACACTGTATCTACTGACTTCTACACGCATACAACACTGTATCTACTGACTTCTACACGCATACAACACTGTATCTACTGACTTCTACACGCATACAACACTGTATCTACCGACTTCTACACGCATACAACACTGTATCTACCGACTTCTACACGCATACAACACTGTATCTACCGACTTCTACACGCATACAACACTGTATCTACTGACTTCTACACGCATACAACACTGTATCTACTGACTTCTACACGCATACAACACTGTATCTACTGACTTCTACACGCATACAACACTGTATCTACCGACTTCTACACGCATACAACACTGTATCTACTGACTTCTACACGCATACAACACTGTATCTACTGACTTCTACACGCATACAACACTGTATCTACTGACTTCTACACGCATACAACACTGTATCTACTGACTTCTACACGCATACAACACTGTATCTACTGACTTCTACACGCATACAACACTGTATCTACTGACTTCTACACGCATACAACACTGTATCTACTGACTTCTACACGCATACAACACTGTATCTACTGACTTCTACACGCATACAACACTGTATCTACTGACTTCTACACGCATACAACACTGTATCTACTGACTTCTACACGCATACAACACTGTATCTACTGACTTCTACACGCATACAACACTGTATCTACTGACTTCTACACGCATACAACACTGTATCTACTGACTTCTACACGCATACAACACTGTATCTACTGACTTCTACACGCATACAACACTGTATCTACTGACTTCTACACGCATACAACACTGTATGTACTGACGTCTCCACGCTTACAACACTGTATCTACTGACTTACACGCTACAACACTGTATCTACTGACAACACAACACTGCATCTACTGACTTCTACACGCATACAACACTGTATCTACTGACTTCTACACGCATACAACACTGTATCTACTGACTTCTACACGCATACAACACTGTATCTACTGACTTCTACACGCATACAACACTGTATCTACCGACTTCTACACGCATACAACACTGTATCTACCGACTTCGCCACGTGGCTTCTGTGGCGCTGTAATCTGCTGACTTCTGCCTGTGCTGTTGTCTGCCGACTATACACGCATACAACACTGTATCTACTGACTTCTACACGCATACAACACTGTATCTACCGACTTCTACACGCATACAACACTGTATCTACTGACTTCTACACGCATACAACACTGTATCTACTGACTTCTACACGCATACAACACTGTATCTACTGACTTCTACACGCACACAACACTGTATCTACTGACTTCTACACGCATACAACACTGTATCTACTGACTTCTACACGCATACAACACTGTATCTACTGACTTCTACACGCACACAACACTGTATCTACTGACTTCTACACGCATACAACACTGTATCTACTGACTTCTACACGCATACAACACTGTATCTACTGACTTCTACACGCATACAACACTGTATCTACTGACTTCTACACGCATACAACACTGTATCTACTGACTTCTACACGCATACAACACTGTATCTACTGACTTCTACACGCATACAACACTGTATCTACCGACTTCTACACGCATACAACACTGTATCTACTGACTTCTACACGCATACAACACTGTATCTACTGACTTCTACACGCATACAACACTGTATCTACTGACTTCTACACGCATACAACACTGTATCTACTGACTTCTACACGCACACAACACTGTATCTACTGACTTCTACACGCATACAACACTGTATCTACTGACTTCTACACGCATACAACACTGTATCTACTGACTTCTACACGCATACAACACTGTATCTACTGACTTCTACACGCATACAACACTGTATCTACTGACTTCTACACGCATACAACACTGTATCTACTGACTTCTACACGCATACAACACTGTATCTACTGACTTCTACACGCATACAACACTGTATCTACTGACTTCTACACGCATACAACACTGTATCTACTGACTTCTACACGCATACAACACTGTATCTACTGACTTCTACACGCATACAACACTGTATCTACTGACTTCTACACGCATACAACACTGTATCTACTGACTTCTACACGCACACAACACTGTATCTACTGACTTCTACACGCATACAACACTGTATCTACTGACTTCTACACGCATACAACACTGTATCTACTGACTTCTACACGCATACAACACTGTATCTACTGACTTCTACACGCATACAACACTGTATCTACTGACTTCTACACGCATACAACACTGTATCTACCGACTTCTACACGCATACAACACTGTATCTACTGACTTCTACACGCATACAACACTGTATCTACTGACTTCTACACGCATACAACACTGTATCTACTGACTTCTACACGCATACAACATTGTATCTACTGACTTCTACACGCATACAACACTGTATCTACTGACTTCTACACGCATACAACACTGTATCTACTGACTTCTACACGCATACAACACTGTATCCACCGACGTTTTACACGCACACAACACTGTATCCACCGACGTTTTACACGCACACAACATTGTATCCACCGACGTTTTACACGCACACAACATTGTATCCACCGACGTTTTACACACACACAACATTGTATCCACCGACGTTTTACACACACACAACATTGTATCCACCGACACCGACGTTTTACACACACACAACATTGTACACACACACATTGTATCGACGTTTTACACGCACACAACACTGACGTTTTACACACACACAACATTGTATCCACCGACGTTTTACACGCACACAACATTGTATCCACCGACGTTTTACACGCACACAACATTGTATCCACCGACGTTTTACACGCACACAACATTGTATCCACCGACGTTTTTTTACATTGTATCCACCGACGTTTTACACACACACAACATTGTATCCACCGACGTTTTACACACACACAACATTGACGTTTTACACACACACAACATTGTATCCACCGACACACACACAACATTGTATCCACCGACGTACACACACACAACATTTACACGACACACACACAACATTGTATCCACCGACGTTTTACACGCACACAACATTGTATCCACCGACGTTTTACACACACACAACACTGTATCCACTGACGTTTTACACACACACAACATTGTATCCACAGACGTTTTTGTATCCACCGACGTTTTACACACACACAACACTGTATCCACTGACGTTTTACACACACACAACATTGTATCCACTGACGTTTTACACGCACACAACACTGTATCCACCGACGTTTTACACGCACACAACATTGTATCCACTGACGTTTTACACACACATAACATTGTATCCACCGATACACGCACACACACTGTATCCACCGACGTTTTACACACACACAACACTGTATCCACTGACGTTTTACACACACACAACACTGTATCCACTGACGTTTTACACACACACAACATTGTATCCACCGACGTTTTACACGCACACAACATCCACCGACGTACACACACACAACACTTTACACGTTTTACACACACATAACATTGTATCCACCGACGTTTTACACACACACAACATTGTCCACCGATACACGCACACAACATTGTATCCACCGACGTTGTATCCACTGACACACACACACAACATTGTATCCACCGACGTTTTACACGCACACAACATTGTATCCACTGATACACGCACACAACACTGTATGACGTTTTACACACACACAACATTGTAACCGATTGTGATACACACACACAACATTGTATCCACTGACGTTTTCCACCGACGTTTTACACACACACAACATTGTATCCACCGACGTTTTACACGCACACAACATTGTATCCACCGACGTTTTACACACACACAACATTGTATCCACTGACGTTTTACACACACACAACATTGTATCCACCGACGTTTTACACACACACAACATTGTATCCACCGACGTTTTACACACACACAACATTGTATCCACCGACGTTTTACACACACACAACATTGTATCCACCGACGTTTTACACGCACACAACATTGTATCCACCGACGTTTTACACACACACAACATTTTACACGCACACAACATTGTATCCACCGACGTTTTACACACACATAACATTGTATCCACCGACGTTTTACACGCACACAACATTGTATCCACTGACGTTTCACATTCTCCCTACGTTGATGTTTTACACGCACACAACACTGTATCCACTGACGTTTTACACGCACACAACATTGTATCCACTGACGTTTTACACGCACACAACATTGTATCCACTGACGTTTTACACACACACAACATTGTATCCACTGACGTTTTACACGCACACAACATTGTATCCACTGACGTTTTACACACACACAACATTGTATCCACTGACGTTTTACACACACACAACATTGTATCCACTGACGTTTTACACACACACAACATTGTATCCACTGACGTTTTACACGCACACAACATTGTATCCACTGACGTTTTACACACACACAACATTGTATCCACTGACGTTTTACACGCACACAACATTGTATCCACCGACGTTTTACACACACATAACATTGTATCCACCGACGTTTTACACGCACACAACATTGTATCCACTGACGTTTTACACGCACACAACATTGTATCCACTGACGTTTTACACGCACACAACATTGTATCCACTGACGTTTTACACGCACACAACATTGCATCCACTGACGTTTTACACGCACACAACATTGTATCCACCGACGTTTTACACACACATAACATTGTATCCACCGACGTTTTACACGCACACAACATTGTATCCACTGACGTTTTACACGCACACAACATTGTATCCACTGACGTTTTACACGCACACAACATTGTATCCACCGACGTTTTACACACACACAACATTGTATCCACCGACGTTTTACACGCACACAACATTGTATCCACTGACGTTTTACACACACACAACATTGTATCCACCGACGTTTTACACGCACACAACATTGTATCCACTGACGTTTTACACACACACAACATTGTATCCACTGACGTTTTACACACACACAACATTGTATCCACTGACGTTTTACACGCACACAACATTGTATCCACCGACGTTTTACACACACATAACATTGTATCCACCGACGTTTTACACGCACACAACATTGTATCCACTGACGTTTTACACGCACACAACATTGCATCCACTGACGTTTTACACGCACACAACATTGTATCCACTGACGTTTTACACGCACACAACATTGCATCCACTGACGTTTTACACGCACACAACATTGTATCCACTGACGTTTCACATTCTCCCTACGTTGATGTTTTACACGCACACAACATTGCATCCACTGACGTTTTACACGCACACAACATTGCATCCACTGACGTTTTACACGCACACAACATTGTATCCACTGACGTTTTACACGCACACAACATTGCATCCACTGACGTTTTACACGCACACAACATTGTATCCACTGACGTTTCACATTCTCCCTACGTTGATGTTTTACACGCACACAACATTGCATCCACTGACGTTTTACACGCACACAACATTGCATCCACTGACGTTTTACACGCACACAACATTGTATCCACTGACGTTTTACACACACACAACATTGTATCCACTGACGTTTTACACACACACAACATCAGAATTAACGATTTCAGTTCCTAGGAAGAGAATTTGTTTGGAAACAACAAGAATTAGTAATAGTTACTGACATGTTAAAAACATTTTTTTAACTCCAATAAGTAAAGTCATGATCGGACTTCATTTATCTTTTTAAGTTTATGTAGTGTTTCTGTATCTCCTAAAACGTTGTAAAAGATAAATTTATGTAGTGTTTCTGTATCTCCTAAAACGTTGTAAAAGATAAATTTATGTAGTGTTTCTGTATCTCCTAAAACGTTGTAAAAGATAAATTTATGTAGTGTTTCTGTATCTCCTAAAACGTTGTAAAAGATAAATTTATGTAGTGTTTCTGTATCTCCTAAAACGTTGTAAAAGATAAATCAGGTTTGTTGATAATAATATTTCAATGTGCGAATGATGACATCTTAATAATATTTCAATTATCTGTTGAATTTACATGTGAAGTAGTTAAAGAAAATCATTATATTTTTAGATATATCTGAGTTAGTTAGTTAAAGATTAGCCGGTATTCTCCCGGCCCGGGCCTTGTCCAAGTGGTGGCCCGGCCTTGGCTCCCTCTTTAGGGAGTGTCTGAGACCTAAGTCTCCCATGGGAGGAGGCACAAGTACCTCCTCATCTTTGGGACCAACTGTCCCCAGGCCTAGCCACAAGCTAGGCCTCTCTGGTCTGCCATCCCCCCCCCAAGGGGGCTAATGGGAATGACAGTCTTATGAGCTAAAGGCTCTGGCTCAGGCACCTACCCGACCCTAGAAGGGTTAGGCATGGTGTCGATCAGATATATCTGAATGGGTTCAGGTTGTCTGATTTCGTTACCTGAGGACGTCTTATATAGTCGGCTTCAAAGTCTGGAAGAAGCGCTGGTGTCCTGTAACTACAGAATGGTTCATGCAGGTGCACGTCTCCTCTAATTATATTTTTTTTGCTAGAACGTTCCTGGATTTGATTTCTATGAGATAACTTGAAAAAAAAAAAAATTCTGATGGTGAATTTTGCTGAGAAGTTTGGGATTGCTGTCAGAGTGTGTGGGGGGGGGGTGCAAATCTGCCACTTCTTTTTTAAGATGTAGTATTACTTCCCCTTGAGATAATTTAAGTAGCATCTTCTTCAAGGCTTCATTTTTCAATGGCTGATGCATCTTTATGGATAGGATGGAACCCATAACTTTAGGTTTTGTAGGTGAAAATTTGCCAAGTTCTTGACCAGCCAGGGTGTAACTCGTACGTAGGTTTACGTGCGGCCAGCAGCAACACCCTGGGTGATCAGACTCTGATCCACAGCGAGGTCTGGTCACAGATCGGGCCGTGGGGGCGCTGACCCCCGAAACCCCCTCCGGGAATACTCAAAGAATAGAGTAGAGGTGATGGTAATGCTGTGTTCCGTGGGTAGGATCAGTCTGCGATCAACGATTATATTCTCCGTGTCATCTGAAAATATATTAAGTGCTTTAATCTTGCAGATGGTAACGTGTTTAGGTAAATTGAAGGCAAAAAAGTAATTTGTATTCTTATTCTTTAAGTAATTGTTCACCTCTACACATCCTGACCTCTTCAACGGGGGCTCCTTGGCGTGGTAAAGAGGCTCTTGGTCTGAGGAATTAGACCTGTCGGTCTACTTCCTCAGACCGAACCTAATTACCCCCCAATCCCCCGTTCCCTATCCCATCCTCCCCATCCTCCCCTTTTTCCTTTCCTCCTCCTCCTCCTCCCCACCCCTCCCTTTTGCCCTTCCTTTTCGGCCTTTTTTTTTTTTTTTTTTTTTTCCCACAGGCACGCTAGTTCCTAGGTAGGGGAAAGGGTACCGGGGTCCATCCCATTCCGTTGAGGTTCTTGGCAGTGGCGTAGTTTGCCATGGAATCTGGACTGCCTGGGGATGTCCTGATCCCTCTCCGGTATCCCGGAGGGTGGCTTTGGGTGTCTCTCGGGCGACGGGTGTATCTCTGGAAGCCACCTTTCGGATTCCTGGGGTGGTGGCCGAAGGAGGTATGCTTTGTGGCAGATTTCCGGCCGCCCTCTCTTTTGTCCACCGAGGTAGCTCGGCAGATGTGAGGTTGCTATCCCGGATTGCCGGTTTACTGGCATGATGGGTAGGGTATGGCACTGGTTCCATGCTGCATCTGCGCTACTTGCGGTGCTGAGGTTCTCTTGGGTGCGGAGGGAGATTTCTGGCCCTTTCATTCCTCCTAGGAACTATCCCTCCCCGGTCCCCCCTTTTTTTATTCTTTTTTTATTTTTATTTTATTTTTTTTTTATTTTTTTTTCTTAAAAACAAAAAGAAAGAAGTAACCTAACCATGGCAGCCCTAGTCCATGAACCTGCTACCCCCGAGCCCCTTCTTGATACCGCACCCCGTTCTGACCCCGCCTCGTCTTTGGACCACTCTTCGGACACTCCTCATGCCTCTGTACCTCTTGCCGGTGCTGTTTCCTCACCCGCTTCAGGTACTGAGGTCTCGACTGACTCCTTCGATTTATCTGACCTTCGCTCTCCTCTGACTATGCTTCCGGCCTCTCCCTCTACGGTGCGGCAATTTTCGAATCGCCAGCCCGTTCCACGTCGGACCAACTCTGGTCCCACGCCTAAACAACAATGACAATTACCTGCTGATGATACTTCTCCACCTTCTCGTTCTTCTCAGAAAAGATCGACACGTCCTTCACTACCTTTCCGCGCTCAGTTTCAGACTGCACAATGGACTAAATTCTTCACTTTACGACCGACTTCCTCTACTGCCTATCTTTCTGACCACAGTATTGGCAAGGCACTCCTACGCCATGTTGGTAAAGATATTTCTTTTCATGCTCTTAAGAGCGGTACGCGCATCATCACCGTACAGAATGCTACCCAGGCTCATGAGCTTTCTCGTCTTTCCCATATCGATACTGTTCCTGTCACTATTGAAAAACATCATTCCCTCAATTCTTGTAGTGGTATCGTCATTCTGCCCCATACCATAGTTCAACAAAATTTCCAGACATGTGGCACTGACATTCTTGAACAGCTGGAACTCCAAGATCTCCCAATCCTCAAGGTAGACACTTATGTTCTTCCTGCCCGCGGGCGGAGACGATACCCTAGCAATGTGGCTCGTTTAACTTTTGACAGCCGAGAACTCCCATCCTCAGTTTATATAGCAGGACATCGATTACAAGTTCGAAAGGTGATCCCTACACCACAACAGTGTAGAAATTGCTGGCGATTTGGCCATCCAGCAAAATATTGCAGATCTATCGCCGAATGCCCAGTCTGTGGTGCCGATGACCATTCTAATACGTCTTGCAATCGACCTCCCTCTTGCCTTAATTGTCATGAGGCTCACCCTTCGTACTCTCGCCGTTGCCAAGTCTACTTAAACGAGCGGGAAATCCGTTACCTCAAAGAGGCAGAAGGTCTCCCTTATGCCATATCAGTTTCTCATCTCTGCCTCCAAGGGAGACTACCTCGTGTTTCTTATTCCCATGTTTCAAAACGTCCCCCCACTTCTGGTATCCCATCTTCTGCACCCACCTCTGTGGTTACCTCTCCCATAGTCATTCCTGTAGCTAATTCTTTTGCTGTCCTCGGCTCAGACGTCCCTACTTCAACGTCTCAGTCTGATCTTGCTTCTTTGTGTTCTCTCTCACAAGCCTCAGTAGCGACGAGATCTCGTATGACACCTCCTCCCAATCGTCCCTCTACTTCTCAAAAGTCAAAAAAAGGTCCATTAACACCTCCTACCCATCTTCCACCTCCTCATTTTTCCTTCCCTGTCTCTGTACCTGGTTCTCCCCCTCTCACTGGCTCTGTTACAAGTGTAGAGGTTCACCCTCCTCCTCGTACTGTACCTTCCTCCCCTGTTCCCTCCCAAGTTTCTTCCTCTTCTGCCACCTCCCAGGTTTCTGCCTCTTCTGTCCCCTTCCACGCTTCTCCAGTTCCCTCCACCCTTTCGCCCCCCCCCCTACCTTGGTACAGTCCATTACAGTTCCAATCTTTACTCATCCTCCCCCTACCATCTCCAATATTGTCTCCCATACGACATCTCTGAATTCTGAAACACTTGAAGCAATCTCTGAATATGTTGCAGAGACCAAACCATCAATGGACACTGATCCACCCTCCGCTCCTTCTCTCTCCTCTACTCCATCTGTGCAACTCCTTTCTTCACAGCGCACCGTTCCTTCGCTGCTTGAACGTTTTCCACTGCCTCCGCATGTGGACTTTTCTAACCCCTCTAGTCCATAGGAACCCTTACCTGCGGATTTCAGGTATCTTTATCATTGCTAATCATGGCCTATTTACAGTGGAATATACGCGGCCTCAGGGGTAATCGGGGTGAGCTTCAGATGTTACTCCCCCAGTTTTCCCCTGTTGGTGTTTTCTTACAGGAACCAAAATTACACTCTGCTGTTATCTCTCCCATCTCAGGCTATAATTTATTGTATTCTTCAGATCCTTTTCCTGATAGGACCTTTAATGAAAGTGCCCTTCTTCTACGCACTGATATTCCGTACCATCAGCTATTTGTTCGTACTTCGCTGCATTACACAGCAGCCCGTATCCACTTGCATAGGTGGTATATGCTCTGTTCTTTATATCTCTCTCCTTCTCAGGCATTATCTATTCCAGATATTGCCTTTCTTGTTTCATCATTACCACCACCGATTCTGTTACTTGGTGATTTTAATGCCCACCATTTCCTCTGGGGGGGGGTCTCACTGTGATTCCCGTGGCATTCAGTTAGAGGCTTTTCTTGCCACCCACCCCCTCCATGTTTTAAATACAGGTACTCACATCCATTTTGATCCTCGGACTCACTCTTGCATCGATCTCTCAGTCTGCTCTCCCTCCGCCGCATTAGACTTCACTTGGTCTGTTCTTCCGGACTTACATGACAGCGATCATTTCCCAATCATTCTTACTTCCCCTTCATATTCCCCACCTCTTCGCATCCCACGCTGGCAATTTGATCAGGCAAACTGGAACCTTTACTCACACCTAACTGTTTTTAGAGAGGTTCCTTCTTCGTCCTCCATCGATGAGCTTTTACACCTCTTCTCGTCCTCTGTTTTAACCGCAGCTTCTCATTCTATACTCCAAATTCCGGGCAGGCATTCTCAGAAATGCGTGCCTTGGTGGTCTCCTGCTTGTGCTCGTGCAGTACGTTTGAAACGCGCTGCATGGGGCAGGTACCGGTACAATAGAACCACAGAGAGACTTCTTGATTTTAAGCAGAAGCGTGCGATCGCTCGCCGTGTCATCCGTGACGCTAAACGCACTTGCTGGCGAGATTATGTCTCCACCATCACCTCTGCTTCCTCTATGAGTGCAGTCTGGAAAAAAGTACGAAAACTGAGTGGTAAATATTCTCCTGACCCGGCTCCTGTTCTGCGGGTTGCCGGTGTTGATATAGCAAACCCACTAGATGTTGCCAATGAAATTGGCAATCATCTGGTCCGTATTTCTCAGGGACTCCATCTATGCCCCTCATTTCTTTCCTCAAAGTCTGCCAGAGAGTTAGCACCCTTGGACTTTTCTTCTCTCAGAGAAGAACAGTATAATGTGCCTTTTACACTTCAAGAACTGGAGGCAACACTCTCAGCTTGCCGATCATCGGCAGCTGGGCCCGACGACATTCATATTCGTATGCTACAACATTTACATCAGTCAGCCCTTGCAGTCCTATTATGCCTTTACAATCTTATTTGGTCACAAGGAGTTCTTCCACAGCTGTGGAAATCCGCCATTGTTCTCCCTTTCCGCAAACCAGGCACTACAGGACATGAAACCTCCCACTATCGTCCCATTGCTCTTACCAGTGCAGTTTGCAAAGTGATGGAACGCCTAGTAAATAGACGTTTAGTGTGGTATTTAGAGACACAACAGTCTCTCCACTCGTCAATATGGCTTTCGTAAGGGACGTTCTACCATAGACCCCTTACTACGCTTGGATACGTATGTTCGTAATGCCTTTGCGAATAACCACTCAGTTATTGCCATATTTTTTGACCTTGAGAAGGCATATGACACAACTTGGAGGTATAATATTTTAGCCCAAGCCCACTCCTTAGGCCTTCGAGGCAATCTACCATCCTTCCTTAAGAACTTTTTAACTGACAGGCATTTCCGTGTTCGGGTTAATAATGTGCTCTCCCCGGACTTTATCCAAGCTGAAGGTGTCCCCCAGGGATGTGTTCTGAGCACAACACTTTTTCTCCTTGCTATTAATGATTTGGCCTCTAGTCTTCCATCAAATATTTGGTCATCACTCTATGTTGATGACTTCGCTATTGCCTGTGCAGGCGCTGACTGTCACCTTATTACAGTTTCTCTCCAGCATGCAGTCGACCGTGTTTCCAATTGGGC
Organism: Cherax quadricarinatus; assembly: GCF_038502225.1. NCBI lineage: Eukaryota > Metazoa > Arthropoda > Malacostraca > Decapoda > Parastacidae > Cherax > Cherax quadricarinatus. Next base: position 65,737,928 of record NC_091297.1, on the reverse strand, counting down.
CACCACACGTGGGTTTAAATTTTCCAGCACTAAAACCCACCAAATTACTTTCACTAGACGCTCTGTCATCTCCGATCATCCTTTGTACCTCTTTGGCTCCCGTATCCCTGAACGTGATACAGTCAAGTTTCTGGGCCTCCTCTTTGATCGTAGGTTATCCTGGAAACCTCACATTACCTCTCTGAAGGCAACTTGTCACAGCCGGCTGAACCTTCTTAAAACCCTTGCTCATCTTTCATGGGGAGCTGATCGTCGAACCCTCCTTCACCTACATTCCACCCTTATCTTATCGAAACTTGATTATGGTGACCAGATCTATTCAGCGGCATCTCCTGCTACTCTCTCTAGCCTTAACCCAATTCATCACCAAAGATTACATTTATGCCTTTGTGCTTTTCGCTCTTCCCCTGTCGAGAGCCTCTATGCAGAAGCGAAAGTTCCATCCTTATCCTACATGACCTACCAGTTTCATGTAGAGGTATTCCATTTACGGACTATTTTGCTGCAATATCTTCCCAACGTCACACCCGTTGGCAACAACGTTGGTCTACTATGCTCGGCAACAAACTTCAATCTATTAAACCGAGTATAGGTTACTGGCCTTCTTCTTATCACCAGTGTCGAGGTTGGGAGACTACTCTCTCCCATCTTCGCATTGGCCATACTCGTCTTACTCATAGATATCTCATGGAGAGGCGCCCTGCTCCTCTCTGTGAGAATTGCCAAGTTCCATTATCAGTCAGCCACATTCTGTTGGACTGCCCACTTTATCAACGAGCATGCAGAATTTACCTCCGTCGTCTTCTTCGCTCTGCTGCTCTCTCTTTACCTTCCCTTCTCGCTGATGGACCCACCTTTCATCCAGACTCTCTCATTGACTTTTTGACATCTGACTTACTTGACAAATTCTGATACCTTCAGCCCTTTCTACTTCAATCCCTCTACCCCCGTACTATCCCCTGCCCCGCTGTTTTCTATAACCTACTGTTCATCCCTCCTCCCTTCTGCCATCCAATACCCTCGCTTCCTTCCCTACCCTGCAGCGCTGTATAGCCCTTGTGGCTTAGCGCTTCTTTTTGATAATAATAATAATAATAATAATACACATCCTGAGGACATGCGAAAAGAAACCTACAATCACGCCTTTCTGTTTTGAGGTCATGATGTATGTACTGGGTTAGATTATCTTTATTGGTGTCATTATTCTTGATGAGGAGGATAGCGAGAAAAGGTATGGAGTCGTTTTATTCTTCCAGGGTACAGAAGAATGAACTTGGCTGAGTTGTCTTCTGAAACTATAAAGGTTGAAACGTCTTTGTACTAGCATACAGCATCTTCGACGTATTCATGAGGAGATCACCCAAGTATTTTAGGCGTGATGAGGTAACTGTGCCTTTGGTTTAGAAAGATGTTTAGCTAGAGGTCCAGCTAACTTATGACCAAGTGCTGCCGGTGACAGAAGTAATGAAGCATAATGGTATACTTGGTTCGTGGGTTTATAGCATTCCATAGATGTGTACCCATTTGGGATAGGAGGGAAGAAGGTAACAAATCTTTTTTCCTGTGATATTCTGGAGAATATGTCGAGTCCTTGTGAAGAAAGCTGAATCTTTTTGAAGGACCTGTGACGTGGTAGTCTCATTGTTACCGGGATCCCTGAATAAATCCCGCACCTTTTACCGATGCTGCTGCTGTATAGTATTAAAAATCCTCTCCCATTATTATTAGTAATAATCCTTATGTTTGTGATGTTGGCTAGGTTACTTAGGTCGTTGATGTTACGAGTTGGTATAGCAGGGAGGTAGTTTCTTGTGAGAGACACAGTTAAGATTTCCTGTAAGTATCCTTTGAGGGAATCTAAGTCACAGTGTTTCTAGTTCCATGTGATAAAGTCCTGTTGTCCAAATGCCTGTGGAGTACTGTAGTGCCAGGCAGGGAGCCTCAGTCTCAGAAGAGGAGAGCTGATGGTCAGACAAATTGATGATGATGTCTGGTCTTCCAGTATAATTCCTTGCACTGTTGTGCAGAGGGTTTGGGGAAGACGTTCATGTTTGCTTCTCTGAGGTTCGTTCATAGGGGAAATTTGTCTCTTGATGTTAACCCTCACTATCACGTTTCACTTACACTGGATGGAACCTTCTCCTTCCTCTGACGACAACTTCGTTCATCAGCTGACCTTGACTCTTCCACGTCTCAACACTATATATTAGTCGTTTCTTTTGATATTTCATGTACTATAAGACGCCTCATATAGCTGACACGTAGTATTAAAAAATTTACTTTGTTATATGTGCCTTTTTACCCACTTATTATCGGTCTCACTATAATCTATTTATAAGTTCCATGTAATGTATTACTTACCAGTCATTAAAAACTGAATACCTCTCTGACTTTGATCAGTCTCATTATGAGTTAAGTGTGTTCCCAATTTGGATTTTTTTTTTTTTTTTGCGTTTTGCAGCCACAACACTTGTAGACAGTTACAATGACGATTATGATCCAAATTTGTGTTTAGAATTAATTAAATTTAAAAGCTAATAATTAACAAGGTCGTCAAATGCATATTTCAAATATGGACTTGAGCACTGCGGATATAACTCGTGCAGTGATGAGCAATCAGATAAAAAAATGTTTATTAAAAACACCTCGCATGACTCTGACAACATTGGCTCTAACTTTCCCATTTTATTTCCCTTATAACTCGAGAACGCCTTATTCAACTGGATTTAAATTTTCAACACCTGTGTACGGAAACAGAGACCAAATTCTTGAGACAATTAACATGTTCACGTGCCCTATGACCAAAACTTTTGAACATTTAAAAAATCTTACAAAATCCTCAGTGGCATAATTTCAAAAAATCCCACGACGACGAAGAGTGAAATTCAACAGTGTAAGAGCAGTTGTGACTGGCATGAAATGGCAGTAATCTTACACCAACTGAAAACGCTCCAGAACAGATATTAGAGCCAGCAAATAAAATCCCCTAAAATCCATCAGTGTAACATTTGCCTTTACAAACATACAGGGTCTAAAGCTGTCAACAAACAACAAAATTCCTTACAACAAGGGACTGTTCACAGAGTCAAATGCAATGTAAGCAGCATTCACAGAGATCCTTATAAAGGATCATTATGTGGGTGGGTTGGCCTGTGCGTCACAGAGTCGCTCATTTGCTCAGAACTACTAAACATCTCAAATAATGTAGTTGAAGTTTTGGTGGTAAAGACTGAAAACCAAAACCTTGTCATTGTGGTTGTTTACAAGCCTCCTGATGCAACTTCCCAGCAATTCCAGGAGCAGATTTTGAAAATTGGCCACTGTCTGGAAAATCTCCCAGCTCCTGCCCCAAACAACTTGCTACTGGGAGATTTCAACTTGAGACACCTAAAATGGAGGAGCATAGCAAATAATATTTTAGCAGAGATCGCCCCAAGAGGCAGCTCAGATGAAAATTCACATACACACGAGCTATTGAATCTCTGCACCAAATTCACCTTAAATCAGCAAATATTAGAGCTTACAAGACTAGAAAATATACTGGACCTTATCTTCACTAACAACGATGATCTGATAGGTAATATCACAACATAAAAGATGTATAAACATGTATGCACAGGGCTCCTGACCAGCAAAATATGATGAGTCATGAGGGTGTCTTCACAAAATTCAATTTCAATAACAAAAACATACAATGGGAACAAGTCCACCATGTCCTAAATGAAACAAGCTGGGAAGATATCCTAAGCAACATGGATCTGAACCTATGCCTAGAAAAAAATAAACTCTGTGGCTCTTGAGATCTGCTCAAGGAATATTCCATTAAGAAAAAGAAAGAGAAGAGGTAAACTGGAAAGAGAGAGATGCTCCCTATACAGACGAAGGCGAGGAGTCACAGACCTGCTGAGGGGGGCCAATATATCTGAAATACGAAGGGAGGTACTGGTCAATGAAATTGCAAACATCGAACTTAAGCTGAAGGAATCTTATAAGAGACAAGAATCATCGAAAAATTAAAAGCCATAAAGGAAATTAAAAAAAAAATCTTCTTTTATGCCAAATCTAAGGGAAAAGCATCCAGTATTGGGCCTCTGCTTAGGCAGGATGGGACATACACAGACGACAGCCAAGAAATGAGTGAGATACTAAAGTCCCAATACGACTCAGTGTTCAGCGAGCCACTGCCCAGACTAAGGATTGACAATCCAAATGAATTCTTTATGAATGAAACCCATAATTTGGTCTTCTCAAAAGTCTCAGATATTATCCTAACTCCATAAGACTTTGAAAAGGCAATAAATGACATGCCCATGCACCCTACTCCAGACCCAGACTCATCGAACTCCATGTTCATCACGAATTGCAAAAACCCTTGTCGCATACCTTCAGCATTCTATGGTGAGGGAGCATGGACCCAGGGGGTCATTCCACACTCACTAAAACAACAGACATAGCCCCACTCCACAAAGGTGAGAGGAAAGCAATTGCAAAGAACTACAGACCAATAGCACTAACATCCCATATCATAAAAATCTTTGAGAAGGTTCTAAGAAGCAAGATCGTCAATTACACAACCCAGGGCAACCCTTGTTTAGAGCAGGTCGCTCTTGCTTGCCCCAGCTACTCGGCCACTATGACAAGGTCCTGGATGCTGTAAAGGATAAATAAAATGCAGATGTAGTATACACAGATTTTGCCAAAGCTTACGACAAGGGTGACCACGGTGTAATAGCACACACAACGCGTGATAAAGGAATAACAGGAAAAGTTGGTAGGTGGACCTATAACTTCCTGACAAAAAGAACACAAAGAGTAATCGTAAACAGAGTAAGGTCTGAGGCATCTACGGTGAAATGCTCTCTGCCACAAGTCACACAAGTCGCTCCCATTCTATTCCTCATCCTCATTTCTGAAATAGAGATGTAAGCTATGGCTCCATGTCTTCCTTTGCGGATGACACCAGGATCGCCATGGCAGTGACCTCCATCGAAGACACCGCGAGACTCCAAGCAGACATCAACCCAATCTTCAAATGGGCCACTCAAAACAATATGAAGTTCAATGAAGAGAAATTTCAACTACTCAGATATGGAAAACATGAAGAAATTAAAACTGTATCAGGGTATTCGATAAATTCTAACCATACAATAGAGTGAAAAATAATGTGAAGGACAGAGAGTGATAATGTTAGAGGATCTCACCTTCAAAGACCACAACAATGTATCTACCGCATCTGCTAGGAAAATGATAGGATGGATAATGAGAACCTTCAAAACTAGGGACACCAAGCCCATGATGATTCTCTTCAAATTGCTTGTTTGCTCTAGGCTGGAATACTGCTGGTCACTAACTGCCCCCTTCAAGGCTGACGACATTGCAGACCTGGAGAGCGTACAAAGAACTTTCAAGGCACACATAAGTACAATAACTCACCTAAATTACTGGGAACGGTTGAAAGCCCTTAATTTTTATTCCCTGGAATGCAGGCGGGAGAGATACATGATAATATACAATTGGAAAATCCTAGAGGGACTAGCACCAAACTATGAAAGCAAAAGACTCGGCAGGAGATACAACATTCCCCCAATGAAAAACAGGGGCGCCACGAGTACACTGAGAGACAACACAATAAGTGTCCAGGGCCCAAGACTGTTCAACTGCCTCCCAGCATACATAAGGAGGATTACCAATAGACCCCTGGCTGTCTTCAAGAAGGCACTGAACAGGCACCTTAAGTCAGGACCTGACCAGCCGGGTTGTGGTTCGTACGTCAGTTTGTGTGTGGCCAGCAGTAATAGCCTGGTTGATCAGAACCTGATCCACGTGAGGCCTGGTCTCAGACCAAGCCGCGGGGGCGTTGACCCCTGAAACCCTCTTCTTGTATACATCAGGTATGTGAAATAGTTTTCAGTTTACCTCTTCTGAAAACCTTCAGTATATAATGTTCTTTAAGGGGGGGGGGGTTCCTTGCCTGGTGTAGAGTTTATTATTGGATCTTATTTTCTTCGTCCTCAAACTGAACCTAATTACCCCCCAATATCCCCCTTCCCTATCCCATCGTCTCATCTTCCTTCCCCTTTCCTTCTCTTCCCCATCCCTCCGTTATCCCTTTCCTGTTTTTTAGCCTTTGAGATTCTCCCCTCAGGCATTCTAGTTTCTAGGTAGGGAAAAGGGTACCATAGTCCTTCCCATTCTGTTGAGGTCCTTGGTGGTGATGTAGTTTGCCGTGGAATCTGGATCAACTGGGGATCTCCCGATCCCTCTCCAGTTTCCCAGGGGGCAGCTTTGGGTGTCTTTCGGCTGACAGGTGCATGTCTGGAGGCAGCCTGTCGGACTCCAGGGGGTGGTGGCCGAAGGAGATATGCTTTGTGGCGGGTATCCGGCCACCCTCTCTTTTGTTCACCGAGGTGGCTCGGTAGATGTGAGGGTGCTGTTCTGGATTGCTAGCTTTCTGGCATGAAGGGTAAGGTATGACACAGGTTCCCTGCCGCATTTGCACTACTGGCAGTGCTGGGGTCCTCTTGGGCATGAAGGGGATTTATGGCCCTTTCATTCCTCCTAGGAGCTATCCCTCCACGTTCCCCTCTTTTTTTTTAAGAACAAAAGGAAAACCGACATGTTGATAAATTAGACACATGTGCAACTCTTGGGAATCTTTATTGAGGAAACGTTTCGCCACACAGTGGCTTCATCAGTCCATACATAGGAGAAACTTGAAGAACAGGAGGAGAATGAGGTAATCAGTCCCTCAGCCTTGAGTCGATGTGTTCAGTCCATCAATCTTGAGTAGAATACGTATTCTACTCATGATTGATGGACTGAACACATCGACTCAAGGCTGAGGGACTGATTACCTCATTCTCCTCCTGTTCTTCAAGTTTCTCCTATGTATGGACTGATGAAGCCACTGTGTGGCGAAACGTTTCCTCAATAAAGATTCCCAAGAGTTGCACATGTGTCTAATTTATCAACAAAAGGAAAGAAGTGACATGGAGTCCCAAATCCATGAAACTGCTCCTCCTGGGCCCTTTCTGCTACTGCACCCTTGTAGACAGCCTGTACCGTCTGCATAGACAGCCTATGCTGTCTGCCAGCTGAGTTCATATTTTGTGCCTTGCTCGTGCTGCCACATATAGGCCTATGCACTTCAGTATGCCCAGATCTGCCTCTCTCTCACCACTCAGCAGCCTTCACTCAGTCAATAAACAAGGCCTACTCTTCTCTCCCTCGCTGAGCATGGCCCTCCCGGGCCATGGGGACTTAATGCACTGCCTGTGTACCCCACGACATTGCAAATAAAGTAAGAAGCCTCTGAAGCCTTTATCATTACTCCCTGCTACCAAAAACTGCCAATTAACTCATAACAAATGGTGGAAGCAGTGGTCACAGCAAGTGTGTTTGCCTGGAGAGTGGAAGGAAGAGGAATGTAGTTGTCTTCACTTCATCACCCCACACAAGAAGCATCCATCTCTCAGCGAGTTATCCAAATGTTGTGTCTGCACGTTTCAGCATCCAGACACAGGTACAAGCAGAATTTGGCCGAAATTTACAGAATTTCTTCGAGAATTGCAAGTGGCGTCCCTGTGACTCCACGCCACAGCATCCCATGCTGTTCAAGTCACATGTTCAGCGTATGGTTCTGCTGTTGTTGTTCAGCTCAGCACAGCTATTTCAGTAAGTCGGAGGTGAGTTTTGTGGTGATTTCTGCGTCCATTGTGAGTGTTTCTCCTGTGGTTATGGGTGGGAGGGGAGGAGGCGGCCGTTCCTCACCTCGCCCATGCTCGTCCTACTGTACACCACACCTTACACCATTCGCCATTGCTCTCACTCCCTCTGCTGTGTTTTCTGCTGTTTTCCATGTGAATTCATTGCCACAGCTGTGTATCCGAGTGCCCAAGGCCACTCGAAGACATGTGGATCACTAAGCCATGTGGATCACCAAGCCACGTAGATCACGAAGCCACGTGGGGTGTGGACGATGCCATCTGGATCAACAAGCCACATGGGTTGCCTAACCACACGTCCCATGCCACATGCTGTGGTCTACTGCCGCATCACTCCACTGACGTCACCTCACGACGTCACCCACGATGCTGCCCAACTTCGCAACGTCACGATGTCTGCCTGACGTCACCTCGTAATGTCATCCCATGACATCACCTCACGACGTCACGCCTGATCAACAGTGTTAGTTTCACAGCGAGCAATATGTTACATTGTCGAGAAGATTTAGAGAAGATATATGTCATGTGTTATTTAATTCCTCTCAGTCAGTGTTCTCATATATTTGTGTATAGCTTAGTGTTGATTTTTGAACAGAAAAGCATCATTTGCTAGTAAGCCATGTTGTACCACATGTGCAGTGCGGGTGTGTGCAGTTTCCATGTGTCCTGTGGTCTTGAGCCCAGGCCATTGTTTAGCACCTCGTGTTACTTGTCACGCAGTGTGACCCACGCTTTTGACAGTTGATATTATTCAGCCCCGAGAGTCTGAGCCTCTTGCACAGAAAGCTTTTTATGTTCGCCACTCGTGATGCCCTGCTGAATCGTACCTGCTACGATTCCCATCGAGATTTTTTTCACTTCACCTCCAGACCATCAGAGTGCAGTTATATGTAGAAAAGCAAGCCTGGGGACGCTTAGACTAACCTCTGCTGTAACTCCAACTGTCGAGAGAATAGCTTCAGTGAGCTCATGCACAAAGATGATGTACCTTTGACTGCTAGCCTGCTCACTACAGAGTGGTGTATGCTGTTACGACTCCTGGATGTTTCGCCGAGTCGTCTCTGCCATGACTTACTCCACGCTCGCCGGCAGTGACAGCCCCAGTGACAGCACCAGTTGAGAAATATCCTGAGTCGCTTGCCAGAAGTCCTGCCCAGTTGCCGAGTACTGACGACGCCTCACTCGAGGGCACCAGCAGGTTGTGTCCCAGGTTGAGTGAAACCTGCAGTGACTCCTACGATGACTGCGACCGTACCCTGTTACATCACAGCTCATCTGCAGTGATGTCCCCTGTGTTGCAGTATCTGTCCAGATGCAGGAAGGCATGCAGTGATGCCCATCGATGCTCACTGCCTAAGACCATGATGTTTAGCACACCCCACCTGTTTTTTCCCCTCCCTGTAGGAAGTTTTTTTTTTTCCATGTCCATGTATGTATGTATATATATACGTTTTTATTTTGTGATCTGTGCCCTGTTCTGGCTAGAGAGAGACCGAGTTTTTTCTTACAGCCAGTTATGGTCAGGGATGATCATGGTGGTGCATGGCTGAGCAAATGTAGACAGCCTGTACTGTCTGCATAGACAGCCTATGCTGTCTGCCAGCTGAGTTCATATTTCGCACCTTGCTCGTGCTGCCACCTATAGGTCTATGCACTTCAGTATGCCCAAACCTGCCTCTCTCTCACTCACTCAGCAGCCTTCACTCAGTCAACAAGGTATGGCATGGCCCTCCCGGGCCATGGGGACTTAACATACTGCTTGTGTACCCCATGACATTGCAAATAAAGTAAGAAGCCTCTGAAGCCTTATCATTGAACCCCGCTCTGCAGGAACGACCAATAATCTGGTAAATACTCTATTCCAACTCTTCCTCATTATCTGACCACTCTTTAGACCTTTCTAATGCTCTGTACCTTTGTAGACAGCCTGTACTGTCTGCACAGACAGCCTATGCTGTCTGCCAGGTTAGTTCATATTTCGTGGCACTCAAGTGCTGCCCTCTCTAGGCCTGCCCAGGTCAGTGGGACGCTGGTCCTACTCGTTCACTCACTCAACGGCCTAGAAGCAGACAACAAGTCTACTCCCTCTCTCCCTCATGGGCATGGCCCTCCCGGGCCATGGGCACAACACACAAGCCTGTGTACCCACCACGACATTGCAAATAAAGTAAGAAGTCTCCGAAGACGTTTATCATTGAACCCCACTCTGCAAGAGACACCAAACAAACTGGTTATAAATGGTGGCAGCACTGGTTATAAATGGTGGAAAGCGGTGGTCGCAGCAAGTTGTGTTTGCCTGGAGAGAGAAAGGAAGAAGGAATGAAGTTGTTCACTTCATCACCCTACACAACAAGCATCCGTCTCTCAACGAGTTATCCTGATGTCGTGTCTGCACGTTTCAACATCCAGACACAGGTACAAGCAGGATCTAGCCGAAATTTGCCGAATTTCTTTGAGAATTGTAAGTGGCATCCCAGTGACCCCATGCTACAGCATCCCACGCTGTTTCTCAAGTCATATGTTCAGCATCACTTGTATGTTCTGCTGTTGTTGTTCAGCTCAGCACAGCTATTTCAGCAAGCCAGAGGTGAGTTTGTGGTGATTTCTGCGTCCAGTGTATGGGTCTCCGTGCTTGTGGGAGAAGAGGAGGAAGTGGCCGTTTCTTGCCTCGCCCATGCTCGCCCTGCCACCATGCTCACCAGCCTACCACCATGCCATCACTCCCTCTGCTGTGTTTTCTGCTGTTTTTCGTGTGAATTCACTGCCAGAGCTGTGTATCTGAGTGCCAAAGGCCACTTGAAGCTATGTGGATCAGCATGCCACGTAGATCACGACGCCATGTGGATCCTGACACCACGTGGGGTGTGGATGAAGCCACGTGGACCTACGAGCCACGTGAGTTACCAAGCCAGACATCCCAGTCACATGCTGTGGTCTGCTGCTGACCGACTTCATGACGTCACGATGTCTGCCTGATGTCACCTCGAGATGTCTGCTGACATCACCTTACAACGTCACACCTGACATCACATGATGTCACATCGAGTGTTTCAGTAATTATGTCAGTATTGTCGAGAAGATTGAGAGAAGATATATGTCGTGTGTTAATTAATTCCTCTCAGTCAGTGTTCTCACATGTTAGTGTATGGCTTAGTGTCAATTTTGTGCACAGAAAAGCATCATTTGCTAGTTAATCCATGTTGTACCGCGAGTGTGTGTAAAGTTTCCGTGTGTCCAGTTTGGTCTTGAGCCCAGACCAGTGTGTAGCACCACTGTGTTATTGTCATCCAGTGTGACGGCGTGTTTAACAGCTGATATTAGTCAGCCCTGAGTGTATGAGCCTCTTGTACAGAAAGCTCTTATGTTCGTTGCTCATAGATGTTCTGCAGGATCGAACCTGCTACGAATCCCATCGAGATTTGTTTCACTTCACCTCCAGACCTTCAGAGTGCAGTTATATGTAGAGAAACAAGTCTGAGGATGCTTAGACTAACCTCTGCTATAACTCCAACTGCCGAGAGAATGGCACTCATCAAGCCGCAGTTAGCCCTGTCGGCAGGCGCTGTGTCAGCCTCGTGTCATAGCTTCAGTGAGCTCCTGCACAAATATGATGTCACTTTGACTGCTAGCTCTCTCACTGTAGTCTGGTATATGATGTTACGACTCCCAGATGTTTCACCCAGTCGTCTCTGCCACGACTCGCTCCACGACTCACTCCACGCTCTCCGGCAGTGACAGCCCAGCGACAGCACCAGTCGAGAAGTGTCCTCCTGAGTCGCTTGCCAGAAGTCCTGCCCAATTCAAGACTGTTTTCTGAAGCAGTGTGTAACAGAGCCTACCAGGGGTAATAATTTGCTTGACCTAGTCTTGTCAAATAAGGAAACACTCGTAAATATTCTGAAGATCACTGAAGAGCTTGGCACAAGTGATCACAAATCCATCACTTTCAGCATTAACTGGGAATACAAGAATAATGATAATACGGTAAAAATCCCAGATTTTCGTTCTGCCGATTACAATGGACTTAGGGAACACCTGTCAAATCTCGATTGGGGTTATCTATCTAATGATTTTATTGACGATGATCATACTCATGATTATGAAGGGATCTGCATTTATGATTTTTTCTTAATAATATGCAACATGCTCAGAGTATATACATTCCCCAGAGAGAAATTAGGTCTAATAATAACGATCCGAAATGGATTAACAGGAGGCTAAAACATCTATTAGGGGAGAAAAGGGGAATTTATAGGCGCATCAAAGGAGGAGAGGTTAACCTCACTGACCAATATGTCCAGCTTAAAAGAGAAGTAAAAAAGGGGATTAGAAAGGCTAAACGTGACTATGAAATTAGAGTTGCTAATGAATCAAAGACTAATCCAAAGGGGTTCTTTCAAGTGTATAGGACGAAGGTGAAGGAAAAAGTAGGACCTCTGAAAATTGGGAATGGAAAGCTGACAGATAACGAACTGGAAATGTGTTCGATATTTAATGGCTATTTTTTGTCAGTTTTTACACAGGAAGATGTAAATGAGATTCCAGTAATTAACAATCATTTGGTTCCCGATGAATTTAAATTAACTAATGTTACTGTCACGAGGGACATGGTTATTAAACAGATAGACAAACTGAAGCAAAATAAGTCCCCGGGACCCGATGAGTTGTTTTCCAGGGTACTTAAGGTATGCAAGATGGAGCTTAGTCAGTCATCAACGAGCGTGTTTAACGTGTCCATCCTTACGGGTGTTGTGCCAGAGTTGTGGAAGATGGCCAATGTGGTTCCTATATTCAAATCAGGGGATAAGTCTACTCCTTCAAATTACCGTCCAATAAGCCTGACATCTATAGTGGGCAAGTTAATAGAATCAATTATAGTTGACATTATTAGAAGCCACCTTGAAGAGCATAACTTGATAAATGAATCTCAGCATGGATTCACGAGAGGTCGTTCCTGCCTGACAAATTTGAGGCAGTTGACAGTGATAAACAATATGATATTGCTTATTTGGATTTTAGTAAAGCCTTCGATAGAGTACCTCACAAGAGACTCTTAAGAAAAGTGGCAGCTCATGGTATAGGAGGTAAAGTTCTAGCATGGATAGAGGCATGGCTTACCAGTCGAAAGCAGAGAGTTACCATTAATGGAGTGAAATCTGAATGGGGATTAGTCACTAGCGGCGTTCCACAAGGATCAGTTTTAGGCCCTCTCTTGTTCATAATTTACATTAACGACCTTGATGAGGGGATTACGAGTGACATGAGTAAGTTTGCTGATGATACAAAGATAAGCCGTATAAATCACTCTGAGGAGGATAGCAATGAACTCCAGGAGGATTTGGACAAATTAATGTCCTGGTCTGAAAAATGGTAGATGAAGTTCAATGTAGATAAATGTAATGAAAATAACCATCGAAGCTATAATCTAGGTGAAGTAGAGCTTGATCATACAGAATGTGAAAAAGACTTGGGAGCAATGGTAACCAGAAATCTAAAGCCAAGACAGCAGTGCCTTAGTGTGCGCAACACGGCCAACAGATTACTTGGATTTATTTCAAGAAGTATAAGTAACAGAAGTCCAAAAGTTATTTTACAGCTCTATACATCACTAGTGAGGCCTCATTTAGATTATGCTGCTCAGTTTTGGTCCCCTTACTACAGGATGGATATAGACTCATTAGAGAACATACAGAGAAGAATGACTAAAATGATTTACTCTGTAAGGAACCTCCCGTATGAAGATAGACTTAAAGCCTTAAATTTTCACTCTCTGGAGAGGCGTAGAATGAGGGGAGATATCACTGAGGTGTAAAAGTGGATGACAGGCATAAACAAGGGAGATATTAATGAAGTACTGAGGGTGTCGAACCAGGTAAGAACCAGAAATAATGGATATAAGTTGGATAAATTTATATTTAGAAAGGACATAGGTAAGTACTGGTTTTCTAACAGAGTTGTAGATGCGTGGAACAGTCTTCCCAGTGTTGGTAGCTTTAAGAAGAGACTGGACAAATATATGAGTGGGAGGGGCTGGGTTTGATTGGTGTCATTGGGTATGGGAGTTATTTCTTGGGTAGCTTAAGGTAGAGGTCGTTTTGAGAAGGACCTGCCTCGCATGGGCAGGTCCAATGCCATGACCAGCCACTTTCTTCAACAGTCTCTGATGTGGTACTCTATCAAAAGCCTCACTAAAATCTAAATAACCAATATCGAATTCTTTGGAAATATAAACACAAATGCAGTATAATGTGATCCTTTATTGACTACGTTTCGCCCACACAGTGGGCTTTTTCAAGTCACAAACAGAACTACCTGGGGTGGAAGGAACGCGAGTATTTATAGTCCGGTTCAGAATGCTGAGGTCAGGTGAAGAATGCTGCATCTGATGATGTACCGAGTGGGGTTATAGAGTCTAAAAACTTGTGTAGCTTGGAAAGGAGATTGGATAAGTTTGTGAGCAGACCTTCTACAGTGTTCTTATGTGGGATAGCGATGAAGAAGTTTCTTGGCAAGTGGTTCAGCTATGTTATAGAAGCCACTATTCTGGTTGAAGTTGTCGGATATAGAAATAAGTGATGATTCCAGGATTCTTCGGTATTGAGTGTTGTCTTCTGTGGCGATAAGTCTTGAGTTTCTGTAGTTTATCAAGTGGTTGTGTGAATTACGGTGTTGTACGCAGGCATTCCTTGTGTCTTCAGACCTGCTTGCGTATTGGTGTTCTGAAATACGTGTTTGGAGGTCCCTTGATGTGTCGCCCACGTATAACTTGTTGCAGTCATTACAAGGGATTATGTATACCCCTGCAGAGGATGGAGGCTTGTCCTGTCTACTACTGGTGATGTCCTTGATGGTCGTGGTTGTGGAGGTAGATACTTGGAATGATGTTTTGGCAAAGATGTTGGAAACATGTTTGGCAATGGAGTTGGTGGGAAGGACTATGTATCTCTTCTCGGCAGTGTCTTCTCTGGGTGTGTTGAAGATGTTTAATGCCCGCCGTCTGCAGTCTCTGATGAAGTGACGAGGATAGTGGAGTTTAGAAAATATTTGTTCAATTATAGTGCATTCTTCCTCAAGGAACTCGTTGCTGCAGATTCTGAGTGCACGCAGGAAGAAGCCTATAATTACACCACGTTTGGTTTTGGTGTCGTGGTGAGAGTAGAAGTGGAGGAGATCGTTTTGGTTGGTGGGTTTTCGATAGACTTTAAAACGAAGTTCGTGGTCAGCTTTGCAGAGCAGGACATCAAGGAAAGGAAGAGTGTTGTCGACTTCTTCTTCAAGTGTGAACTGGATTGAAGGCTCGACCTGGTTGAGCTTGTCTTGGAGAGCTTGAACGTTGAAGCGTTTAGGAGTTATGAGGAGAATGTCGTCAACATAACGGAGCCAGGTGACAGACGAAGGAATAATGGTGGAGAAACGTTCGGCTTCTAGATGTTCCATGTATAGGTTCGCCAGGACTGCACTGAGTGGCGAACCCATGGGTAGTCCAAAAGTCTGCTGAAAGAGGTGATTTCCGAAAGAGAAACACGTAAAGCCAACACATAGTTCAACAAGGTCGATGAAATCGCTGGCTGGAATGGGAAGATCAAGTGAATCGTCAATTTTCCTGCGCAAGAGAGCTGGTGGGGAGCACTGCCTATTCCCGAGGATATGGGCCTCAGTGGGATACCAGGCTTGTGAGTCTTTGGCAGGCCGTACATTCTGGCAGGTCTGGGATTCCAATTCCAATTAGATGAGTGGTGACGTGTACTTAGCACAGTGGTGACGTGTACTTAGCTCTGTGAAGACGTGTTTGTGTGCTCTCTGTGAATCTGAACCAGGATGCCCTCTCTTGAGCAGCTTTACCAGCAGCTGAGAGAAGAACTCAGAGTTGCTAAACTGGAGATACGGCGATTAACGGAGGAGAACAAGAGGATTCGTAGTAATCCTCCTGTTGTGAGTCCCCAGGTTAAGAGGGGAGCTTGGTCAGTGGTCGGGCAACATGGAACCAAGCTGAAGATTAAGAAAACGGTTGGAGAGGCAGAAACAACGAGAAACCAGAAGACTGCCGTGGAAACTTCCAACTCATTCTCGGTGCTACCAGACGAATGTGAGTGTTCTACTGGGAATGCCACAACGAGCACCAAGGAATCTTTGGCAGACGTGAGTGAGACATCCCTAGAAACCCCAACGAAGACCATCGAGAACGTCATGACGAATTCTACAAGTGGTGTAATGCTACCTGGCGAATTTGAGTCGACTACTCAGAGCATCACTACGGACGACGCCAAGGAAGGTAAAAACATTGTTGTTGTTGGGGATAGTCAGATTAGGTACATGGATAGGGCATTCTGTTTGAAGGATAGGAGTAGGAGGCAGAGAGTGTGTTTTCCTGGGGCTGGGATGAAGGATATTGTTAGCCGTCTGGATGACATCATGAGAGGTAATGGGAGCAATCCTATTATCTGTCTCAGTGCTGGAGGCAACGATGTTGGCAGACGTAGGAGTGAGGACCTGATTAGCAGGTATAGGTCAGCAATAGAGATAATTAGGAAGAAGGGTGGGAAGCCTGTCATATGTGGCATTTTGCCAAGGAGAGGAGTTGGAAATGAATGGTTGTCCAGAGCAATTGGTGTCAATTGCTGGCTGGACAAATACTGTAAGGAAAATGCGGTAACATTCATTGACAACTGGGACCTCTTCTATGGCAGAAATGACATGTATGCCAGGGATGGGGTTCACTTGTCTAGGTGTGGGGTGGGAGCACTGGCCAACGCAGTGGAGGGAGCTGTTAGGTCTTTAAACTAGGAATAGTTAGTGGTATAGGTTTCTGCGGGAAAACTGTGAAGTCTCAGGGTAGTAATATGAGTACTAGGAGAACTAGTAATAGGCAAAATGAGGTGGATATCGGAAGGCCAGTGGCACTAATTGACAAGGACAGTAATAGGTTTAGTGGAATAACAGAAAGGAGCAGGAATGATAAAGAGAAAGGATGGTCCTTAAGTATATATTACACAAATAGTCGCAGTGCTAGGAATAAGATGGACGAGTTGAGACTAGTTGCTAGTGCAGGTAACATAGATGTATTTGCCATTACTGAGACGTGGTTTAATTCAAAAAGTCGGGACATGCCTGCAGAATGTCACATTCAGGGTTTCAATTTGTTCCAAGTAGATAGAAGTATCGGGAAGGGGGGTGGGGTGGCATTGTATGTCCGAGATCGCTTGAACTGTTGCATTAAAACGGGTATTAAGTCTGAAGTAACACATACAGAGTCTGTTTGGATAGAATTTTCAGAGGGGCATGAAAAATTAACTTTAGGTGTGATATACCGTCCCCCAAATTTAGATAGGGACCAGGGAAGACTACTATGGGAGGAAATTGTTAGGGCCACAAGGCACGATAATGTAGTAATTCTAGGAGACTTCAACTTTAGTCATATTGATTGGAATTTCTTGACTGGGAATTTAGAATCATACGACTTCTTAGAAGTAGTTCAGGATTGTTTTCTGAAGCAGTTTGTGACAGAACCTACAAGGGGTAATAACCTGCTTGACTTAGTTCTGGCAAACAATGAATCCCTTGTTAATAATTTAGAAGTTTCAGAAGAACTGGGTGCTAGCGACCACAAATCAATTACATTTAGAATTGAATGGAAGTATGATAGTAGGGATGACTCAGTAACAGTCCCAGATTTTCGCTTAGCAGATTACGATGGGCTTAGAGAACACTTATCATCTGTTGACTGGGGTAACGAAGAGAGCTATCAATATGACAGTTTTCTGAACACAATACATGCTGCTCAAAGAACATTTATCCCTTATAAAGAAATTAGATCAAATAGAAATGACCCAAAATGGATGAATAATAGGCTGAAATATCTACTAGGGCATAAGAAAGGTATTTATAGACGTATCAAAAGAGGCGAGGGTCATCTTATGAATCAGTATATTGACACTAAGAGGGACATTAAAAAGGGGATAAGAAAAGCTAAAAGGGACTATGAAATTAAAGTTGCTAGGGATTCTAAAACTAACCCAAAAAGTTTTTTCCAGGTATATAGAACAAAAGTCAGAGATAAGATAGGTCCCCTTAAAAATAACTATGGGCATCTTACTGACAAAGATAATGAAATGTGCTCGATTTTAAATAATTATTTTCTCTCGGTTTTTACACAGGAAGACACTAGTAGTGTTCCGGTAATTAATTTTTATAGTGGGCCAGAAGAAGATAAATTATGTAACATCATAGTCACTAGTGAAATGGTTGTGAAGCAGATAGACCGACTGAAGCAAAATAAGTCACCGGGTCCTGATGAGGTTTTTTCAAGGGTTCTAAAGGAATGCAAAATGGAAGTCTGTGAACCATTAACTAATATTTTTAATTTATCTCTTCAAACAGGTGTAGTGTCTGATATGTGGAAGATGGCTAATGTAATTCCTATTTTTAAAACAGGGGACAAGTCGTTACCGTCAAATTACCGCCCAATAAGCCTGACCTCAATTGTAGGCAAATTACTAGAGTCAATTATAGCTCAAATTATAAGAAGCCATCTCGATAAGCATAGATTGATTAATGATACTCAGCATGGATTCACAAGAGGCCGGTCTTGTCTAACTAATTTATTAACTTTTTTCAGTAAAGCTTTTGAGGCTGTTGACCACGATAAAGAATTTGATATTATTTACTTAGATTTTAGTAAGGCATTTGATAGAGTTCCGCACCAAAGACTGTTGAAGAAAGTAGCAGCTCATGGCATTGGGGGAAGAGTGCTCTCGTGGATCGAATCATGGCTCACAGACAGGAAGCAGAGAGTGTCCATAAATGGGGTTAAATCCGAGTGGGGATCAGTAACAAGTGGCGTTCCACAGGGATCAGTCTTGGGCCCGTTGTTGTTTATAATATATATCAATGATCTTGATGAAGGAATTACTAGTGATATGAGCAAATTCGCCGATGACACGAAGATAGGTAGGATAATTGATTCAAACGTAGATGTTAGGGAACTTCAGGAGGATTTAGACAAACTCTACTCTTGGTCAGAAAAGTGGCAGATGCAGTTCAATGTAGATAAATGCAAGGTTCTGAAGCTCGGAAGTGTCCATAACCCTAGCACTTATAAGTTAAATAATGTAGAACTTAGCCATACAGATTGCGAAAAGGACTTGGGGGTTATGGTAAGCAGCAACCTTAAACCAAGACAGCAATGCCTAAGCGTACGTAATAAGGCAAATAGATTACTGGGATTTATCTCAAGAAGTGTAAGCAACAGAAGTCCAGAGGTCATACTGCAGCTTTATACATCATTAGTAAGGCCTCACCTAGATTATGCAGCTCAATTCTGGTCTCCATATTACAGAATGGACATAAATTCGTTAGAAAACATTCAGCGTAGGATGACTAAATTAATACATAGCATTAGAAATCTTCCTTATGAAGAAAGATTGAAGACTCTTAAGTTACATTCACTTGTTAGACGAAGAATGAGGGGAGACCTGATCGAAGTGTATAAGTGGAAGATAGGTATTAATAAAGGGGATATTAACAAGGTCTTGAGGATATCTCTCCAAGAGAGAACCAGCAGTAATGGATTTAAATTAGATAAGTTTAGATTTAGAAAGGACATAGGAAAATATTGGTTTGGAAATAGGGTAGTAGATGAGTGGAACAGTCTACCTAGTTGGGTTATTGAGGCTAGGACTTTGGGTAGTTTCAGATTTAGGTTGGATAAGTACATGAGTGGGAGGGGTTGGATTTGAGTGGGACTTGCATATCAGAGCTTATTTCTTGTGTAGCATTGAAAATTGGGTTGGTCAAATGTTTGTTAGTGGGATGAATTGTAAAGGACCTGCCTAGTATGGGCCAACAGGCCTGCTGCAGTGTTCCTCCTTTCTTATGTTCTTATGTTCTTACTATTATCGCAGAGTGTTTGTAGTTTCCTGCCAGACCTGCCAGAATGTACGGCCTGCCAAAGACTCACAAGCCTGGTATCCCACTGAGGCCCATATCCTCGGGAATAGGCAGTGCTCCCCACCAGCTCTCAGGAATTCTCGCCAAACACCTCTCTAAACTCTTGGGCACTATCAGTCCAGCACATCTCAAACACTCAGGTGATCTTCTCAATCGCATTCGCAACATCAACATCAGGAACAAGAAACTTTCCAGCCTTGACGTGACTTCCCTATTCACCAAAGTACCTACTACACAAGCCATCGATCTCTTGCGCAGGAAAATTGACGATTCACTTGATCTTCCCATTCCAGCCAGCGATTTCATCGACCTTGTTGAACTATGTGTTGGCTTTACGTGTTTCTCTTTCGGAAATCACCTCTTTCAGCAGACTTTTGGACTACCCATGGGTTCGCCACTCAGTGCAGTCCTGGCGAACCTATACATGGAACATCTAGAAGCCGAACGTTTCTCCACCATTATTCCTTCGTCTGTCACCTGGCTCAGTTATGTTGACGACATTCTCCTCATAACTCCTAAACGCTTCAACGTTCAAGCTCTCCAAGACAAGCTCAACCAGGTCGAGCCTTCAATCCAGTTCACACTTGAAGAAGAAGTCGACAACACTCTTCCTTTCCTTGATGTCCTGCTCTGCAAAGCTGACCACGAACTTCGTTTTAAAGTCTATCGAAAACCCACCAACCAAAACGATCTTCTCCACTTCTACTCTCACCACGACACCAAAACCAAACGTGGTGTAATTATAGGCTTCTTCCTGCGTGCACTCAGTATCTGCAGCAACGAGTTCCTTGAGGAAGAATGCACTATAATTGAACAAATATTTTCTAAACTCCACTATCCTCGTCACTTCATCAGAGACTGCAGACGACGGGCATTAAACATCTTCAACACACCCAGAGAAGACACTGCCGAGAAGAGATACATAGTCCTTCCCAAATACTCCATTGCCAAACATGTTTCCAACATCTTTGCCAAAACATCATTCCAAGTATCTACCTCCACAACCACGACCATCAAGGACATCACCAGCAGTAGACAGAACAAGCCTCCATCCTCTGCAGGGGTATAAGAACATAAGAACATAAGAAAGGAGGAACACTGCAGCAGGCCTGTTGGCCTATACTAGGCAGGTCCTTTACAATTCATCCCACTAACAAACATTTGACCAACCCAATTTTCAATGCCACCCAAGAAACAAGCTCTGATGTGCAAGTCCGTCTCAAATCCAACCCCTCCCACTCATGTACTTATCCAACCTAAATTTGAAACTACCCAAAGTCCTAGCCTCAATAACCCAACTAGGTAGAGTGTTCCACTCATCAACTACCCTATTTCCAAACCAATACTTTCCTATGTCCTTTCTAAATCTAAACTTATCTAATTTAAATCCATTACTGCGGGTTCTCTCTTGGAGAGATATCCTCAAGACCTTGTTAATATCCCCTTTATTAATACCTATCTTCCACTTATACACTTCGATCAGGTCTCCCCTCATTCTTCGTCTAACAAGTGATTGTAACTTAAGAGTCTTCAATCTTTCTTCATAAGGAAGATTTCTAATGCTATGTATTAATTTAGTCATCCTACGCTGAATGTTTTCTAACGAATTTATGTCCATTCTGTAATATGGAGACCAGAATTGAGCTGCATAATCTAGGTGAGGCCTTACTAATGATGTATAAAGCTGCAGTATGACTTCTGGACTTCTGTTGCTTACACTTCTTGATATAAATCCCAGTAATCTATTTGCCTTATTACGTACGCTTAGGCATTGCTGTCTTGGTTTAAGGTTGCTGCTTACCATAACCCCAAAGTCCTTTTCGCAATCTGTATGGCTAAGTTCTACATTATTTAACTTATAAGTGCTAGGGTTATGGACACTCCCGAGCTTCAGAACCTTGCATTTATCTACATTGAACTGCATCTGCCACTTTTATGACCAAGAGTAGAGTTTGTCTAAATCCTCCTGAAGTTCCCTAACATCTACGTTTGAATCAATTATCCTACCTATCTTCGTGTCATCGGCGAATTTGCTCATATCACTAGTAATTCCTTCATCAAGATCATTGATTTATATTATAAACAACAACAGGCCCAAGACTGATCCCTGTGGAACGCCACTTGTTACTGATCCCCACTCGGATTTAACCCCATTTATGGACACTCTCTGCTTCCTGTCTGTGAGCCATGATTCGATCCACGAGAGCACCCTTCCCCCAATGCCATGAGCTCCTACTTTCTTCAACAGTCTTTGGTGTGGAACTCTATCAAATGCCTTACTAAAATCTAAGTAAACAATATCAAATTCTTTATCGTGGTCAACAGCCTCAAAAGCTTTACTGAAGAAAGTTAATAAATTAGTTAGACAAGACCGGCCTCTTGTGAATCCATGCTGAGTATCATTAATCAAGCTATGCTTATCGAGATGGTTTCTTATAATCTCAGCTATAATTGACTCTAGTAATTTGCCTACAATTGAGGTCAGGCATATTGGGCGGTAATTTGACGGTAACGACTTGTCTCCTGTTTTAAAAATAGGAATTACATTAGCCATCTTCCACATATCAGACACTACACCTGTTTGAAGAGATAAATTAAAAATATTAGTTAATGGTTCACAGACTTCCATTTTGCATTCCTTTAGAACCCTTGAAAAAAACCTCTTCAGGACCCGGTGACTTATTTTGCTTCAGTCGGTCTATCTGCTTCACAACCATTTCTCTAGTGACTGTGATGTTACATAATTTATCTTCTTCTGGCCCACTATAAAAATTAATTACCGGAATATTATTAGTGTCTTCCTGTGTAAAAACCGAGAGAAAATAATTATTTAAAATCGAGCACATTTCATTCTCTTTGTCAGTAAGATGCCCATAGTTATTTTTAAGGGGACCTATCTTATCTCTGACTTTTGTTCTCTAGACCTGGAAAAAACTTTTTGGGTTAGTTTTAGAATCCCTAGCAACTTTAATTTCATAGTCCCTTTTAGCTTTTCTTATCCCCTTTTTAATGTCCCTCTTAATGTCAATATACTGATTCATAAGATGACCCTCGCCTCTTTTGATACGCCTATAAATTCCTTTCTTATGCCCTAGTAGATATTTCAGCCTATTATTCATCCATTTTGGGTCATTTTTATTTGATCTAATTTCCTTATAAGGGATAAACGTTCTTTGAGCAGCATGTATTGTGTTCAGAAAACTGTCATATTGATAGCTGTCTTCGTTACCCCAGTCAACAGATGATAAGTTTTCTCTAAGCCCATCGTATTCTGCTAAGCGAAAATCTGGGACTGTTACTGAGTTATCCCTACTATCATACTTCCATTCAATTCTAAATGTAATTGATTTGTGGTCGCTAGCACCCAGTTCCTCTGAAACTTCTGAATTATTAACAAGGGATTCATTGTTTGCCAGAACTAAGTCAAGCAGGTTATTACCCCTTGTATGTTCTGTCACAAACTGCTTCAAAAAACAATCCTGAACTACTTCTAAGAAATCGTATGATTCTAAATTCCCAGTCAAGAAATTCCAATCAATATGACTAAAGTTAAAGTCTCCTAGAATTACTACATTATCGTGCCTTGTGGCCCTAACAATTTCCTCCCATAGTAGTCTCCCCTGGTCCCTATCTAAATTTGGGGGACGGTATATCACACCTAAAATTAACTTTTCATGCCCCTCTGAAAATTCTATCCAAACAGACTCTGTATGTGTTACTTCAGACTTAATACCCGTTTTTATGCAACAGTTCAAGCGATCTCGGACATACAGTGCCACCCCACCCTCCTCCCCGATACTTCTATCTACTTGGAACATTTTAAAACCCTGAATGTGACATTCTGCAGGCATGTCCCGACTTTTTGAATTAAACCACGTCTCAGTAATGGCAAACACATCTATGTTACCTGCACTAGCAACTAGTCTCAACTCGTCCATCTTATTCCTAGCACTGCGACTATTTGTGTAATAAATACTTAAAGACCCTCCTCTCTCTTTACCCTTCCTGCTCATTTCTGTTATTCCACTAAACCTATTACTGTCCTTGTCAATTAGTGCCACTGGCTTTCCAATATCCACCTTATTTTGCCTATTACTAGTTCTCCTAGTACTCATATTACTACCCTGAGACTTCACAGTTTTCCCGCAAAAACCCATACCACTAACTATTCCTAGTTTAAAGACCTAACAGCTCCCTCCACTGCATTGGCCAGTGCTCCCACCCCACACCTAGATAAGTGAACCCCATCCCTGGCATACATAATCCCTTGTAATGACTGCAACAAGTTATACGTGGGCGAAACATCAAGGGACCTCCAAACACGTATTTCAGAACACCAATACGCAAGCAGGTCTGACGACACAAGGAATGCCTGCGTACAACACCGTAATTCACACAACCACTTGATAAACTACAGAAACTCAAGACTTATCGCCACAGAAGCCAACACTCAATACCGAAGAATCCTGGAATCATCACTTATTTCTATATCCGACAACTTCAACCAGAATAGTGGCTTCTATAACATAGCTGAACAACTTGCCAAGAAACTTCTTCATCGCTATCCCACATAAGAACACTGTAGAAGGTCTGCTCACAAACTTATCCAATCTCCTTTCCAAGCTACCCAAGTTTTTAGACTCTATAACCCCACTCGGTACATCATCAGATGCAGCATTCTTCACCTGACCTCAGCATTCTGAACCGGACTATAAATACTCGCGTTCCTTCCACCCCAGGTAGTTCTGTTTGTGACTTGAAAAAGCCCACTGTGTGGGCGAAACGTAGTCAATAAAGGATCACATTATACTGCATTTGTGTTTATATTTCCATTGTGTCGGTATTTTATACCATTTATTTCCATCGAATTATTTATCCTGATCAACGGCCTCAAAAACTTTGCTGAAGAAGGTTAATAAATTAGTTAGGCAGGAACGGCCCCTGGTGAAACCATGTTGAGTGTCACTAATCAAATTATGCCTATCGAGATGGCTTCTTATATTATCGGCTATAATTGACTCTAGTAATTTACCTACAATTGAGGTCAGGCTTATTGGGCGGTAATTTGACGGTAACGACTTGTCCTCTGCTTTAAAAATAGGAATTACATTAGCCATCTTCCACATATCAGGCACTGCACCTGTTTGAAGAGATAAATTAAAGATATTAGTTAAAGGTTCACAGAGTTCCAATTTACACTCTTTAAGAACCCTTGAAAAAAGTTCATCAGGGCCCGGGGATTTATTTTGCTTTAATCGGTCTATCTGTTTGATAACCATTTCGCTGGTGACTGTGATATTGCATAATTTATCATCTTCAGGCCCACTATAAAAGTTAATTACTGGGATATTGTAAGAACATAAGAACAAATGATGCTCTTTGCTTCCTCTATTTGGTCTGCTCTCATGATCTTCATGATCCTTTTACATACAGGATAGTAACGAACGCTAGCAGAGGTCCATCATTTGCTCGCCGCCAGTTTACTCCTTCCCTTTTCTCTTTGTCTTCGATCGCTCTTGTCTTCTTCAGTGGTGACCTGTACTTTGAGTGGTGACCTGTACTTAAGAGTGGTGACCTGTACTTAACTCAGTGGTGACCTGTACTTAACTCAGTGGTGACCTGTACTTAACTCAGTGGTGACCTGTACTTAACAGTGGTGACCTGTACTTAACTCTGTGAAGAAGTGTCTTGTTTGCTCCCGTGGACTGAACCAAGATGCCTTCAATCGAGCAACTTTACCAGCAGCTTAAGGAAGAATTGAGGGTAGCGAAGACGGAGATACGGCGATTGACTGAGGAAAACAAGAGGATTCGTAGCAGTCCTCCTGTTTCGAATCCTCAGGTAAAGAAGGGAACGTGGACAGTGGCTGGACAGCATGAGACGAAGTTGACGATCAAGAA